>NW_028145595.1:2840000-2895000 GCF_977016875.1 Pavona decussata
TTGAATAATACATCATTAATAATAATAATAATAATAATAATAATAATAATAATAATAATAATAATAACAACAATAATAACAGTAATAATAATAATAATAATAATAATAATAATAGTAATAATAATAATAATAATATCCACTTCCTTATTACAAAACTATTTTACAAGGCTACAAAGTTAAAAGATTAAAACCAAACCAAAAAGGAAGTGAAGCAAAACTATTATACAATAACACGGGTTTCAAAGACATTTTCATCGTCCTCAACCTTAAAGACAAAAACATTCACAGATCACATGTGGTCTAAAAAGAGGACTGTTCTGGCAGTGTTGATTAGATCGGGGAAACCAGGAGAAATGTGGAGATACGAATCGATGAACATTCAAACCCCTCTAGGTCTAATGACTTTGAACCTGCCTATCACCTATAGTCCGGGGGATAAGCGACAAAAAAATCACAGAATTGTTCAAACAGTGATACAATTTATTTACAATTTTTATTAACCTCTTACTGGGAGTTACAAGATACAAATTATTGTACAATAAAATATACTGATATGACAACGTGAGTTTTCGTTTTTTTTTTTTTTTTCAGTGTGCTATTTCCAGTCGTCTTCATTATCTAACGCACTAAAATCAAGGATATAATCACGCAACAGATCCACTGCTTCAAGGTCGTTTGGCTTTCAATCATTCATTGGGACAAACGCACTCGTAGATTGACTTGTCTTGCAAAACAACAACCACTCACTCTTCCCTGCGGATAAATGAAAGCCAACGCCGAAAAGCAAATGACGAGTTGCCCAAATACAGAATGCCGCGAAAAGTGGCATGTGGCGCCAAGTCTTTTTTTGGCGCCAAAATTTCTCGATCTATTCACCTCTGTAGATTGTAATATTTTACACATATTTTTATCGGCTAAATATCGCTGATAAATCGCTTTTTAGAATTAAAAAAAACCCGTTCCCTTCATGCACACAGTAAAGAGCGGAGACATTTATATACGCCAGCACTCAGATATTTTTCTTAAAGATTAAAAAAAATTCAAACCGCTGATGATGAAATATGAACACACATTTGAGCATTGCGGGTCACTTAATTTTTAGATGGAAGATTGTTCTGGCCTAAATGCTCCAATAGAAACCAATGGTATTCCACGTAGAAATACAAAATAATTGGTCTTTTCGACAAGGAGTTGCATATACCCTGAGTAAAAATTATGTTTTCTTGTAAACTATTGAATAAAGCTAAAAACCTATTTCTAACAAAATTAAATTTCACCGAAAAAAAAAAAACAAACAACAACAAACAAACATTGAATTTACTTGAAACAGTGACAAACACGAATACAAAAACATCAAAAAAAAAACAAAAAACAAAGCGATAATATCGTAAAGCAAAGCCAAAAATTGGACAACCTTGAATAACGTTCCTAACGAAAATGCAATGCAAATAACTTGATTAAATCACCATAATTACATTTAACACAACTAAGCATTGTTTGAGTTTATCGCTGACCTAGCCAAAAATATAACTTCACAATTCTATTTTACAGCCTTGTTCGCTTAATATTCCAATTCAATCTAAAAAAACCAAACACATCCATTCTTAAATACGACACGAAATATTGTCAAGTGGTCAAATCACAACAATTTTATCACGATATATATAAAACCACGTTAGTCACGGGATTGCTAATAATTCTTGAAAGAACAAAGGAATGCCTTAAGTCAGTTAAGAGTCATAAATATTTCGCCTACAAAATTGAATACTACTGCTGGTCTCCTTCGCGAGGTTCTTTCCTTTGTCACGAAACGCTTCTGAAGCATTGCGTGACAAACAAATGAAGAATTAAGCACGAAGACGCCATACTACTGTTACACTGTGTTACAGTGACTAAACCACAAATTCGATTGGAGGCCAGTAAATTCTTCAACGACAAAACGTTTGAAAAACTTTCGTCAAAAATTTATATCTTAACTTTTTCAACACTACAGCAAATATGCTTTCACTGAATACGACTTCGAACAACAAATTCCTACTTTTGCACCTGCGAGGCTTTCAAGGAGAAAAACTCACATCACAAAAATAAAAAATGACAAATGATTTCCATTTTCACTGACTTTTTTCCCCCGAATTTGTAAAACTCTATTAAGAGAATCCACAAATGGCTAACATTTCAACAGCCAATAGCCAAAAAACTTGTCAAATTGATTCACATCAAACATAATTTTTTAGAAATTAAGACTCGATGGAGCGTCATGTAACGTTTTGTTTTTTGTTCTGATGCTTGTCACTCCATTTGATATTGATCACGTGCACACCTGATGACCTAGCCGTGTCACATCTTAAACATGAACTCAACACAACGCTAGGGCATGTTTCCCTTGACGTGAGAAGCCAAAAGGCTGATTTTTTTTTTCTTTTTTTTTTTTTATCGCAGCCTACAAAGAGAAAAAAATTTCACACGATCCTTCTCAAAAGATTAAATTTAGACCGAAGCGTTCATTTTCCTGAAAAACCTGAACGGGTTTTTCATTGAAAGCCTAAACCACTGGCCGACACTGAAAATGAAATTTTTAAAAAAATTGCAACACGAAAGTCAAACACATCCAGTCAGACTGGCCCTAATCAAACACACGGTAAAAAAAAAAGAAAAAAAAGAAAGCGATAAAATGCCTAAAACAAAAAACCCCGTACTTAACCACTCGGTTGGATTCCCTGATCTAGCCTATGGGACACAGAAACACGCTTTGACCAATAATCAGTTACACAAAAGACTGCTTAATGAACAGTGGTGTCATCACTTTACTCCTGCACCCGGATGTCCCCATTGCCTGATGTCATCTTTGATGCATCGATGACCTCATCATTATTAGCCAATGGGGACCCACAAGACCCATGGAAGCTGCTTAGCCCGCTGAATGCATCGAGCTCTCCAGAGATGTCACTTCCGGCCTGGCTACTGAAGCCCCCCTGCCTCATGGGGGCCCCCGGGAGATCACACTGGGGTATGGCTTCATAATGCACCTGGGGTCAGGAAACAAACCCGGCAGCCTGGCGCGCGGCCTTGAGGTCATTGTAGGCCAGTTCCTCGGCAAGTTTGCGATCATCTCTTTCCTGTTTTTCCCTTTCCTGCTGCTGCAGGAGGCCTCTACGCTCCTGAAGCAGCCGCCTGTGTTCCTCCTTCGTTTTCTTCTTTTTCTCAGCTTCGCTCTCGAGGCTGTCAATAGTAAGGCCGTGATGGGAGGCGTCCTGTAAGAAATGGATCGCATGAGTATCGAGTATAAAGGATAGAGTCGAGAATCGCATGCGAATGCAGGATCGAGTCGCGAATCAAGACTCGAAGCAGACAGTCAACTGTCAAACCGTACTGAAAATCGTCTAAACCAACGCGGGCAGTGAGATCAAAAACTAACATTGATGTTTATCAACCTGTACACGGTGGTTCTAACTTTTGAGTTTGTGGATGAGTCCCTGAAGTGTGACCACTGTGACTGAGATGAAAGCTACTGAGCAAGACTGTCCTGAGACCCTTTTCATTATGCTGTACACAATGCTTCTAACTTTTGATACCCTGGAGGAAGCCCTTATGATCATGACTATTCATTTGAATCAAGCAGTACTAAAGTGTATCAATAGTTGTTCAGATAGGGATGAAGACATAGCAGACTAGAAACACCACTCTGACATTTTAAATTGATGTTTTCACCACCGGAAAATGCAGCATAAAACAAGCAGTTTTTGAACATGTAGCAGTCAACCATCTTACCTGTGCCAACCAGCTCTGCTCATTCCCTTGGTCTCCAGTCTCACGCGTCTGTAACAGCTCACTACCAAGTATTGCATCTGGGGGGCTTCCACGCTCCAACTCCTGAAGAGTCTGAGCATACTGCTCATCTTTATTTATTTGGCCTTCTTTCCTAACAAATATAAACAAGCACTTAGCACCTTTTGCAGGTAACATAAAGGGGGGACATGGATGGCCCAATGGTGAGAACACTCGCCTTCCACCAGTGTGGCTCGGGTTTGATTCCCAGAGTTGACACCATATGTGGGTTGAGTTTGTTGCTAGTTGTTTCCCTTGCTCCTAGGGTTTTCCACCCTTCATAAAGACCAACGTTTTCAGATTCCAATTAGATCAGGAAACAATGGACAGAATAGCCACTCTCAGCATTTCCCCTGAAATCCTATATGAGCTACTGCAGTTAACTTGAAGAGGGTAACTTTTGCTGTTGTAAAGTTTTTGCTATTGAGCACTTTGTGTTATATGCTTCAAGGTAGTTTCTGTGGACAAAACTATAAAGTGCTGAGCAGTACTGACTAGCATGAAATGTTCGATTTGTGATATTCAGCAAATTCACCCAAATTGAAGGATTTTTCAAACAACCTCAATGAGAGAAAAAGGTCTAAGCATTTCTGTTCTATACATGTACAAGCTAATGTGAACATGTACATCTTCAAATCAAATTAACCTTAAAATGCGTATTGCACACTGCAGAAGAAATTCTGGTCACTTTCTCCTGATAGAGAATAGGGACCTTCCGATTTTACTACACCTACGACTTTAGAAATCTAGTTTGTGTGGTTCAAATAACCATATGTCCCATTAATCTTGTTTCTTGGACCTCTTTATGTGCTGGTGAACTACCGGAATTAGTAACAGTTCTGGGGAATGTGATTAGTCTGAAATTTGAAAGTCATACTTGTACTCAATCTCGTACTCTTACTCTGATGTGAAGGTCCCTAATGTTGCGAGATGAAACAGCTGGAATACACAACAATTCAAGGAAGCATTGAAGAGGAATGAATGGTACATGTACCACATGACACAATAACCAACCATCTAATTTAAGTGTTTTTTTGGAATCACACAACAATACCGCCATACTAGAGGACCTTTTTCTTACCTGGAAAAGTCATCCAAGTCAACATATGGTGGCCAGAGCTTGCAAACCTAAATGGAGACAAACAGAATCACAAAATATTACTTGATTGCTTCACTACAGGTTTACTGAATTTCATTTTGTAGTTCAGGCGATAACTCAGAAGTAATTGACAATCAGTCAAAAACAAAGCAAAGGCCATTATGTCTTATTGATGAAGTTAAAACACATACAGGTGTGTACAGTCAAACTTGGTCAGGCTAAGGACTAAAATAGCCATACATGGCATGTTATACTAATGGGTTAACAACAAGGAAAACTGGTAATATTTGTTTGGGCTCAAAAAAGCAGTGATAAATTCTCCATAAGAAAGTGCAACTGGCAGCCATAATCAGCAATGTAGTTATTGATCAGGAGGTGCAGGTCTAGAAACAAAACAACCACCAGTTTTGAGCACTAAAAGATTAATGTGCTAGCCCATAGGGATGTCTCGAAACACCCTCCCCACACATCCGCACTAGGGGAAATTTTTAAATTTAACACTTTGCGAAGATGCCATTTTCTGGGATTTTGGGTCATCAGTTCAAGTGATTTGAGTTTTACAAACCAGAAAATAACATCTGTTTCAGCAATGTCAATGTTATTGTGTTATGCACTGTAAAAGCTCTATTTAGCCACCAAGGCGCTTCTTAAGGACTAATTTTCTACAAACAAGCCTACATGTACCTCGTTTTCATGGTAAGGTCCCCATATTGGTGCAGTGTCTGGGGGTGGGGGCAGAGCATTGTTGCCATCTACAAAGTTTCCCCAGATGACACCATGTTGCCACTCCACAGGGGACTGTTGCCTAGGTGACAAACTGGAGTTTGATGATCGGCTGGCAGCAGGAGAGTGGCTGAGTGGGGAGCCACTGCTGACCCCACTGCTTGCACTGGACAGTGTGGTGTCCTTCCTGCTGGGCATACCAGACTCAAGGGGATCCCAGTCAGCTGGGTCACAGCTCCAAGATGATGAATCAGTCTGCTAAGGAAATACCACATTGTATAATAATCATTATTAAAAACTGGATCATTGGATAATGTAATTACAGGGTTTTAATTGGCTTAGTGTCAAAAGGGATATCAACCATCAATATTACCATTCCACGTTCAATAAATAAGCAGACAAAACAAAAACACGACCACATTGTTTGGCATGATGGGGGACGCATCCCCTGTGGTTGGCATGACAAACAACTTATAGGGTTAACCCTTTCCTGCCGGTAACCCACTAGCCTTTCCCGCCCGAGGGAAATGTCAAATTTTTCTAAATTGCTAGCTATGAACTGGGAGACCACATGTCATATACCATTTAAAAGGTAAACTATTTTCTGGGGTGTGCTATAAATCACACCAACAGAGATGGAGGAGGTCACATATTAGAGTGAGAAAACTCCAAAACGAAAGAAGAAAAACATTGAAAATTTCCCTATTCGTTGTATATACTGGGTATCCCCCTAAACTATAGCTTAATGTACAGCTCTCAGTGCATTGCTTGTTGTCAGATATCAGCTGGACCCTTAACGTACAAAGGAAAAGAAAATCCAAAAGTTTGAGGGGTGGTAAATAAAGTCTCATATAGGAGGGGGGCATGATTTTATGCCTTCAATTTGTAGATCTTTCCAAGATCTTTTGGTTGTGCAAATTTCACACAAATTAACCAAATACTGAGCTCATTATTGCGTCTTGTGCCATATGGCACTTTTGGGCGAGAAAGGGTTAAGGAAAAAAATAGTACCCCCTGGTATCTATGATGTGGTTTACCACTTCTACAATTTTTCAAATGTTTCAATTTGATGCACTTACAGACTCTGACAATATCTCCTGGACAGAACTTTCTATGCATTAAAAACTGCAAATTAAGCTACAATTTGGGGGTAGATCTATCCCATGAAACGATCAGTGAAATTTTGTAATTTTTCATTTTGACGTTTGGAACTACATGTATTTCTGTCAAAGACCTGACTTCCTTCAGTTATCTTGACATGAGAAACAAATTTCACTCATGAAGACCTTTTAAATGGTACATCACACATACAAAATGGCAAAGAAAACAGTACTACATGTACTGTAAGACTGAAATGGGTTAAAGACCCTTGTTGGTGCTTACACCAAGATTTGAAACCACCAACTCCAGTTCTACATGTACGTGAGAATCCAACCCATTCATTTAGTTAGTGAATCCTTTGTAGGGCAGAATCTTTTCACAAGCACAGAATAATTGAAGGCTTAATGATCCAACAAATTGGAGCCCCAGTGTGAACACAAACAAGTCCATTCTTACCTAGCTAAACTGTTCCCATCAGGAATCACCTGAAGCACATACTGTAAAATGTGCATGTAGCGGACAGTCTTTTTACCCTGAAGATAGCTTGATCAATCGAAAATGTTTGGTTTTAATTCTTCTTTTTCTTTTTAGCAGTGTAAAATAGTGCTGTTAAAACAATAATAATAATAATAATAATAACAATGATAATACTAACAACAACAACAACAACAGTAATAAACTGTATTAATTACCCTCAGCAGTGATTATAGCAATCATCGTACCCAGAGTCCTCAGGCTCTTTGGCAAGCGGTTGGTCACCAGGAGAGACTCTGGGGACATCGAATTTTATTACCGCAGGATTTCTGCGGTAAAACAATGGAAACCGTTAAGGAAAAAAGACAATCAAAAAATTTGAATTTTTTCGATGCCCCCAGAGTCTCTCCTGGTGCCCACCTGCTGACCAAAAAGCCTGAGGACTCTGGGTAGCAGATTGTGATTATAGCACAAGTGCTCCAGTGAGGCTGAGCATTAAACGTTCACAAAGAAATAATGATCTAAATTTAATTGAACAATAACATGATCAACAAATTCCAACTGGAAGGAGGCAGGTCCATCAGCTGGTTATTTACAAGCCTGGCGAATGAGTTAAACTTGGAGCTACTGAGGAACAACTCCAGCTAACATCCAGAGCAGGACTTTAAACCAGGGACCTCTGGATTTCAATTTTTCCAAAATTCAGTTTCTGGTCTTAGAAGACTTCAGATCAGCAGATGCTCAGCCTTGAACCACTGACCAACACACTAAACACTATGGCCCTACACCTCTAAAATGAAGTACAGCCATTCACATCACTCATCAATCACTTTTACCAATAACTTACCTTCAACTCAAACTCTTCTGAGATGCCAAGATTGAATTTCTTGTTTATTGGACATTCTACATCCAAAGGGAAATTTTTGGGTTCCCACAAACTGGTCGGCTTCACTGCCCAAGTGTTCCAAATGGAACTCAATCACAAACCAAAAGCCATGCAAGAGATTTTGAATGATGGTATAGTCAACCTCCTGTTGATAGAAAAGTAGGAAATACAGTAACTAATTTTGAAAATCAGTCAAAATCTACCTATCACCAGCTGTTATTTGTTAATAAACATCATTGCTGTTGTTTCCCACAAGAGTCTTGGTTGCAGAAACCAACCGTCAGTGGGCTGCTGTGGCTTATATGCTTCAGAGTAGAGTGAAAGGGCAAAAGCAAGTTGAATTTTTTTCTTCAAGTAATTTTCTACATTTTCTGTTGCTGAGAATTTGACCAAGGTGACCATCAGGCAAAGATTGTTTCATTCCTGGCCAACACCCTCAGGTACAACATAACTCTAAAGAGCATGAATGTGTGATGCAATATTTTGACTGTACACCCTGCAGCAAATTTACATTAGTTTACAATTACATTCAGTTTTGTCCGTTAGGTAGTTAGACATCACACCAACGTTAGAAATGATACAAAAAGCTAAAAAGAATAACAATATAAGTTAGTACATGTGACTACATACACAATTCTATTTAACTCACTTGGTAATTTTCAGTCGTAAGTTTCAAATGTTCAGGGCATTGATGTTTCAGTGAGATGGCAATGTCTGAGGAGATACTGAATGGGAAAGTCTGTAACAAGTGATACTTGCTGGCAATTTCTTTATCCTTCACAGCCTATAAAAAATGACCAGAATATCAGGTTAAATTAATGTATTGAAGTCTCCCACTCTCGAGATTTTCTTTTCCTTCTAATCAATTTCATAGTTTTAACTTCAAGATTCTATACTTCATGAGACATGTAGTCTGTACAATTTTACACAGTTTGTTAATTAATTGCCTTGATTTCCTACCATGTTGTAAAAGTGAAGTCCTGTATGTGCCCATTGATCAGAGATTTTTAAAAGAATGACTAAACCGCACTAAAAGAATTGTTCCACGGCCATGGATAGAACTTAAATTTTCATCAATAAAAGCACTTTATTAATTAGTCTACCAATTCGAAAACAGGGGTTACCATACACGTTTATACTTCCTATCAGCTTATTAGCTTGAAACATCAACAGCAGTCCCAAACCACAAATTCTTCTTTAAAACTTACAATAACCACACAATGTTTAGTGGGCCCCCCAATTCAGGCAGGGTTTGAGCCAGGTCGTGCCATTGCGCCAATCGCACTGCAATTGAAATTGTCCCTTAAAAAAAAAACGGCCAAGGGGACAATTTGTCTCCTTCAAAATTAAGGGAAAAAACTTGAACGGAAGCAGACACGAAGGGATCCCAGAGATTGCAAGTTAAACAGAACGTGGAAAGTATACTTTACCGCACGTTGTTCCTTCAAAGTTCATTCTCAAGTCACATTTCACAATAGAAAGCTTTTTCACTACAAATCGAAGCCAGACTGAATCAGAAAAATGATACAGAAGAAGAACAGTGAATTAATCAGGAAGAATCGGATGAGGATCAAAGGAAACCGAGAAAATCATGAACTTTCCAGAAAAGTTGGTTGCGAGATCACACATGGTTGCACTATGAAAAGGAGGCGATGTTCTGCTATTTTTGTCGGAAATCTAAGAAGACAACCCCTTTGTATCGGCAGAAGGGTGTACAAATTTTTAATTAGAACCTCAACTCTGCAAAGACATAAAGACTGTTAAGAACATGAGGATGCTGTCAATGAAGAAGCTATGAGGGATACATTCAGCAACACACAGCGCCATGCTCTTAGAGAACAATCGCAAGCCATCCTCAGAGCAATGAGAGCCCTCTACTGGCTGGCCAAAGAGGACGTAACCACAGTCAAGTATGACTCACTACTCAATTTTCTGGATGAAGTTGGCCTCGAAAGTGTTAAGAATCTTCGAGTGGGAGGAAATGCTACCTATCATTCTCATCAAAGTGCGGAAGGTATGCAAGATGCTATTGCTACTGTTCTGAAGTCTAACATTGACAAACTAGGGTTAGGGACTTTGATGTTTGGGCTAGAACCAACAGAAGAATTAGTACATGTACGTCTACCAGTAATTAAGAAAGGAATTGAAGTTTACAAGGGGATGCCGAGACGAGATTCTGCTGTGAAATGTTTTGAAGTATAAAGTATAGTCATTGATCCTCTGTTTAAATATGACGAGAAAAAAAAGTATTGACACTAATAACTTAACTTTTCTTGTTTGTGTTGATCACTGTTCTTGTATTACAAGGATCAGCTAAAAAAAAAGTTTTTGTTGGCTTGCCTGTATCAATGTAAAAAAACTGTTGAATAAAAATTAATTTATCTGTCCCCCTAAAAATAAAAATGTCCCCCAAAATTTTAGCCAAGGGGACAAATTGTGCCCCAGTGATCAATTCCTAGCTCAAACCCTGTTCAGGAGTCAAGAATGCAATATCTTGTGCTTTAAATCACAATGGATGGCATGCTAGTCTTAAGCACAGGATTTACAGCCCTGGCCCCAGTTGTTCAAAGAACTTTATTAGTCTACCAATTCAAAAACAGGGGTTACCATACAAGTTTACACTTCCTCTCAGCTTAATTACCTTGCACATCAACAGCAGTCCTAAACCACAAATTCGTCTTTTAATAATAACTTACAATAACCACACAATGTTTAGTGGGCCCCCCAATTCAGGAGTCAAGAATGCAATATCTTGTGCTTTAAATCACAATAGATGGCATGCTAGTCTTAAACACAGGATTTACTGCCCTGGCCCCAGTTGTTCAAAGAACCGATAACTTTATCCACTGGATAAGTTGCTATCCAGCAGAGCAAATATACTCCAACCAATTCTTTTGCAAAGTTTTCCACGCAATCCCATTCTTAAATTTGACATATGCTTCTACTCTAAGACTATTCACAAATTATACATGTAGGACTATCATGAAAATCTTGCACACATTTTACAGTATCTGCCAGAACTATCCAGTGGATAAAATTATCCACCCTTTGAACAACTACATGTAGGACCAGCTGTTTTAAAACTGAACATTGCCGGGGTAACAAAACACTTTGAGCTGCAAACCAACTGAAGTATTCTAAATGTGAAGTGAAAAGGAAGCAACACGACAACACAATACTGAATCTAGATGTTACCACTGACTCTTCAATCCTCTGGTTATAAGACAATTAGTCAAATCATGAGTCCAACAGGAAGCACAAAATTACCTTAAAGGTAGTATCATCTCGATCATGTCTCATTACCACAATCCGCAGGTACCACACTTGTCCAGCAACTGCCCTTGATGCAAAAACTGCAATCTGAACTTGAATTTCCTCCTGGTAATAATAATGTAAATTAAATATCAATACTTACAGCCAGTATTGCGATTAGTCAAAGAAATAACCTAAGACATTTTCAAACACAAATACTTTACATGATCTAATTAATGAATATTAAATACAGTTATTGAAAACACTGAGTTAAAGTTCTCTTCACTGTTAGTATTAATATTATTATAAAGCTGCCGGGATTTTCAGCAGTTTACATACATGTAATTTATGCAGTTTATTATCAATGAAGCTTGCTGAGGTTACCCAAGTGCCTTGTCAGAAACAGTTTGATAGTACATTACTTGCAAAAAATTTCGGACAATTTTAATTTCGGACAAAAATTGTCCGAAAATAAAACCGTCCGAAATTTTTAAGCGTCTGAAATTTAAAGCGTCCGAAATTTTTACAGTATAGTATAAAACTTTAAAAGTACTTTTTGAGCGACAGCATCACATATTCAAAGCCAATGTACATGATATGTTTAGAATTCGGATTAGGCGGCTTTGCTCAGTCGTTCTTTTTATCACTGGAAAGGTAAGCATTTGAGACACTGCTTGAGTCATAAGGTTCATTGAGTTTGTGTTATTTTCTCGTTGGTGTATCCGGCTGTAAAACCTTGAAGATACAGTAAAACTATCATTTTCAAAGATTTTATTTCAGTCTAATTCATGTTTTTTAGTCGTAAATTTACTTTGGGCATGTTTCAGCGCAGTGTCCGAAATGTTTGTCCGAAAATTGTCCGAAATGAGGGAAAAAGTGTCCTAAAATTAAACAACCGAAATTGTAACGTCCGACTGCAAGTAATGTAGTCAATGTTTTTAGACAAAAGTACAAGTATGTACATGTATATACATGCCCAATATGTATCCTACTCACTGGTTTAGAAAGTCTTATACTCCTTACAGCCATCTGGGAGTCTGAAAAAAGACATTTAATTAGATGTCAGCTACTGGGCTAGTTAAAATGAAACACTGATTTGAAGTACATGTAAACTATTACAATTATTAATGGTACATGTAAGAATGGCACAAAACTTTAAGGTCTGAATATTCAAGAACAATAATTAGCTTGAATATATGCTTTGAGCATTTTTTCCTAGACCTCTTTATTTTTCCCAAGGCATGAAATTTCCTAAACTCGTTCCCAGGGCCTCTCCTCTTCACGTCCCAGGGAGCGAGAGAGGAGAGACCGTGGTTGGGGCTGGTCACGTGTCTCCCAGAATCTGGGAGATTACAAATAAATGACTGGAGAGAGGGGTGGTTGAGTGTCAGTTTGCCTATACTAAATGTACCGGAGATGGGAAAACATGCCCCAGTCAAGTCAACTTGCGATTCGCGTGTGTTTCAAAGGTCATGTCAATTGGTCATTCAGAAACCCCTAAAAAGGTATATAAAGCGAGGGAATCTGTGAATGTGAGCTGCTATCGACATTGTAAAGCAGTTGGAGATACAAGTCATTGGCGAAATCTTTACAGCAAAGGGAATCGACTACTTCTGGTGGTAGCCGAGGAGCTTTATGGCCACGCACTTCCACAAAGTGAATTTTTGCCACATCTACTTTTAGAGTCGTCAAGTCCATGATCTCTGAAAGTCAGGCATTGTTAAGGTCAAGCGGTGCATCGAGGAGTCATCCTCCGCGCCGCATTTGACGGCCAGGAAAGAATCAAACATGACCGGAAATGTATCTCGGAGCCATTGTAGCCGCAGACTAAATTAACACCATCAACTGGAACAAAGGTTATTTCGTTATTGTTTTACAACGATTACGGTATTTCAAAAGTGTTTTCTTTGTTCATTAAAAAGATCCGTGAAATATTTACCATCTACATGTTGTTATACGGTACATCCTCCTTCCGAAAGTGTTCTGCTTATGTGCTATTTCCTGTGTATTGTTTGTTGTTGCAACCCTGCTAACAGAGCGTTTCTTTCTTGCAAATCTTTTAGCATGTGCGTGGTCGTTCGCGTCTCTAGTATTTTGCATCGTTGGTTTGTTTACGTCCCAAGAGAAAAGGGGACATTAACAAACCAACGACGCTAAATACCGAACGACTGCGCTTATGCTAAAATATTTTCCAGAAAGAAACGCTCTGTTAGCAGCGTAATTGCTGCAGAATGTCCTTTCAGAACAGTTAGACATAGGCCCGATTCCTTTCAAGTTTCCTTCCTTAGTTCTTCAGATCTGATCTTTCATCAGCACATAATCAAAGCTAGAATAAACCACGATTACAACTCCATGAATTGAAGGGGAAGGCGCTGTTTGTCCACGGTTAATTTTGTCATGTATACACAGTGATTTTCCAAAGTACAGCGCTTCGAGACAACGGACTTTGTTAAGCTTTCAGATTAATGCTACAATGGCTCGCAAAATGAAGACTACTGAAAAACATAGCCAGTTGAATGAGTTTCGCGTGGGCTTCGCACAGCAAAGCAGAAGTCTTGTTTCGGAGTGGACAATAAATCTTGACAAAAAATAGCAAGTGAAGGACTCCTCCCTGGGTCTTATTTTTCTCTGGGAGACACGTGACCAGGGTCTCCCCTCTCTTGCTCCCTGGGACGTGAAGAGAAGAGACCCTGCAAACGAGGTTGGAAATTTCTGCCAATAAATTCTTCTTACTACCAATCCTCTTACCAAGACTGTCTTTTTGCCACAGCATTTGATCAAAATGCACTTACATGATTGTACTCTTCTAAACAAAGCTTTATCTCTTAAAGCCATTATTTGTCTTTGTGATGTAATCTCATAATAATTATTGTGGTCTGATAGCACTTGCTCTTTTATTAAAGGTGATGCCATAAACAAGAAAAGGAAGGTACCCATAAGGACATACCAGACTTAAGTCCAGTTGAGTTTTACAAATATACGAGGCATGTGAACTGTGGGTCAAGGCAATGGCAAACCTAAACTTACATATATAGAGAAATACATTATTATTTTAATCTTTAGCTAATGCTTATCACTACAGTCAATGCTTTAAACTCCAATCAATACAATGAGTGCTTAACCTTAATCAAAGTTGTCAGCACTTAACCCTACATGTTCAATTGAGTGCTTAACCTTAATTGCTATTTTCAGTGCTTTGGGCCCACAGTAATTGGCGCTAGCTGTTGTGGTCACCCTGCCTTAACCCAGTAATGGTTTATTTTCTGTTTCATGTTGTTATGTTCTGTTTATAGTCTTAAGTTTGAAGGCGAAGTCAAATAAATAAATAAAATAAAAAAATACCTGACTGATAACTCAACTCATGAGACTTATAAAACAAGCTTTCTCGGCTTGCATCCCTCACTGGCTCGCAGTTAGTTAAAAACCCAGTACAGGTGATCATAAGAATAATTTAATTTTTTTTCTTTATCTTTGAATGAGACAAGTGGGTTAACTGCCAATATAAACCACAGCAGTACATGTAGATATGAGTGTGTAAAGATGATTGTTTAGAACACATAACCATTTCTTTATACATGTAGAGAATAGCAGAAGAAAAAGACAACCAGCATGCTTCTTAATAAGCCCCACATGCATGCTTCCAAGTGACTGGGCCTGTGAGTCATTTCCAGGTTGAGGGCTTGACTGAACAGAGCACATTATTCAATTAATCAAGGACATTAATTATGATTAGGCCATAGGGAACACAAAGAATAGATCTATAAAAAATCAACTGTGAGCCAACTCGTGAATGCGGAAGAGGATAGTGGTAACGCGGTACTTGTTAGTCCAGCAATTCAACAAATTAGCATATTGGTAATAAATAAACATTAGTATTTACACAACTTGCAAGTCGTAAAGAAACAGCACCCTGTTAGTCTAGAATAGTTAGAATGTCTAGTCAATGAATACAATTTACTAAACAAAATACATGTTAAGGTCTAAAAGTTTCAAAATGTTAGATGAAATTCCATTCTCGCGTAACTTGGGTGAATTTGCTTGCGAGGACATGTGTTTGTTTACAGGGCAGCACTAAAATTATAAAAGCCATAATCCAGAAAACAGAAACCGGAATCCGGAATCCAGAATCAGAAACTATAATGAATACGGTTAGGAATATTTAATGGCGAAATACATGACTTGGGGTAAAAAATACAGAATAAAAAACTCATATCACTTGTTGGCATAAACGAAAGGACCCTTTATAAAGGAAGCAATGTCCTATGGGACAGAGAGAGACAACATAGAGGTAACTCGGAGACAACACAAATTGCTTCACACCGTACAGATGGCGGACTTTCCAATTAAGAGGTGGTTAGTTGCGTGAATGCATATCTTCTGCCCCTTTTGTTTCGTCTATTTTCTGGACACCCCGCTTCAACTTGTTTTGATAGAGTCTTAATAGAGTTTCAAAGCATTAAACATAGAGGTGACTTATAGACTATGAAATTAGTTTTCTTTAGTTCAAAGGCGATCAGTTTTAAACCCGTGAGAAACACTTACTTTTCATTGGCAGGAAATAATGACTTAATTAATTAGTTTTATTCTCTGGTGTCACCTATCGAAAAATATCAAATTTACATTTGACAAGGACGTTACTTTGAACTAAACATTCACTTTTTTACTAGCAGTAAATGTTTTATTTTCATATTGTAGTTTCCGATTCCGGATTCCGGATTTTCCTTTCCAGTTACTGTTTTCCTGATTCTGGCTTTTAGTTGTGCCCTTGTTTACACAACATTATTCCTAGTTGCCAAGTTTCCTCAATAAAAATAGGAAACATACAAAAAGCTTTCCTTAATAAACAAAAATTTACTCAGATAGGTCTTAACTTGTTATGCATTGTAGCCCTAAGAGCAAAAGTGTAAAATTTTCGCCGCGAGACACCTTGCAAGCGATTTGAAGTCAATTTTGAAGCAAATTTATCAGAGCATGTTTTTCAAACATTTTGCAAGAACTGTTCGGAAAATGAAAAATCAGTCTATTAGAATAGTATTTCAGTACAAACTCACATTCAAACCTGTAATAATATTATTTGTGTGTTATATTCCTAGAAGCACTTGAAAGTTACCAAAGTCCGCAGATTAAAAGTTGATTTGAGATCCACCTGCTCATCAGGTTGATAAAACCACAAATCGAAGAAAAATGTCTTTGCCGTTAATGCATGATTTTCCCCTGTTAAAGCTGTTAACCATTCCTTAGAAGTTCCTCTTTTGATTCACCGTTTTCAACATCTCAAAATTGGAAAATTTTCGGACCAATGTCCGAGTAAAATTTCCCTACATTATGATAACTCTGATTTACTGTGCATTCATGAAAGTTAACAACCTGCCGACCAAGTGAAAATCCCCAGATCGCGATAACTCGTTCTTGCACATGCCTGCATTCATGAGTCAAAAATGGTACAAATTTACAATCAAACATGCCAAATTAGATTTCACCATGGACAGCCAAGTCAGACGTGACTAGATAATTACATCAACCTGGTATTCAGAGTCCTCACATGGTCTGAACACTAAATATATTATTTTGTTGTGATTGTGAATTTACATGAGTTAGTGCAACTGTCACACATTTAAGCTGTTGAATCTTCCTAAAGGCTTTCTCTTTTCATTGTTAAATCTGCAAAGGCCATGCAGCCTTTTCTTTCGAAAACTGGATATAATTTGCCAACATGAAAATTCACAAGTGAAGAATTGCAGCTTTTGAAACTTGGTTAGGAAATCTAATCTTTCCTGGCAGTGACAAAAGTGTTTTAAAAGTGTTATCGTCATTTCTTTTTTATTTACTTATTAAGTGTTGTAAACATTTACAAATGTTGCCCACCTCAAAATAACCCGACTAATTGTGAGCAACAATTTGTTAAGTGTTTTCTTCAATAATAAATAATTGTTATTGTTATTGTTATTGTTATTGTATAGTCATACTCTGTACAATTATGCAAATTTTATAGTACTTTGAAATCACTTACAGTGTAGCTCTGCACAAAAAAATCACCTTTTGATTTCTGTTGCAAAATCAGTCACCTCTAATATATTAATTAATCTCCGAGAAAGATGGTAAATATCAAGGCAAGCATTAAGACTTATATTTTTGGAGAATGCAACTCAGATTACCTGTTTAATTGCTATTTGAAATTCAAAATTAGAATTTAGAAGGCCGAATAAATCAGATGAAAATGTTCACATAAGCTCATATAATGCTCACACAGCCACAAGGTAACATGTATTATTTAACAAGATTTTAATAAAGTTCTTACCTCACTGTCACATATACATGTATTTTCGTATTCATTCACAAACCACATCGTCCATAATTGCTTCGTCTGTGTCTTCAGTAGGGGAAAATCATCTTCGTCAGCAAATCGAAATTCTCCATTATTTTCACCTGTTCCTGAGTCAATGTCGAGCACAGAATCATCTCTTCCAGCCACTACCTTTAAATCACCGCTTTGGATTCGTGAAGCGTAAGAAAAAGTCTCAAAACTCAACCAAATTCAACCAAAACAGCCGACGTTTTCCAAATGGCGCCAAATGTGGTTACACAGTAGTTGCCAGTCCCTAATATCGTTCTGAGAGACTCGACAATGCAACGGGAGAGGCCTGGGGACCAAATCCCAGACAAGTTGCGGGTTGAAGTGTCATTTCGCGTTTGTGAAAAAAAAGAAAGAAAAAAAAAACGAAAAAAATTATTTCGGAGCCGAAAACTATTCTAAACAGATAATTTTTTTTTACAGTTGTTGAATAAATTCTCCGCTTTTTTGCTTTGGGTGGTAAAGGGTATTCTTTAGAGTGGTTATCAACTTTTGATTTGTTGTTGTGCGAAAACAAAAAGTTAGTAATTAATTCTGATAAATAAATTTCAGTTTTCTACAAAGGTTCGACAGTTGCACTCACAACCACAGCAACAGTTTACAGCATTACGCAGGAAAGTTTTTATTCAGGTCATGTGGGGACTCTGAACAGTTGTCTGAAAAGAAGCGCTTTTTCCACCAAAACATACACTGTACCGGCCTGGCCTGCATTCGATCGAAACGTACTTACAACTATTAAAGCGCCCTTCACGGCAAGGCTTCATCACCTACATTCACATTAAATCACATCAATGCTACATTTTATTACGCCATCGTGAGGCAGAATTAGGCATATTTTTTTCCTTTTTTACATTTTGTTCACCATTTCACCCGATTTTCTGAGTCAATCACCTTAAAAATTCACTCGCCGTTGCGTTTGTCCTCTTAAAAGCCATAGCATGTTTTACAACATGATTGTCTCACGGAAACACTAGATAACATTTAAGTTAAACGGGGCAAAATGAGCGGTCAGCCCAAAACAAACCGCGCCAGTGAATTAACGTTGAGTTACCCTATTTAGCTAATGGAAGCATTTTCAGCCCTTTACCATCTTTTTCTTCACATGTGGCTGTTTTGACTTATTTTCCTTATCAGCAAAGCAAAATTAACCACTGGTTCACTCTTCCTACTGAAACTAATTAAGCTTCGCCGAGAACAAGATGTCAACCTTGATCAAATTGGCGTGAAAAGCAATTTTCGTTTTAACTCAAAAGAACACGACGGTTCGATTCTCGGAAAGTCTTTTAAAACATTTTTTACAGCTAATACTCCTACGATGAAGTGACCGGCCTACCATAACCAGATTTAAGCAGGGAAAAAATCAACTGAACTGATTTTAGATCCGGCTACTTTGCGAATGTTCATACCTGCGCATGTATAGCTCCCGAACTTTTGCGAAATTTTAAGCACTTCCCGTTTCGTAAGCACACAGGTGTCACAAGTCTTGTACCCGCTTTCCGGTGTTTATAATCTCGATTCCAAGCTGTCACTGATTGCGAGAGTTAAAGGTGACACTTCACGCGAGAAACGTCTAGCAGCGTTTTTCATCCCAATTTGTAAAACAAGAGTCTTTAAGCCGAAAGCTATTCTAAACAGATATTTTACTGCAACGAACGACTAGGTGGCCCTGTTGTCATTATTTTGTCCAACAATACTGGGAAAACAGCATTGCGCGGGAAAGTTTGTGTTCAGAACATGTGGGGACTCTGGAACTACAGTCGACTCCCGATAACTCGAACCCTCGCTAACTCGAACCTCGCGCTAACTCGAATCAATTTTCCTTTCCCTTCAGGTCATTTTCTATATAATTTTACCCTCGATAACTCGAACTCCCGAAAATTCGAACCTCTTTCAATTTCCCTTGAAGGTTCGAGTTATCGGGAGTCGACTGTACACTGATTTAGGTCACTATAATCTCCCGGCCCAAAATTAACTGCATTCAGTATCGAAACGCACTTACTAGTCAGCGCCCTTTACAGCAAGGCTTCATCACCTACATTCATATTAAATCAAATGAATGTTACATTTCAACTACGCCATCATGGAGGGATCATGTGGCAGAATTTTCTGTTCTTGGGCTATTATTTACCGTTAAATTTTTTGTCTCAAATTTCCCGCCAATTTTTTACTGTAAAATCTGTTGTTGTCTTTCTTCTCTCTATCGCAGGATTCGATCGAAATGCACTCGTCTCTTCTTAGCAAGGTATCACCTCTTAAATGAATAATTTGGCCAACATTATGATAATCACGATTGATCCCTTTACGCAAGAAATTCTGCCAAGTGCAGTGTAGCCAGACCATTGGGGAGCTTCCAATGGTAATTATAATGGGCTCCTGACAAAACATTTGTACATTTTGGTCACCATTTCACCTAACTTTTTGAGTCAAAAAGCCTTTTCGATCAGATATGTCACCGAAATAAACAACTAGGTGGCCCTGGTTTTATTTTTCTCATAAATTCCCTGCCCTTTTCTTTCGCTGAAGCGTTCATGCATTATTCGCAGACATCACGCTTCATTGCACTAAATATTATGGGGACCCTCAAGAACACATGTCAGAACTTCGACTGAATTTGTAAGTCGATTTTTCAACAAAACTAACCGCTAGGTAAATTCTGCACTAAAAGATTATTCTTAAATAACGATCAGTTTTCTGAAAAGGTTGGATAGTTAGTTCATTTTGTCACATAAATTCATCATGACCGGATAATATCAACAATCAGTTACACAGCGCGACAAAAAATGTTACCGGTAAGTCCTTACCATGTGGGGACCATCTAGTAACAAGTAAGCCCAAAAAAAATTGCTTGCATTCGATCAAAACGCACGTAATAGACATTCTTATTTTAAAATTACATCATTTACATTTGTTACGTGATATCGTGAGCAAAATATGTTTCTGTCAAAGTGAATTATCGCAGTCTATCCGTTACAGGATACGATCGAAATGCACTCGTTGTCACTCGTTCCTTTTAGCAAAGCTTCACCTATAAACCAGATTTCAGCAGGGAGAAAAACAAACATTTCAGATCCGCCTACTTTGCGAATGTTCATACCTACGCAAGTACAGCTCCCGAACTTTTGCGAAATTTTAAGCACTTCGCATTTCGTAAGCACATAGGGGTCACAAGTCTTGTACCCGCTTTCCGGTGTTTGTAATCTCGAGCTGTCACTGATGGCAAGAGTTTAGGTGACACTTCACGCGACAAAAGTCTAGCAGCGTTTTTCATCCCAATTTGTAAAACAAGAGTCTTTAAGCCGAAAGCTATTCTAAACAGATATTTTACTGCAACGAACGACTAGGTGGCCCTGTTGTCATTATTTTGTCCAACAATACTGGGAAAACAGCATTGCGCGTGAAATTTTGTGTTCAGAACATATGGGGACTCTGGAACTACACTGAATTAGGTCGCTATTAATCTCCCGGCCAAAAATTAACTGTATTCAGTATTGAAACGCACTAACTAGTCAGCGCCCTTTACAGCAAGGCTTCATCACCCACATTCATATTAAATCAAATGAATGTTACATTTCAACTACGCCATCATGTGGCAGAATTTTCTGTTCTTGGGCTATTATTTACCGTTAAATTTTTTGTGTCAAATTTCCCGCCAATTTTTTGCTGTAAAATCTGTTGTTGTCTTTCTTCTCTCTATCGCAGGATTCGATCGAAATGCACTGGTCTCTTCTTAGCAAGGTATCACCTCTTAAATGAACTGAATTTGGCCAACATTGTGATAATCACGATTGATCCCTTTGCGCAAGAAATACTGCCAAGAGTAGCCAGACCCTTGGGGAGTTTCCAATGGTAATTATAATGGGCTCCTGACAAAACATTTGTACATTTTGGTCACCATTTCACCTAACTTTCTGAGTCAAAAAGCCTTTTCGATCAGATATGTTACCGAAATAAACAACTAGGTGGCCCTGGTTTTATTTTTCTCATAAATTCCCTGCCCTTTTCTTTCGCTGAAGCGTTCATGCATTATTCGCAGACATCACGCTTCATTGCACTAAATATTATGGGGACCCTCAAGAACACATGTCAGAACTTCGACTGAATTTGTAAGTCGATTTTTCAACGAAACTAACCGCTAGGTAAATTCTGCACTAAAAGATTATTCTTAAATAACGATCAGTTTTCTGAAAAGGTTGGATAGTTAGTTCATTTTGTCACATAAATTCATCATGACCGGATAATATCAACAATCAGTTACACAGCGCGACAAAAAATGTTACCGGTAAGTCCTTACCATGTGGGGACCATCTAGTAACAATTAGGCCCAAAAGAAATTACTTGCATTCGATCGAAACGCACTTAAGAGACATTTATATTTTAACATTACATCATTTACATTTGTTACGTGATATCGTGAGCAAAATATGTTTCTGTCGAAGTGAGTTATCGCAGTCTATCCGTTACAGGATACGATCGAAATGCACTCGTTGTCACTCGTTCCTTTTAGCAAAGCTTCACCTATAAACCAGATTTCAGCAGGGAGAAAAACAAACATTTCAGATCCGCCTACTTTGCGAATGTTCATACCTACGCAAGTACAGCTCCCGAACTTTTGCGAAATTTTAAGCACTTCGCATTTCGTAAGCACATAGGGGTCACAAGTCTTGTACCCGCTTTCCGGTGTTTGTAATCTCGAGCTGTCACTGATGGCAAGAGTTTAGGTGACACTTCACGCGACAAAAGTCTAGCAGCGTTTTTCATCCCAATTTGTAAAACAAGAGTCTTTAAGCCGAAAGCTATTCTAAACAGATATTTTACTGCAACGAACGACTAGGTGGCCCTGTTGTCATTATTTTGTCCAACAATACTGGGAAAACAGCATTGCGCGTGAAATTTTGTGTTCAGAACATATGGGGACTCTGGAACTACACTGAATTAGGTCGCTATTAATCTCCCGGCCAAAAATTAACTGTATTCAGTATTGAAACGCACTAACTAGTCAGCGCCCTTTACAGCAAGGCTTCATCACCCACATTCATATTAAATCAAATGAATGTTACATTTCAACTACGCCATCATGTGGCAGAATTTTCTGTTCTTGGGCTATTATTTACCGTTAAATTTTTTGTGTCAAATTTCCCGCCAATTTTTTGCTGTAAAATCTGTTGTTGTCTTTCTTCTCTCTATCGCAGGATTCGATCGAAATGCACTGGTCTCTTCTTAGCAAGGTATCACCTCTTAAATGAATAATTTGGCCAACATTGTGATAATCACGATTGATCCCTTTGCGCAAGAAATTCTGCCAAGTGTAGCCAGACCAGTGGGGAGTACAATGGTAATGGGCTCCTGACAAAACATTTGTACATTTTGGTCACCATTTCACCCAACTTTCTGAGTCAAAAAGCCTTTGTGATAAGATATGTTACCGAAATAAACAACTAGGTGGCCCTTGTTTTATTTTCTCATAAATTCCCAGTCTTTTTCTATCGCTGAAGCGTTCATGCATTATACGCAGACATCACGCTTCATTGCACTAAATATTGTGGGGACCATCCCAAACACATGTCAGAGCTTCGACTGAATTTGTAAGTAAAAGATTATTCTTAAATAACGATCAATTTTCTGAAAAGGTTGGATAGTTAGTTCACTTTGTCATATAAATTCATCATGATGATAATAATAACAATCCGTTACACAGCGCGACAGAAAATGTTACCGGTATGTCCAGACCATGTGGGGACCATCTAGTAACAAGTAGGCCCGAAAAAAATTACCTACATTCGATCAAAACGCACTTATTAGACATTCATATTTTAAAATTACATCATTTACATTTGTTAAGTGATATCGTGAGCAAAATTTGTTACTGTCGAAGTTATCGCAGTCTATCTGTCACAGGATTCGATCGAAATGGACTCGTCCCTTATAGCAATGCTTCATCTATTAAAGCTATTATTTGGTCAGACTTTGTGATAATCGCAATTGCTACATTTGCCCTAGAAATTAAGTGTAGCCAGACCACAAGTGAAACAGAGCAGCTGCACATTTTGGTCACCATGCATTTCACCCGATTTTCCGAGTCGAAAAAGGCTTTTCGATCAGATACTTAACAGAAACGAGCAATTAGGTGGCCCTGGTTTTATTATCATTTTTTTTGAAAGATAAATTTCCTTCAGTTTTCTGTCGGCGACTTTTTCATTGTGACATTGTGTTATACGCACTGGTGGATGTCGAGAAAAAACAAATCCGGTTTTTCGTCACAGTTTTATCCGAATTTCTGAGTCAAATTGTTCGCCTAAACTAACGACCAGGTAAATTATGAACACCTCAGCCTATAACATAGCGATCTGTTTTCATAAAAGGCTCCTTAGTTTCACTTCACAGCATAAATTCACCATAATAATCACAGCAATCAGTTAATTACACTGCGTGAAAAAGTTTTCTGTTCAGACCCTTGTGGGGACCCTATTTAACAGTAGGCTCTAAATCTCCCAAAACGTATTCAACAGGACAACGTAGCGCAGAGAATTAACAACTTAGGGTCCTTAGGAACATAAGGATTTATAGCTTACCCGTATAGCCTAGCTAAGCGTTCCTCGTGAACTGCTCTGCTGTGTGGTACATGTAATGCGTCACCGAACCGACAACAAAAAAATTCTAGCCAAAATATTTGGCAGTAGAGATAATTCACTGTCACGAAGTAACATTTTGCACTTGGTTCAGATCTTATCTACATTAATGGAATAGGTATTTATATGCATGGGGACTCGAATAAAGCATTATCTTAGTAAATCCATTGATAAATTCATTGCAATGTCTCAGATAAAAAAAGTCCTTTCATCTTTCTTATCTTTGAACAAGTTTCAATCACCTTTGGTCCCCTTAATTTTCCATTGCTCCAGAATCGGAGAAGTGGGGACCGTACTATACAAACAAAAAAAATTCTCCTTTAATCTTTCTTATCTTTGAAAGTTCACCGGCTGGCGGTTGCGTTGGTCCTCTTAAGTCCGTAGCATGTTTTCACAACATTGGCTCACGGACACACAAGATAACATTAAAGTCAAACGGAAAAAACTGAGCTGTCAGCCAAAAACAAACCGCCAGTGAACGTTGAGTCAACCTATTTAGCTAATGGAAGCATTTTCAGCCCTTTACCACCTTTTCCTTCACATGTGGCTGTTTTGGCTTGCATTGTTTTCCTTATCAGCAAAGCAAAATTAACCAATGGTTCTCTCTTCCTTCTGAAAGTAATTAAGCTGCGAGAACAAGATCACGTCAACCTTGATCAAAATGACGTGAAAAGAAAGTTTCGTTATTTAATAACTCAGAAGAACACGACGGTTCGTTTCTCAGAATATCTTTTAGGACGTGTTTTACAGATAATACTAGACATTTCTTTGGCGAAACATAATTTATTGTTTAGAGTATGAAACTAGTATCAGTTATTCGAGATTATAAAACGGCGCTCGAGTTAAATTGACTTCGAGAATACGAATGCAGCAACAATATTGTTCTGCAGGGAATAAACGTTTGAGACTAACAAATCGTTTCAAAAACCTTTACAAGAACCACCATCAAACTAGCATCGAAAAGCGATCTCCTGCGATGAAGTGACCGGCCTAGCATCACCAGATTTAAGCAGGGAGAAAATCAAACATTTTAGATCCAGCTACTGTGCGAATGTTCATACCTGCACAGCATGTACAGCTCCCAATTTTTTTTTTGCGAGATTTTAAGCACTTCGCGTTTCGTAAGCACACAGGGGTAACAAGTACCGCTTCCCGGTGTTTATAATCCGGATCCTAAGCTGACTCATGGCGAGAGTTTGAGGTGACACTTCAAGCGAGAAAAGTCTAGCAGCGCTTTTCATCACAATTTGTAAAACAAGACTTTTGGAGCCGAAAGCTATTCTAAACAGATATTTTACTGCAACGAACGACTAGGGGGCTCTGTTGTCATTTGTCCAATAATAGAAAACAGCATTGCGCGAGACAATTTGCGTTTAGAACATGTGGGGACTCTGGAACTACACTGAATTAGGTCGCTATATCTCCCGGCCAAAAATTACCTGCGTTCAGTATCGAAACGCACTTACTAGTTAGCGCCCTTTACAGCAAGGCTTCATCACCTACATTGATATTAAATCACATGAATGTTACATTTTAATTACGCCATCGTGTGGCAGAATTTTGTGTTCTTGGGCCATTATTTACCGTTAAATTTTTTGTGTCAAATTTCCCGCCAATTTTTTACTGTAAAATCTGTTGTTGTCTTTCTTCTCTCTATCGCAGGATTCGATCGAAATGCACTCGTCTCTTCTTTGCAAGGTATCACCTCTTAAATGAATAATTTGGCCAACATTGTGATAATCACGATTGATCCCTTTGCGCAAGAAATTCTGACTAGTGTAGCCAGACCAGTGGGGAGCTTACGAATGATAAAACAAAATATTTGTACATTTTGGCCACCATTTCACCCAACTTTCTGAGTCAAAAAGCCTTTTTGATCAGATATGTTAGCGAAATGAACAACTAGGTGGCCCTGGTTTTATTTGTCTCATAAATTCCCTACCCTTTTCTATCGCTGAAGCGTTCATGCATTATACGCAGATATCACGCTTCATGCACTAAATATTATAGGGTCCCTCGCGAACACATAATAATAATAATAATAATAATAATAATAATAATAATAATAATAATAATAATAATAATAATAAAGAGAAGAAGAAGAAGAAGAAGAAGAAGAAGAAGAAGAAGAATCGTTATTGTGCTCTATTGTGCTTACAGATGTCTGAACTTCAACTTAGCTCTTTTTCACCTTACCTCAGTCCTATATGTAGAGTCTTCTTTTCTATTTGCCATGTTCCTGACTCCCACCCTCTTTTTCGATTACTTCTGCTCGCATTTTGTACTTTTTATCTGGGTGCCCACATTTGTGCGACTCCCGCTACCCGCCCTTAGGGCTCTCGCCTGATTACATGTATAAAGGACACCAAAAGGAGTAAGTTAAGGCGACATTCAAATGAATCAGGTTTCCCTCAAAGCATACTATAAATAGGAAACTTTTGAATGCAGAGGTCCACACAACGCAGGAATTAAACTTGCTGGTAATTTTGCCGGATCTCACTTGTGAAAGACCTCGTGTCAGGCGTCACTTGAACGTGAAAATACAAAACTGAATGCAAGGCTGGCACTACGGCAAAGGGCAGATTTATTAGTGGCCAATATTTCGACTAATAGAATTAGTCTTCCTCAGGGCCAGAGCTATACTGAAGGAAAATATAATAACGGCTCCTTAAATTAAAGTTTGAAAAATACATGGAAAAACATGATAGGCTAACACATGATATGATGACAGCGTATTTGTAAATATGAGATAACAAAAATATACTAACGGCTCCTAAAATTAAAATTTGAAAAAATATATGCAAAAAAATGATTGGCTAATACATGACATGAAGACAGCGTTCTTGTAAATATGAGATAACAAAAATATAGAAGTGTATAATCAAGGTTCAGCGTTCGTTTTTCCTGTTAATGCCTTCTGGAGATAACGTTTTCCCTCTATGAATTAGAAAAGCCTCGCGTGCCTTCCGGCGGGAGGCATTGATGGTGGGTTGTAGTTCGAGAGGGATAAGTCGCATGTCCGCAGAAGAGTGACCTGGTAAGTTGAAGTGTGTAGGGACTGCTGCTGTGGAGTTGGCGTGATGTGGGTTGTTTGTCGCTTGTCTGTGTTCTGTGAACCTTTCACGGATCGTGCGTTTGGTTTCCCCTATATACTGTTTTTTACATTTTTTACATTCAATCATATATGTAAGGTTAGTAGAATTACAGGTTATATGTTGTTTTATTTGTCTTGTTTCGCCGGTGTTGCTAAAAGTGTACGAAGTTCTTGCATCGTCAATGTAAGGGCAAGTGAGACATCCATGAGTGGAGTTGCAGCGGAAAGTGCCAGAGGTGAGCTTGGGTGTCGTGTTAGGGTTCTTCAGTTTTGCTCGAACCAAAAGGTCGCGAAGGTTTGGTGAACGACGGTAAGCGATGAATGGTTTATCTTTGAATATTTTTTGAAGGCGATCTGTGGAGTTAAGAATAGGTTGTTTCCTGTGAAGTATTTCTTGGATATTGGGTAGTGCTGGGTTATAAGTGATGGTGAAGGGGACTGGGGTGTTGGATTTATCTTTATCATGATTATGTTCCTATAAATGCAATAACACAGGGAAGAAGGAATACAAAAGGATTCTTAGAGAAGCTGTTCGATGGTTTTACTTAATATGTTTGTATTAACTTAAACAATCTTTTAACATATTGAAATATGTTAATTAGCGAGGGCTTTGTACAGGAACAGAAAAGTTTCACTTCGTGCAAGTACTATTTTGGAAAAGAGGTCAAGAGAGAGTAGAGAAGAGTAAAGAAGAGAGAGTAGCAACTTCTGTCATATTTGTAGTAATAATCATTATCTGAACCACCTCGAGTTACGGAAACTGGTAGTAAGTTACTGGACTCAATTATTACCAACTTTGCGCTCTTTTTGTACAATCATTGTTTTATTTTTGCCAAAATTGGGGCTTCTCTTATAGAGAGGGATTGTTAAACGCACAGGTTTGGGATTTGTCGAATCAAAGGTCAAGGCATTAATAATCATACTTTTTTGTCTTTATTCGTTCTGATCAATGTAAACATCAATACCATCAACAGGATATGCCGGAGGTTATCCCTATCGAGGGTATCTCCTTATTAAATCAAAGCAATTCAACTCAAATCAAATGTTAGTTTTTGATGAGAGGGGAAAACCGGAGTACCCGGGGAAAAATCTAACCCGCGATCAGGCCATTGGCGATTGGTGGAAGGCGAGTGCTCTGACACTGCGCCAATCCTACTCTACAGAGTTGTGACTGGTAGAGATGCCTATAGACGACTGTAATGATGTTCACGCTGCTTACCCGGCCTTGTTTCAGCGATTCGCAAAACTGTTGATAAAAAACATCTGTTAGAAGACTGTGACTATCCGTCCAAAGTACAAACCGTTAATGTATGGCGACGTTCGAAATGCGATTGCTAAAATTAACAAAGAGTTCGTTTGGGTCATCCAAGTCAATTAGATCATCCAACTCAGTTGGATCATCCAAGTCAATTGAGTCAGTTGTGTCCTTAAAGTCAGTTGGATCATCCAAGTCAATTGGATTATCCAAGTCAGTTGGATCATCCTTGTCAATTACGTCATCCAAGTCAATTGAGTCATTTGGGTCGTTAAGGCCTTTTTAGTCCTTGTGACCTTTGTTTTTGACCATTGACCTTGAAACTTGGTGACCATGTAGTCCTTGACGGTTTAACTTAGGTCAAGGGGGGAAGTGATCAGAGATCAAAAGCCAGGAGAGTCAAAAGTGACTTTTTTTCTGGGTCAGAATGCCTCTCAACAAATTTGAAGTTGAGAACATGTTCTTAGAGAGGATGATGAGAAAGAGAGCGCCAGATTAGCACTTGTGACCTTTGCTTTTAACTTGTGACCTTGAAACTTGGTGACCGTATTGCCCTTGACGAGTGGACTTAGCTTAATAAGTAAAAAGGTCAAAGGTTAAAAGCAAAGGCCGTGGGGCATATTTTTCTTCCTCCTAACCTTTGGTTTTGACCTTTCACCTTGTCGCTAAAGTATAGTAGGCTTCTTTATGCTTTTAACATCTCCTCCAATTTTCATGGTCACTGATTAAAACCCGAGCTCAGGAGAGTGAAAAGTAGTTTTTTTCTAGGAAAAGATACGATGCGTTTTTAGTCCCTGTGACCTTTGCTTTTGACCGTTGACCTTGAAACTTGGTGACCATATAGTCCTTCACGGTTGAACTTAGGTCAAGGGGGAAATCGGTCAAAGGTCAAAAGCCATGGACGTGGCCTTTATTTTTCTTTCCTCTGACCTTTGGTTTTGACATTTGACCTTGTTGCTAACGTATGTTAGGCTTCTTTATGCTGTTAACGTCTCATCCAATTTTCATGGTCATTGATTAAAATTCAAAACCAGGAGAGTCAAAAGTGCCTTTTATATATGGGTCAGAATGCCTCTTCACAAATTTGAAGTTGGGAACATGTCCTTAGAGAGGATGATGAGAAAGAGAGCACCAGATTAGCACTTGTGACCTTTGCTTTTAACTTGTGACCTTGAAACTTGGTGACCGTATTGCCCTTGACGAGTGGACTTAGCTCAGGAGGTAAAAAGGTCAAAGGTTAAAAGCAAAGGTCGTGGGGCATATTTTTCTTCCTCCTGACCTTTCGTTTTGACCTTTCACTTTGTCGCTAAGGTATAGTAGGCTTCTTTATGCTGTTAACATCTCCTCCAATTTTCATGGTCATTGATTAAAACCCGAGCTCAGGAGAGTGAAAAGTAGTTTTTTTCTAGGAAAAGATACGATGCGTTTTTAGTCCCTGTGACCTTTGCTTTTGACCGTTGACCTTGAAACTTGGTGACCATATAGTCCTTTAAGGTTAAACTTAGGTCAAGGAGGAAATCAGTCAAAGGTCAAAAGCCATGGACGTGGCTTTTATTTTTCTTTCACCTGACCTTTGGTTTTGACATTTGACCTTGTTGCTAACGTATGTTAGGCTTCTTTATGCTGTTAACGTCTCATCCAATTTTCATGGTCATTGATTTAAAATCAAAACCAGGAGAGTCAAAAGTGCCTTTTATATATGGGTCAGAATGCCTCTTCACAAATTTGAAGTTGGGAACATGTCCTTAGAGAGGATGATGTGAAAGAGAGCGCCAGATTAGCACTTGTGACCTTGAAACTTGGTGACCGTATTGCCCTTGACGAGTAGACTTAACTCAGGAGGTAAAAAGGTCAAAGGTTAAAAGCAAAGGTCGTGGGGCATATTTTTCTTCCTCCTGACCTTTGGTTTTGACCTTTCACCTTGTCGCTAAGGTATGGTAGGCTTCTTTATGCTGTTAACATCTCCTCCAATTTTCATGGTCATTGATTAAAACCGGGTTATAAGCCTCCTGTTAAAACCCAAGCAGGAGAGTGAAAAGTAGTTTTTTTCTGGGTCAGAATGTCTCTTCACAAATTTGAAGTTGGGAACATGTCCGTAGAGGGAATGATGCGAAAGAACGGGCAAGATTAGCATAATTAATTACGCGGGATGCCCTGAGGGGGCATACCGTGTCTAAAAACCGGTCGATTTCTTTTTACGCGGGATGCCCTGAAGGGGCATACCGTGTCTAAAAACGGGTCGATTTCTTTTTTTTTTACGCGGGATGCCCTGAGGGGGCATACCGTGTCTAAAAACGGGACGATTTCTTTTTCCTCGTAGCCACAAATCTGTATATTAATTTATTCAGTAAACTCTCCCCTCTCCTACTCGGGATGTATTGTTCTGATTGTCTTCAACAAAAGCAGGCCAATCAAAATCCAGTCTTGTCGCTTATATTGCGAGGGAGGGGACCCACTTAGCCCTACCTGTGTGACGTCAACGCATCATTTGATATATTTATCAAAAACGGATTAAATTTGTGGCGCGATATTGTTAACATGTTGTGGACTCAAGTGTGCCGTTTTCAAACGGAAATTTCACCATTTTGAAGCGGTGAATCGAAAGAATAACTTCTAAGAAGCACTCAACATCTAAAACGGTGGAAATTGGAGCGTTCCTGGCGAAGGAATCGTGCTTTCTTTGACACTCTTAGACCACGATTGCAGACAGAAAAGAGGTCATTGAGAAGCTTAGGTTATCGCAATGGAATTCCCGCAATTTCCCTTGAAACCCTGCGTAGCGTAACACAAGGGAACCAACGTAACGCGATCTTCGTGACTCAAACTATTCCATTAGAAAGGATTGTTTTATAAATCTGCGAAACATACAGTTGGAATAAATGAATCAGCCCCAGCATCACGCGTAATGCCAGTATAGCAGGCATCTTGTTTTTTTTTTTCTTCCTCGTAGCTACAAATCGGTACATTAATTTATTCATTAAACTCACCCCTCTCCTACTCGGGGTGTATTGTTCTGATTGTCTTCAACAGAAGCAGGCCAATCAAAATCCATTCTTGTCGCTTACATCGCGAGGGAGGGGACCTACTCACCCCTACCTGTGTGACGTCAACGCATCATTTGATCTATTTATCAAAAACCGATTAAATTTCGCGCCATATTGTAAACATGTTCTGGACTCAAGTGTGCCGTTTTCAAACGGAAATTTCACCATTTTGAGGCGGCAAATCGAAAGAATGACTTCTAAGAAGCACCCGACATTTAAAACGGTGGAAATTGGTAAATTCCTGGCGAAGGAATCGTGCTTTGTTTGACAGTCTTAGACCACGACGCGAGACTGAAAAGAGGTCATTGAGAAGCTTACGTTATCGCAATGGAATTCCCGCAATTTCCCTTGAAACCCTGAGTAGCGTAACACAAGAGAAACAACGTAACGCGATCGTCGTGACTCAAACTATTCCATTAGCAAAGATAGTTTTATCAATCGGCGAAGCATACAGTTGGAATAAATGAGTCAGCCCCAGCATCTCGCGTAATGCCAGTATAGCAGGCATCTTGTTTTTTTTTTTTTCTTCCTCGTAGTCACAAATCGGTACATTAATTTATTCATTAAACTCTCCCCTCTCCTACTCTGGATGTACTGTTCTGATTGTCTTCAACAACAGCAGGCCAATCAAAATACATTCTTGTCGCTTATATCGCGAGGGAGGGGACCCACTCACCCCTACCTGTGTGACGTCAACGCATCATTTGATATATTTATTAAAAACCGATTAAATTGTAGCGCCATATTGTTAACATAGTGTGCCGTTTTCAAACGGAAATTTCACCATTTTGAAGCGGTAAATCGAAAGAATAACTTCTAAGAAGCATCCGACATTTAAAGCGGTGGAAATTGGTGAGTTCATGGCGAAGGAATCGTGCTTTGTTTGACAGTCTTAGACCACGACGCGAGACTGAAAAGAGGTCATTGAGAAGCTTACGTTATCGCAATGGCATTTCACAAATTTCCGCTGATAGTCTGAGTCGCGTAACACAAGGAAAACAACGTAACGCGATCGTCGTGACTCAAACTATTCCATTAGCAAGGATAGTTTTATCAATCGGCGAAGCATACAGTTGGAATAAATGAATCAGCCCCAGCATCACGCGTAATGCCAGTATAGCAGGCATCTTGTTTGCACTAATCTGCAAAATGGAAGTCACCATGATACGTTTTGTCTGGGTTGGAATGCCACTTTTCGCCAATGTGGAGTTAGCAACGATGAGAAAGGCCGGGTAGTTTACCGATCTGCATCAATCTGCCAATTTTCACCAATTTGGAAAATACGTTAGGCATGTCTTTAAAGACAGTGACGCGAAAGTGCGGGCTACATTTGTACATTTTGTTGGATCGGCAAAATGGGCCATTCTACGAAAGACCATGATGACAAAGCCCCGGCAAGATTAACACAAATCGTCACTTTCATTTGGGATAAAGTAGGCTTCTGGAGAGTTACGCTATAAGAAATTGGACCGAAGTAATATTTTCTTGTCGCATTTCCGAAATCGACCGTTCTGTAAAATTATCCCACTTCTCTTCAATTTAGCCTGTCTGTTCCATGACTTTTTAATTCAACGAAAACGTTTAGTGTTTACTCGAGCACAGGTTAAACTAAGCTCAGTCAGGATAACAACGTGTATTTACATTGTAAATGTAAACAAGAGCAAAATCACCGTCACTTGTTATCAGTTCATCCGTGATACGAGTCATTTTGCTTGTTTTGAAATTTGTCGAATAGACGAATTTTTATGTAAGAGGTATTTGTGTTGATAGATCTGAAGTTTTAACGGTCGGTTCTAACAAATAGATTCCATTTGGCCGTGCGCGCCCTATTGCTGAACGTGGAGAAGACGTCAAAATATGGCAAGAACAAAGAAGTACGCTAATGAACCTCAGGCGAGTAGCGTGTCTGATATTATTGCCGCATTTTGACATCTTCTATGCGGTACACACGGTCCCCGAATGGAATGAATTTGTTATATACCTTAATGCTAAGATTCTCTAAAGTGAGCTTCATACCAAGTGCTTTCACAAACGTTGTAAACTGTAAACAACTCCTTAGGATGAAGAAGTTGCAAATTAGCATACTGAACTTCAAAGAAGTTTGGAAACAGCTTTCTCAAAGTAACCTTTATTCTACTAGCACATCTCTGCTTCCAAAAAATCGACCGCGTGATGTTGTTCATCGTCGACTATTCCTGCATTTTCTCACAGACAAACGTGGGGACAGATTTCATCCGTTTTGTCTGACGACAAACATTCTAGCTTGTTAGCACACAAAAGGCCCTATATCCCATTGATCTGTTCCAAGACGTTTTGTTTGTTGTTGTCTCGGACGACAAGCAAATTCTCGGGAAAAAATAACTTCGTCCTGCCATAGTGACGACATTCGTGCGTGCGTCTGTACTATAATCACCCACTTCTCTAGACCAATCCAAAGCGAGGTTTTCACTCTTAATTGCAGGAAATATGGTAAATACCTGGAAAGTTGAATAGACTATTACAATTCTAACCGTGTACTTATTAATATATGTTATTGTGTTTAAGGCGGACGAGCAGCCCCCTAGTAGGGTAAGTGCAATGGCTGTAGGACATAACATCTAATGGCAAAGAAGTGCAATACCAGAGAGAAGGGTCCGCACACAAACAGGGGGACATCGGTCGCCAATTGCGCTGGGGAGTCGAACCCCACCTCTTTAATAAAAAAATCTGCAAACATTGTGCCACAAAGGCACGCAAAACGGAAACAAAAATCATCGCACAGTAGACCAACAAAGGACACCAAGCGCTAGCAATCTTACGAAACGGATACAAACAAAAACATTACGAATAGTTACTAAACAGTGTGTACAACCGGTGAAGGCGACACAGAAAGCAAATATTAACACATGACAAAAACAATAACATTACAAGTGTTGACGAGCAAAGGAAGCAACATCCCAGTTGCTTCCCCGACAGTCAAACATCACAGTTAACAAAGCTGCACAGTCATATGATTGTCGATGGGATAGAGCATGCCAGATAGGATGTTTTGGCTGATTGGCATAACTAACAATGCACGTCGCCCGGGAGAAGGCTGGGTATGAAAACCAGTAAGAAGTGTTGGAAGTGACTTTGAGAACAGGGCTGGAGGATGACTACTGTCCCAAGCTTGGACCTATCTTACGCAGGTTTCCACTTAAAAGGTAATAAAGGAAAGATTGGCGTAGGTGTCATCCTACAAACCTAGCACGGTCTGGCTGGCATGTACAAATTGGTCTAAGCTCTCCTGCTGCCCCAATAACACTTCGGCACCATGGAGGCCATGTCGATGAGTATCCACCAAGACAATAAAGCAGTTTTCGATGGGCATAAAGAGGACCGTCTTCTCGTTAGCTATTAGCAAGGCAGCATGGCCGTGGTTACGGGTACACAACTTTCGTAACTGGAACAACAAAGTTGTGGGCGCATGTTCATCAAAAACGCCTACCGGCAAAGGGAGGTCAACAGAAGCACTGACACTTCGCTCTACAATAATAGCAGCCTCCGTTGCTGACAGGAAACGCTGTGGCAAGCTATGGCGACAACTATCGTAAAACCGGTTGCCAATTCTGATCGCAGAACACATAAGCACAACCCACAGCGGAGATAACAGAGGCACTGATTGCAGGTCAAGGCGCTGACAGTATACTTCATGAGCAAAGATGAGCGCAATGACACTGCAAGCATAGCTACCATTACGCCCGTCGAGTGTTGATTGGCTAATCTCTACAGGAAATTTCCATTCTATCAGGTTGCTATGCGGCAGATTTTCCCCAGTGACTTCAAGATCCTCCCCTGCGGTGGGCTGATCGATGTCTACACGTTCGTCATCAGAAATTGCACCATTATCGACATCGTCCTCGACATCATCATCATCTTCCTCTTCGTTTTCACCATCTTGGATATCAAGGGATTCCTCGAAGCTGATACCTGACAGAGCGGCTTTGAATGAGGTTGCTGCACTGACCAGTTGAAGTTTACAGAACGCGATCCCCTTTTTGACACACGCCAACTTTCCTTCAATTACTCTTGTGTTCTGAGACTCAGTTGTTTACCTGGCTATCTCCACCTAAACGTAAAAGAGTAAAAAAAAAATCTTTATTAGCCAAAATGATTTCCAGCTAGAGACAAGTGCTAAAAGGTTTTGCAATTCTTAGCATACACTTTCTGACTGCACAGACTCTTCACCAGGCTCGAGCGGCATCTCAACGTCAAATTCACAGGGAGGATCTTGAAAAACTGGGAGAAAACAAAGAAGAAAAGCAGTTGGAAATATATATTTCATTCAAAGACAATGCTACTCAACATGAATGTAAAACATTGAATTCATTTGAATCAAACTGGCTAACTGTCGAGGCTGTCCTTCAACTCATCTGCAATCCTCTGAAGCTGAGGCATAGCAACCTCCATGTAGAATTTTATGAAGTGGGCCATCTCCATTTTGACCAGGGAAACTTCTTCCTCCCATCGCTTTGTCATTTCAAACTTTTCAACGACTAATCTCTTGATACGTACTGGTGTATCTGTAGGAACATTAATAATTGAACAAAGAGAGAAAGAGCGAAGTTTAGCACCCTATTTAAGTAATCAAAGGCTCCTGTGAGCCAACTCGTGAATGCAGATGACACATAGTAATTGAAATTTAGACGGCTACGGAAACTTCCTTGAAAGCTAAAAGAAATTATATCTTTGCCCGATTATGTAACGAAAAATAACCATTCTTGTACTATAAAAATGATTGTCAAACTGTTCTCTACAGATTTAATAAGATTATTTTGATGCGCCGATTAAAAAAAAAATCACGTGTCTTTTTTTTTTTTCAAAGTTCATAGAGGCACGCCATGTGCAGCTACGTCATGCAAATTCGTGTCCCCGATAGTCCGGGGCTACTGGATTTTGCGATCGAGCTAGTGGATTCTGACCATCACTTGCCCGGCAAGTGAAGTTTTTTTGGGAATTAAAATTACAAAATTACTGTAGGGCAAGCCGATCTCACAAAGGGAAATATGTTCAACAAAGTATCGCATTACATTTCATGCCCGACATAAATGCGTGAAATTTTTCCTTTGGAGTTCAGTCCACGCAATCATCAAGTAAAAATAATGAAGTATGACAAGCTCTTGCTAAATAAGAATTATTTATCGACCGCGTCCTTTTGCTTTCCCATAAATTACCAGTTGTAAATTTCGAAAATGAAACATGTTTTCCCTTTGAAACCTCTATGAAAGCTGACAAGATCTTAAAGTGTTCATTTGCATAATTTTGTTTACGACGTGAATGATGCGTGACATGGCACGTTCCACTTTCGCGTGAAAACTGACAAATTAAATTATTTTTTAATTAAATTATTTCTAAATTAAATTATTTTTAATTCTGAAAAGAAACCGCACTTTGTAGAAAAAAACGAAAAAACCTATAACTTTGCTCAGATTCAACGAAAAATCTCAATTCTTACACTAAAATGATTGTCAAATTATTCTCTACAGAATGAATGAGAGAATTTTGACGCGTCGTGAAAAAAAATTTTCACTTTTTTTTTTTTCACTAATTGAGTTTACGACCCCGGACTTTCTGAAAAACTAAAAAAAACTTGTAACTTTGCTCAGATTGAACGAAAAATCTCCATTCTTGCACTGAATGATCGTCAAATTATTCTCTACATATTGAATGAGAATTTCCTGATGCGCTGTGAACAACAAATGTTCGCGTGTTTTTTTCCACTAATTGAATTTAAAACTCATTCACTGCGCACGCCCGAAAGTTAACGACAAAACCGACCGACCGACCGACCGACCGACCAAGTCAAAAGTCACCTATCGCTATAACTCGTTCATTGCGCTACGCGCATTCACGAGTTAAAAACGGTTGTATTGCTATGAGGGCTATAACAAGCAATAAGCCTAATTGACAAGGGCCTGTTCAACCATGGTAATTGGTCAGGTAAGTTGTTACCCTGTAATATGAGTACCGATGACTGTGACACCGATACAACTCATGATAAGTGGTTCCAACACTTTAGACACAAACAAACTTGTAGCGCAGAGACAGGACGGTGTACGGAACTTGTTAACGACATTCATCGACAAGATCTGCAATAATGTCGAAATCGAACCACGCCTTCAACCCCTGGACAACGAGCGATTTAATTTGAGGAGCGCTGTTACAAGTTCTGAGGCAAGGTTGGACATCAAAGCGGGAGGTTTCTAGGCGAGAGGAGTTACGGCATTTTTTGATGTTAGAGTTACGCACGTCAACTCCAAATGTTACCAGAGCAAGCCAACATCGGAAGTGTTCAAAGAGCAAGAAGAAGAGAAGAAGCGCAAGTACCAGCAGCGGGTGTTAGATGTAGAAATGGCTTCGTTTACGCCTTTAGTGTTTGGAACCAATGGCGGAATGGGAAACGAGTGTCAGCGGTTCTTAAAGCATCTCGCAGATAAGATAGCTCAGAAAGACACCGAGCCTTATCATGTTGTAATCACTTGGCTCAGGACACAGATCTCGTTTGAATTCTTAAGATCGGTACATGCATGCGTCAGAGGTTCGCGAACGCCGTTTCGTAGCAAGACAGAGCAATCATTAGACTGTGAAATAAATGTCGCTATGCGGATATCTGACTCTATCGTGTCTATATGCTTTTATACTTAGGGGTTTTTATGGACACTGGTTTAGCCGTCATTAGTATAATTCGATTGTATGATCTTGAAGTCTCTGCATGATGGAATTCTTTATTTTATGGAATTTTGAACTTTTATTATTATTTATATCTATTTCCTCTTCCTTTATAAAAAATTGCGATAAAACATTTCGTAAAAACATTATTACATTATTATTATTACAGGCAGCGGAAGAGAAGCCTGAAGGCGGTCGTAAGATCAGAATTATCCTTCCTTTTAAGGATCAAGTAGCTGCCAATGCGGTTCGCAGGCAATTTAACGACCTAAGTAATAAGATTGGCCCCATATTGCAGCCAGTTTTTGTTAGTAGGAAATTAGAACATGATCTTAAGCCTAGGGAAGTTAAGCCGTCGATTGTGAATCAGCAATGCGTTGTTTACTATTTCTCATGTGATCTGTGCGATGCAGATTATGTCGGCTATACAGCTAGACACCTTTTTCAACGCGTTGGTGAGCACAAGAACTCGGCAATTGGCAAACATTTTCTTGAAGCTCACGGGAGCAAACATCTATTGAATCAGGGCCATTTTAACATCTTGAGAAAGTGTCAGAGCAAATTTGATTGTTTGGTATTTGAAATGCTGTACATCAAGAAACTTAAGCCTTGCTTGAACACTCAAACGGACTCTATACGTGCGAAACTTTTTGTTTAACCGGTAGCATTCTTCAATGCTACTATTTTAATTAATATCTATTGTCCATTTTTGTATTTATAGCCGCAATCTTGCATTTTTAATTTCACTTGATAATGATGTAATGTACATCGAAACGTCGTGTTTTTTAACCTTTTTATAATGTTTTTACGAAATGTTTTATCGCAATTTTTTATAGTCAAATGTTTTTCTAAGTCTTTGCTTCTTCGTCTCTTCCTTTATGTATCGTTTATCTATTTTTTAGAATTTGTAAATGAATAGTGTTTTTACAATTTGCTTGGTATATGTTAATAAAGAGATTATTATTTTAATAATAATAATAATAATAATAATAATAATAATAATAATAATAACAAAATAGTAAATATGATTATCATTTTTAGTCTGAGACACAGGGTCACCTTTTGTAAAACAGCTCCTGCACTTCCTGTAGTAACTATTTCTTTAGAAGTAGACCAGCATAATGGCGCCCCATCATAAGTCCCCTTAACTAGGTTCACAGAACACACACTTTGAGCCCTCACTAGAAGGTAAAAAAACAAAAGCTCCAAAAGAATTTTTTTAACCTCAAAGCGCATTTAGAGGTGCCCCCCTAAAAAGCCATTACATACTTATATAATTAAGACAGTTTCAGGAAACTGACAAGCTAAGATGTGAAAGGATTCCAGGTTCACTAAAAATCCTTGAACAAGATAATTATTATTCTTAGACCAAAGGGGAACATTATGATGATGTACATGTCAACTCTGTATTCCCCAAAAGAAACAGGCTCTTCTTTTGTTCTGTAGTGGGTGTTTGTCCTAGTCGTGAAAAAAGACGCGCAAAATAGGTCGGCCTGTACTTTGGTTAACAGAACACACACCTTGAGTCCTCACAAGAAGGTGAAAAAGGAAAAAAAATGAAGAACACTATTTTCTTTATCACAAAGAACTTTAAGTGGTGCTAAAAAAAAACCATAAAATAAATTTAAGATACTTACATTAAACACTAAAGGCTTTTTTTCAAAGTACACTTGAAAACTCTACATATAAGTCAGATACAGTGGCGTGTACATTACACACAGTGTGTGTTCTTCATGCAGAATTGTAGTGTGTAAACCACTAAAAAATTTTTTTTTCGTTAATCTAAGTATCGTTATGGTTTTCTTGGGCACTTCTTAATGTGCTACAAGGCAAAAAGATAATTTTTTTCGAGGTTCTGTTTTTTACCTTCTTGTGAGGACTCAATATGTGTGTTCTATGGACCAACTTGTGGGGACTCTTCAGGGGTCCTCATTATGGTGGTCTATTTTCAAAGAACTACCTATTTAAGGGGACTTTTTCCGTGGGGACTCGAAAATGTCCCCATAATTTGAACAGTCCCCACTTTCCTGGTGTGTTTACATATGAATGTCCCCGTAAGTGTGCAACGGTGAGTGCACACACACACACAAAAAAAAAATAAACAAGTAAGTAAGTCGCTTTTTATTGGAATTCTATGTAAGCCGGGACATTAGTTTCCTATTAGTACCCGAAATGCATAAAATAGATTTGACAGTAATCTTGAATGGCCCTTTTTTTATTTTAATTTAGGAGCTGTTCCATTTTTATTTCCTCCCCACCCCCACCCGAACCCGTCTGGATGTGCGTGCGTTTCTGTAACGCAATCTCATTGTTTAATCATGGCGGAAGGTCAACGAAACATAAACGATTTTTTGACGAGAATCTCCAGTTCAAAGCAGGATTTAAATGGTTGCTGAAAGAATTTTTGGTCATTAAGGATAACAAAGAAATATTTGACACCTTGCACACGGCAGCTTATGGGGCGAAAGGCAATTTTTTCGGCTGATGGTTGTCCTGACGGATTTTGCAGAATTCAACTCAGTGCCGCGTTTACGGGCGGCGGTGTATTACAGTGATTTCGCACAACAAATCATCGAAAATGCGGCTGTATCCGACTGAGACTATAATTTGATATATTTTGAAATATCCAGTTCTCGATATTTCACAAGGTAAGTGAAATTTACCATTATTTTCTTAGTAAGTCGTTATTTTCATGTTGTTATGCTAATTACGAAGGTGTGTTTGTTGACAAAAGCACAGTTAAAACTTCTTCTTCTATAATTTTCTCTTTTTAACTGCCCAAAAATTTTATTGCATATTCTTACAGATGAGACATTGCTCTTTAACCGGGATGCTGTTTTAGGATGCCAACTAATGTATCTTTAGCGATATTTTCCTTTAAACTCGGCCATTTTTTTGGCACTTGAAGAGTAGTTCAATAGGGAAGAAATTAAAATTTTTGTAAAAAAATCAGATTTCGATCAAATTCCCAAAAAAGCTTCTCAACACAACAACGAACATTTGCTTGTCTCGAATAATGAGATTTTGTTCGGATTTGTAACGCTTTCTTTGTAAAGCAAATTCTTAAAAGTGTGGCCTAAGATGGCCGCTGAAAGCCCGCTCAGAGCGGTAAAACCAAGACGGTCGCACTACATCTAAAATACCAATCGAACTGAGCTGAAAGTTATATTTATGTGAATCACTTATATAGACCATTCTTCTGAGAAAGTTTGAGGGATTTCATTTTTCCTCGTCCAAGCGACGATAGTCGATATTTACAGAGGACGGCTCTTAAGGCGGGTGTCAAAGCTATATCATTCTAAAATATTAAACAGTTAAACATCATTGTCTGATTTAGAGCACGCCAATGCGGGATTGGTACGCGTACGGTTTGAGTGATCTGATCGAATTCGGTGTCATTTCTGCGCACTCCAAAGTATACAGAAACTAGGAAATGTCAATGTAAATGCTTCTTGTGCAAAACATTTTTAAAACAATATTCTGGTTTAAATTTCGGAAGACTGTAGGCGAGGCAGGAACTAAAATCTGGAGAGTAAGAACGAGTCCAACTAAGCGAAGAGCTGACATTAATTACCGACGTTCCTAGGCAGTTAAGTATGAATAAACGCTATAGAAAAGTATAGACAGTTTAGATCCACGGTCTTAATTAAGAGCCCAGCTATTGTTGCACGTGGAGTAATGTGCAAATATGTCAAAACAAAGGATAATTTATTTTTTTTTAGCCTACAACAACGACAACAACAACAAAAAAGATAAAAGTGCAGAAACTTCCACAGCAACGGATGAAGTTAAGCTAAAAAAAGTCTCATACATGTTTCTTTTGTTAATGAACAACACTTAAAGGCCTATTAGTAAGCCACTTGATGTCTCAATCAGTTGATTGATTGCAAGACTTTGATTATTGCAAACAAAAGGGGTAAACCTAGGACCACATCGAAGAATGTGGTTTTAGTTCCTTAAGTTGTATTTGAATTTCAAGTTAGCGACTTACATAACATCTGAACCAAGCAAAAACCAAACTCAAGTCATACAACTGACAAACGATTCACCTCACCTATCGTCCTTGGAAAGCTTGCCGCCATTCTGTTTTTTGAGTAGGCTTATATACTTGTCCTTCTCTTCAACGTTTTTTGTCAGTGCCTGAATCCTACAAATTGTAAGGATGATGTTCGGTTATGTAGGTGGCTAAGAACCAAAAACTGCGGCCTCAATCCAGCCACTTTCGACGTGCCATGTAACATGTAGGCCCAAGTTTTAAATTGATGCACGACTTATCTATTTACCAATGTTGGTTTACCTACCATGAGAGTTAATAACTAAAGGTAAATTGGCCACTGTAAAGAGATTCTCTTTATAGTCAGTGGCAAGTTTCACGTTTAGTTATTTAAAACTCTATAGATAAACCAAACATTCGTTTGCACTCCTCATCAATGCAGCACCACTGAGTTTCCTAAGAAACCAACCCCCTAATCTATTTAACATTGAACTCGACTTTGGACAATGAAAACTAGTTTATTTGTCTTAAGAAAGGCGTGTGGAAATATCAAGAAGTCAATCTGAGATCGGTAAATCGACGGCTTTGAAATTTAACACCTCGCGAATAAAACAGCAGAATTATTGCAGAAGTTACGAAACAAAGCCCATCGAACGCAGTCAAATGGTTTGAATTTTCCTGAGAGCCGTGCAAATTCAAATTTTCATTCTTTTCTTTCTAGTTCTTCTTCTTCTTCTTCTTCTTCTTCTTCTTCTTCTTCTTCTTCTTCTTCTTCTTCTTCTTCTTCTTCTTCTTCTTCTTCTTCTTCTTCTTCTTCTTCTTCTTATTATTATTATTAATATTTATTGTTATTATTACTATAATTTACTTAGTTTTGAAAATAAAGCGCATCCACTGCACTAGAACAAAAGCTTACCTTCCATCTTTTAGTGCTTTTTCTTTTTCCAAGACCTTCAACTGTTCTTCCAACCTGAAAATTCTGTTAATATAAATGTAAACATAAATGAGAACTCGATAAAGGCATCAAGAAGGATTGTAAAATAACACTTGATTTGGCATTGGAAAAACACAATCAGGCAATGGTTAGATTCCTCTTCTAACAGTAGTATGCAAGTTTTTAAATATGCGTGGGTGACACCCAATCTTACTTTTCTGCTTGTTCATTGAACTTGTCATCCTTTTCTTTGGAAACGCTAAGTCAATCGACAATGAAAGTAAAAGGAAGTAAATAATCGTTGCATATGGAATAACATAAAAATAAAACATGAATAAAACGGCATTTAAGGCGGGTGTCAAAACTATATTATTCTAAAATATTAAACAATTAAACATCATTGTCTGATTTAGAGCACGCCAATGCGGGATTGCTACGGTTTGAGTGAACTGATCGAGTTCTGTGTCATTTTTGCGCACTTCAAAGTATACAGAGACTAGGAAATGTCATTGTAAATGCTTCTTGTGCAAAACATTTTTAAAACAATATTCTGTTTTAAATTTCGGAAGACTGAAGGCGAGGCAGGAACCAAAATCCGAGAGTAAGAACGAGTCCAACATTAGCAAAGAGCTGACATTAATTACCGAGGTTCCTAGGCAGTAAAGTATGAATAAACGCTATAGGGAAGTAGATAGTTTAGTTCCACGGTCTTAATTGAGAGCCCAGCTATTGTTGCACATAGAGTAATGTGCAAATATGTCAAAACAAAGGATAATTTAATTATTTAGCCAACGGAAAAAAAAAAGATAAAGCTGCAGAAACTTCCACAGCAACGGATGAAGTTAAGCTGAAAAAAAAAAAAAAGCCTCATAAATCGAGTGAATCGAAATCGAAATTTCACATACATGTTTCTTTTGGTAATGAACAACACTTAAAAGCCTATTAGGAAGCCACTTGTTGTCTCAATCAGTTGATTGATTGCAAGACTTTGTTTATTGCAAACAAAAGGGGTAAACCTAGGACCACATCGAGGAAAGGTGTTTTAGTTCTTAAGTTGTATTTGAATTTCAAGTTAGCGACTTATATAACATCTGAACCTAGCAAAAACCAAACTCAAGTCATGCAACTGACAAACGATCCACCTTACCCATCGTCCTTGGAGAGCTTGCCGCCATTCTGTTCTTTGAGTAGGCTTATATACTTGTCCTTCTCTTCAACGTTTTTTGTCAGTGCCTGAATCCTACAAATTGTAAGGATGATGTTCGGTTATGTAGGTGGCTAAGAACCATCAACTGCGGCCTCAATCAAGCCACTTTCCACGTGCCATGTAACATGTAGGCCCAAGTTTTAAATTGATGCAGGACTTATCTATTTACCAATGTTGGTTTACCTACAGAGTTAGTTGCTAAAGGTAAATTGGCCACTGTAAGGAGATTATCTTTATAGTCAGTGGCAAGTTTCACGTTTAGTTATTTAAAACTCTATCGATAAACCAAACATTCGTTTGCACTCCTCATCGACGCAGCACCACTGAGTTTCCTAAGAAACCAACCCCCTAATCTATTTAACATTGAACTCGACTTTGGACAATGAAGATTGGTTTATTTTTCTTAAGAGTGACGTGTGGAAATATCAAGAAGTCAATCTGAGATCGGTAAATCGATGGCTTTGAAATTTAACACCTCGCAAATAAAACGGCAGAATTCTTTCAGAAGTTACGAAACAAAGCCCATCGAAGGGAGTCAAATGGTTAGAATTTTCCTGAGAGCCGTGCAAATGCAAATTCTCATTCTTTTGTTTCTGTTTCTACTTCTTCTTCTTCTTCTTCTTCTTCTTCTTCTTCTTCTTCCTTTTCTTCTTCTTCTTCTTTTTCTTCTTCTTCTTATTATTATCATTAATATTTATTGTTATTATTACTATAATTTACTTAGTTTTGAACATAAAGCGCACCCACTGCACTAGAACAAAAGCTTACCTTCCATCTTTTAGTGCTTTTTCTTTTTCCAAGACCTTCAACTGTTCTTCTAGCCAAAAAATTCTGTTAATATAAATGTAAACATAAATGAGAACTCGATAAAGGCATCAAAAGGATTGTAAAATAACACTTGATTTGGCATTGGAAAAACACAATCAGGCAATGGTTAGATTCCTCTTCTAACAGTAGTATGCAAGTTTTTAAATATGCGTGGGTAACACCCAATCTTACTTTTCTGCTTGTTCATTGAACTTGTCATCTTTTTCTTTGGAAACGCTAAGCCAATCGACACTGAAAGTAAAAGGAAGTAAATAATCGTTGCATAAGGAATAAAATAAAAATAAAACATGAATAAAACGGCATTTAAGGCGGGTGTGGAAGCTATATTATTCTATAATATTAAACAGTTAAACATCATTGTCTGATTAAGAGCACGCCAATGCGTGATTGGTACGGTTTGAGTAAACTGATCGAATTTTGAGTCATTCAGTTGCGCACCCCAAAGTATGCAGAAACTAGGAAATGTCATTGTTAATGCTTCTTGGGCAAAACATTTTTAAAACAATACTTGGTTTAAATTTCGGTAGAGTGAAGGCGGGCAAGAACCAAAATCTGGAGAGTAACAACGAGTCCAACATAAGCAAAGAGCTGACATTAATTACCGAGGTTCCTAGGCAGTAAAGTATGAATAAACGCCATAGGGAAGTAGATAGTTTAGATCCACGGTCTTAATTGAGAGCCCAGCTATTGTTGCACATAGAGTAATGTGCAAATATGTTAAAACAAAGGATAATTTAATTTTTTAAGGCAACGGAAAAAAAAGAAAAAGATAAAGCTGCAGAAACTTCCACAGCAACGGATGAAGTTAAGCTGAAAAAAAAAAGCCTTATAAATCGAGTGAATCGAAATCGAAATTTCACATACATGTTTCTTTTGGTAATGAACAACACTTAAAAGCCTATTAGGAAGCCACTTGTTGTCTCAATCAGTTGATTGATTGCAAGACTTTAATTATTGCAAACAAAAGAGGTAAACCTAGGACCACATCGAGGAAAGGTGTTTTAGTTCTTAAGTTGTATTTGAATTTCAAGTTAGCGACTTATATAACATCTGAACCTAGCAAAAACCAAACTCAATTAAGTCATGCAACTGACAAACGATTCACCTTACCCATCGTCCTTGGAGAGCTTGCCGCCATTCTGTTTTTTGAGTAGGCTTATATACTTGTCCTTCTCTTCAACGTTTTTTGTCAGTGCCTGAATCCTACAAATTGTAAGGATGATGTTCGGTTATGTAGGTGGCTAAGAACCAAAAACTGCGGCCTCAATCCAGCCACTTTCGACGTGCCATGTAACATGTAGGCCCAAGTTTTAAATTGATGCACGACTTATCTATTTACCAATGTTGGTTTACCTACCATGAGAGTTAATAACTAAAGGTAAATTGGCCACTGTAAAGAGATTCTCTTTATAGTCAGTGGCAAGTTTCACGTTTAGTTATTTAAAACTCTATAGATAAACCAAACATTCGTTTGCACTCCTCATCAATGCAGCACCACTGAGTTTCCTAAGAAACCAACCCCCTAATCTATTTAACATTGAACTCGACTTTGGACAATGAAAACTAGTTTATTTGTCTTAAGAAAGGCGTGTGGAAATATCAAGAAGTCAATCTGAGATCGGTAAATCGACGGTTTTAAAATTGAACACGCGGCGAACAAAACGGCAGAATTCTTTCAGAAGTTACGAAACAAAGCCCATTGAACGCAGTCAAATGGTTTGAATTTTCCTGAGAGCCGTGCAAAGCTAAAAGGTTAACACTTTTACTAGTTATTTAAGAGAATTTGTTGTTGTTGTTAAAATGTCGTTTCTTGCGCCAATTATAATTTGACAATTTTCAAACCTAATAGTTCAAACGGTCCTCCATTGTTTTTTTTTTTTTAGCTATCTGGGGTGCCGAAAGATTGCACCTTGAACGATATCTGCTTTGCAGATAACGCTGAAAGTGGCTAAAAAAGCGAAAGATCAAAACAAAGATAAAGACAAAACGAAAACAAGAGGACACAAAATAACTAATGAAAAAGTAAAAGATGAGCACTATATAAAATCCTGTTCCTGGTGAAAATAAATTCTATTGTAATTAAGGCATCAGACAGCTCGTGGTCCTCTTACCTTTCATCTTTTCTGCGAAGATCAAAATCCTGAGATTCAACTTTATTTTTTAACTTCATTTTTTCCCTTTCTTCCAGTATAACTTTCTCCTCATCACCTCTGATACAATTAAAGGTAAAGTATAAGCAATTGTTGAGTACAGGTTAAAAGATGTGCATAGCCTGGTAGCCTATAGCTAGAAGCCAAATATGGATTGCACAAATTTATATGGTACATATTATAATCTCGCTGCACAAATTTGCCCTCTGATGTTAAACGGCCGTGAGAGGTGGCTGCCACTCCCTGTAAATTTCTATGGTATTATAGTTTACTTTTTTCAAAAAACGTTCTTGTTTAAGCTAGTCAATGGAGCTACCTGACTAGCGCACAAAGGCGTTTACTTGTTAACAGAAGCGTATTACTGCATTGTGTTATTTAAAGGGGGAATGACGAAGCCCTTGAGATTGTTACAAGTCATCGAATGTGGAATAAATGAGCATAATATAATAAAAATTTCCATTCCACGTACTGGTGTAATAACTATGTCGTTTCAGATCAGCGCTTAACTTCCGATTCACCAATCCTCTTCCTTCTCCCTCTAGCTCCAAGTTTTTGAACAATACTTCAAGTGACAATCATTTATAATCAATGCTTGTTAGAGTATTTTAATTAAATAATGAGCGTTTTTCATTTTTCGAAGGGAAAAGGGCAGCAAAGCATTAACGTAGGTCAACTTCTACATATAGATGACAGCCATCTTCGCCATCTTGGTTACCATTTGGTATAGATTGTTAAAAACTGCTTGGCAATTCGATGAATACTTTCCCAGACAAATTTTAACGTTTAGAACACAAAAACTGCGACACGGAAGAAAATCGCCATTAAAACCTGGCTACCATGGTTAGCATAGAAACAGTTACTCAGTACGGCTTGGGCTCATAAAAAAAAAATATAAATAAAAGCTGCGGGGAATCCATCTATATAACGGTAGGGGAAAATTCGAGGAAAGGGGATTTTGTCGGAAAATTTGCGTTCTCGATTTGTCGAGAACTATCACGCTCCCATAAATTCAGGCGTTACTTTAATTAATCTGATTAGCCTGATCGAAATCTGCTTCGATCGGCTCACACCAGGGTTTTGCTAAGCCTCAGCTGAACGTCCTTTACGTGCTGAACCGCTTAATGAACAATCCTCGACAATGATGGATATTTTCCCTAGTCTCACAAATGAAATCTTCTACATTGACAAGGGCCTGAGCAAAATAGAGAATTGAGACCCATGGAAATGTGACTACAATGTTGTGACTGGCGAGTATTTAAAATTGCTAGGCACTCGTAACCTCTGAAAATGTCACGTTGCATTTACCCGATACTACTCCAAAACTTTCTTCAAGAATACTTTCTTCCCCAAAATTTTATTTTCCAGCTTAAAATTAAAGCATTTTATGCATTTCTGGATTCAACAGCAGGTGGTTAAAGTAGATGGACGTGACAAATTTTCAGCAGTAGTCTTAGGGGCAGGAGTCAGTTAAAGATGGTCTCCTCGTATAACAAGGATATTTTGTTCGCGGTTATAAATATGCGATAAAAGCAGATATTAGCAAGAGCTGATCTGAGTTAAGATTGAGGGGAAATAATGAACGTAACAGTGCTTATTAATTTTGAGTCGGTCCCTCAAAATAGCAGAGAAGGCAAGGAAAACAAAAGCTGTCACACCATGTCACACTCCTCAACTGCATGCAAATATCAATGGAAATAACATTATTGTATACGAATTTGACGCTGATGATGATGACTTCAAAATGTTCTGATGAAAGTAAGCTGCGACAAAGAAGAATATTTTTAGTAAATTCATTTTTAGTAGGTCTCGCGCGCTGTTCAGCGGTCTACTCTCCCGTGGATTGGCAAAACTCATTTTCGTGTAACTTGGCTTTCTTCTTGCAAACATTTTTCTTGCAGATTACATTTAGAATATTAAAATTATTTAGTATTACGCCCTACGAAAGTGATCAAAGATTCCGAAATGCATAATCCAATTTCAGGGATTTTGATAGGTGTTATTCTTTCCTAAATATGACCAAGAGCGCTAACAAAAGTAGTTTCGTTTTGAGTTCATTATAAAAAGGCGGATATTTAACGAAGATAATAAAGATATCCATCTATACCTGGATGCATCCACGTTATTTGCTCCGGATTTCTTTCCCATGCCTGTTTCGTACATTTTGAGAAATTGTTCCATCATATCTGGTAGGAAAGATAAAGCATCATGATTATCTCTTAGCGCAGTGATCACGGATTCCATGAGCTTCTTTTGGGCCGCTAACTTAGCGGCTTGGTCAGGTTGACTGTGTTGTGTGTCTCCCATTTTGAACAGTTTAATGTGGGCTGCTGTACCAAACAAAACGAGACAACACAAAGAAAAATGGAATGGAAGTTGTCTTATATATTTGTGTTTGCAATTCTGGGAAAATCCGGAAATCAAAAGTCACGTGAAACTAAGTAATGAGATTGGAGTATGTGTTTGTCAGTCTGCAATAACCGTTTTTTTTTTTTTTTTTTTGCATGTTCATAGAATGCACGCCGATAAAAGGTAGTCAGATGAATGTATATTCTGGAGGATCAAAAGAACGAAAGAAGAAAGAGTAGAGGAGCAGATTATTGCTTTGTTTGTTTTACTGCATATTTCATTACGTCATCTTTCCTAGAATGGGTATGGAACCCTCATAGAGGGCATATTTTGACCTCTTAGGTTTTCGGGGAAACTAAGGATGTTTTAATATAACATCAACATCTTCTCAGAATGTAAAGTTAGTATGATTTGTTCTTGGTTAATTTGAAACAGAATTGAAAGGAAAGTTGATTGATTTTTCTCATTGCTTGCTCAGTACTCCAAATATGCAGCAAACACTTGAAAAAGGCAGTAAACAATAATAGTGGCAAATTTCTGTTCGGGATACCTATTTATCGGATTGCGTTGTAAAGACAAACTAGCGTTTTCTTCAAGGGCATTCAACGAGAACATGTAAGCAAAATACTTAAAATTCATATTCTGAAAGATTGAAAGAAGGAAAGAAGAAAGCGTAGAGAGTATAATCTGTGCGTGAGATTATTGTTTTGTTTGCTTCAGTGCAGATGTCATTGCGTCATCTTTCCTAGAATGGGTAAAGAATCCTTATAGAGGGCACGTTTTGACCTCTCAAGTTTTCCGGGAATTGATGTAGCATCAAAATCTTCTCAGAATGGAAAGTTAGCATACATATCCTATTGACCAAGCAGGGGGGGGGGGGGGGGGGAGGCGTACCGTGAGAATAATGGCTGGGGGTGTTGACGGTACGTACCGATCGTAGCGAGGTCCGTACAAAAAAAAAAATAATAAAAAATAAAAAAAAGGACGATATTCTCCCATTACCGTTCTTTTATTACATGACTGAAGAGAACTTTCAATTATTTAAAAAAAAAAAACATTTCGCTAAAAATAAAGTGGCCCGATACTGATTGAGGGCCTACCAAGAATTTCAGCGCGAAAAAAGATTTTTCAAACCGATAGTTAGGATAGGCCATTACAGCGCAGGAGTCAGTTTGATTTACTATTTAGCGGGGGGATTTCACCTTGATTTGAATGAAATTTAAAGAGGTTTTAAGAGGGGAAAGAACAAAGAAAATGATTTTTGGAACACCAACAGACAGTTGACACCTACACAAGAACACCCCAGGTTGCTAGTGGACTAACTTGGTGTCCGTCCATTAATTATTAACTACAAATTCGAATTTAAAACTTCACTAAATCTTCAATATTTCTTATTTGTCTTAATTTTACCAATCCTTCTAGAAAAACTGCTCCTCCCAAATATACCCCAGAATTCACAAAACACCCCACAACACAGATTAATGGGATAATGGTAGGGTTTTTGGATTGCTTGAAACGTGAACGAGATATTTCTATTAACGCAAAATGGCGTTTAGGTAAGATCCCCCTTAATTGAACCAATCAGGATATATTTTGGGTAAAAACATATCAACGATGACAGGAACTGTAAAAACTGTCAAAAAGGCCAACTTTTATTTTCATTCTACGAAAATCTTTCAACTACGAAAGAAAAAGTTCAACAGAGTGGACTACCGCTTAACTGCATCACATAGTTTTGGGGAAAATTGGTGTTAAGCAATCCGGTTAAAGGCCAGCAACAGAAACACCCCGTCTGACAAAAACTTGCATCGCCCGCCATCTCGATTTTAAGTTAAACGGGGTAAACCTTGCGGGATAATTCAATACCCGGTCCAATACTTGGAAACACGTTTGATATGCCATTAAAGAAAAGACACAGAAATTAATGACGCCCTCAGCGACTAATTATTGTTTAGGGGGAACCTGATTCCAGGTTAGGAACTGAAACTATTCAATCGCGCCTAGGAAAAGTTAAAAAAAAAGCTAAGAGACGTACTGAATGGGGCAAAAATTTGGCCTTTTAATAGGGCTCCCTCCTTCCAGCCAGACCATACTAAAATGGAAAGAGGATGCCTTTGAGGTATACAAACGCTGTAAAAATACCTTTCACAAAAAAAAAAAAAAAACAAAACAAAACAAAACAAAAAAAAAAAAAAAAAAACGGGCAACAACCACTATGTACTGAAACAATAGCATCCATTTGGTGCGAAAGTATTCTCAAATATTTGTCCACGGACATAATCTGCTCCGGGAAGCAAACAGTTTTCCAAGAGCGAAGCTCGAGGGAAGCTTTGAGCTTCGAAGAATAGATTATAACCAGGGACAAACATCCGAGCACATCTTTTTATGTTTTTCATCTTACCCAGTTATAATTAGAGCCAGCTATGAAGGAGCTGAAGGCCTTATGAAAGGGGGTTCGGTTAAGGTCTCATCCAGGTAGATTCGCTTATGTGTTGCAGTTATTTGTCTCACGAATCGACAGCCATTTCTTGTACTAGCATATAGAAAGATCTGGTAGTACTCGGATGTTCTCGTTGCTTGGAAGAGTTTCCCAGTGGTTTAAAAAAAAGAGGGATTATTTTGAATTTCACAGATGCTCGTTGAAGCACTTTAATAATGAAGATCACCATCGAAGGGCTCTTAAACTGAGTCAGTGTAAACTGCAGCCAGGCCCAATCTGCTGGGCAAAAAAGCGGTAAGTGGCCCTATGAAACGAAACTACAAATATTTAGCAATAGATCGAACTTACCTTTCAAATATCAAAGGCCTTCCTCGAAGCTACATGTGTTCGCCGACTTCACTTTTCTCGCCGCCTCACGGTCTCGGATTAGTGATCAAAGACTAGCCGAACGAGCCCGAGGTGCAACTAGATTCCTTTTTTTCTCCATGCGTATGCACCCTGATAACGCAGAGGAGATGTCAATACGTGATGACAGCAACTGAAGAAGTTGAGTAGTGTGACTGATGTTCTCACTACGTTTTGACTTCCCCTGCGTGATATCAGAGCACACACCCACGGCAAAATAAAGTAAGAAAACGAAATCGCTTAGAAATGTCGTGAGCGAGCATCACGTTGACTGAAGTGAGTCAAAAAATTTCAAACAAATTTCTAGAGTACCGCACACATACAGGTTTCATGCTCTAAATGAGATTGCTGAAAGATTTAGATATGCAATATCTCGTTCAATCTCGTCTGACGTGTAATGCGGGAATTACATCGTTTGATCTGCACACCGATTGCCTCATTACTAAATCCACCAATATGGGTTTATTGATTTCTCCTAATGCTAGGAAAAGTGTTCCAAAAACTGAAAACAATAAAAAAGAGATCGAGAAAACACTTAAATCACGCGAAAGTGGTTACGATTACTGTGGCGGAACGTTTTTCCACTTTTGATAAAACTACGTAAATAGTACTCTGCGACTTGGGGACTACACTATCGCGAAACGCAGGAATTTAAACTCAAACTGGCAACCTGCTCGAACGGGAATGAGTCGTACCTCTTTTGACGTATCAAGTTCCAACTACCAACTAGACAGCAATTACTGCGAAAGCTTGACTTTTAGTTTCAGCAGCAGTTTATTCTCCAAGCACGTAATAGACATACGTTATTGTAAGCGATGTAATCGTTAAACAGTTCAAACCACAGACAACTCCCTTCATTGCGGACACCCTTCGGGACCACGAGTTAGTGTCCTTAATTCTGTCACAGCGGAAATTTATTTCATTCAAACGTCTGTACTTTATTTTTGCCCGATTTAAGTGCTGTCCGTATCATCGAGGTGTCTGTAATAGCGAAGTGTCCGCAAGACGAGATTTGACATTGATTACCGTATAATTTTACATAATTTATACACTTAATTGGTTAAAAAAGTAGAAGTTCATACATAATTCCTTTGCTATTAACAAGAGTAAATCGAGTTGTGAAATATAACTCAAAAATCTTTAGTTATTTCGGCAACGTTATTTAAAAAAAAAATTAAATATTGAAAACTCCTCAAAACAATAAACTACAAGAGCTGCATGGTAAGCAAGCGGTGTCTTGAAACACGTACTAGCGAAGTATGAATATAATTGCAACGGGAAGTAAACGGTGTTGAGGCATTTATTTTGAAGTTGACAAAATTCATGCCTTAATCGTGGTGAGTCAGCCACGCGGTATTCTCCATCGCAGCCGTCGTTTGGGCTCGTTATGCAACGCGCTCCCTTTCCCACCAACGGCTGCTTCAACCAGAACCACATTACTTTCAATTCCTATAGCCAATCACACTGGGTAGCTCATAGAATTATAAGTGAGTCGCGCCAAGACTACGCGTCCAATCACGGCTTCCAAGTTTTAAATTACCAGCTAAAATAATCATCAGAAGCTGGACTTAGAAAAATTGTTTTGCTTAAGAAAGGTGTGTTTGTCAATCTGCCAACTGGGTTTCGAAAATCTTAGTTCTTCTACTTGTGAACGATCACATCACAATTTAAACTTTTAATTATTGTGTCTCTGCCGGTAAGCCTCATGAAACATCAAGTAAATCATTTGACAATTATATATTGGAGTTAGCGCTGTCAACATAAATCGACCGTAAATATCTCAAACGAGTGACAATTTGAAAGAAGGCTTAAGAGCAATTCTCCAGGAAAGTGAAGCAAAGTTGGAAATGAAAAATTTTAACCCCTCTTCAATTTTTGTGTGTAAGTAGGTTACCTTGGGGGATAGACAAAAACAACCATATTTGAATCGGCAGATGTATCGTTGCCATGGTAACCGCACTATATGACGTCGGCCTTGGGACCATGTTTTGAGCAAAAGTTCCACTCTCAAAAAGTAAAAGTAAACGAGTCTGGTTCTCGGGTGCATGTGAACCAATTCAAATGAAATTAATACAGATGGTAGAACCACCCTCCCAGTTTATAAAATTCGCCGTTACAATAATTTGGGTTTTATAAACAAGAAGAAAATGCTCGTCCTACTATGTTCCCTGTCAGCCATTTAGACAAGCAGGAAAAACAAGCACAACGATATTCGTTATTTCTCCGAAAGTGCTCTTTCCACATAAACCAAATTAGCAGCAGAGATTACATAGATATT
>NW_028145595.1:2897500-3075000 GCF_977016875.1 Pavona decussata
TTCAACACCCATGGCCAGAGTATAATTTTCCCCAAATAGATTTTATAATATTTATAAACTTCAATATCTATGTAAGCCCTGCTGCTAATTTGGTTTATGTGGAAAGAGTACTTTCGGAGAAATAACGAATGTGGTTGTGCTTGTTTTTCCTTCTTGTCAAAATGGCTGACAGGCAACATAGTAATACGACCAAGGTTTTCTTGATTATCGAACCCAAGATACTCTAACAGCAAATTTTATAAACTGGGAGAGTGGTTCTACCATCTGTATGAATTTCATTTGAATTGCTTCACATGTACTCGAGAACCAGACTCGTTTATTTTTACTATTTGAGAGTGAATTTTTCGGTCAAAACATAGACCTCAGGCCGACGTGATCAAGTGCGGTTTCCATGGCAACGACGCACCTACCGATCCAAATATGGCTGTTTTTGTTCATCCCTCCAGGTAACCTACCTCCACACAAAAAATGAAGGGGGGTTAAAAATTTTCATTTCCAACTTTGCTTCACTTTCCTGGAGAATTGCTCTTAAATGTATCGCAACCGTAAACCACGAGGGGAGTCCGCGCAGGCCTGTCGTAGTCATTAACTATCCTATCCGCAATGTCCAATGCATTTTTCCGAAGATGTAGATTTTATCATCAGCAATAGTAGTCAAAATATTTGGTGGCTTGGAAACAAGGAGTCATAGTATGAATGTTACACCGAATTGTATTATAGGACAAAATCACACGGTCGGGTGGTACTTTCTTCGAATTTTCAAACGTTATAAATGTTTAGAGCCAACATGAACAGTTTGTCACCCCCCTTCCTTCCAATCCCCCTACTCTCTCCGCTGTTAATTAGAAAAGACTTATTAGTAATCCATTAATAGTGTATTTTTTCTGTAAGTTTATAGATTATATCCCTTTGAAGAACTCTCTTCAGAGGCATTTTTTCGGCAAAGTAACTACATAAATTTTGCTGAAAGCTGACTTTTCAAAAGATATACCTATGACAATTCAAACACGTAACATGTAAACTCCACAGTAAATTTTGCAGCGAAACAGGTTGAATTGGCACTTTTCCATTTTTATTTTTATACGGATTTTTCAGATTTTATGAACCTGCCTTTTTTGTTGTTCGATGCTGATCACATTTTGATCTCAAATTGTTTAATTTTGTTGTCTTAGGGCAAAAAATTGGTCTTTTTGGGCGTCCGTTTAAAGGGCATTGGAGCACTGGTAATTTCCAGACACAACTGTGACTGAAAAAAAAAAAAAAAAAAAAAAAAGGCATTAACTCTGGCAACGATGAAATGAAATTATACTGATTCTGATATGTCCTCAGTTAGCATAAAGGAAAAGCCTTAAAAAACTGTAGTCTTGCAGACGAAAGAAAGCTGCAAACCCGAGAAAATAAAAAAAAAATTAAATAAAAAAGGGTTCAGTTTGCATGCCTGCAAACTAGAAGCCTAGCTGCAGATTATAGTGTTCGCCTCGCCTGTGTCTACAATTCTGCATTTCTCTCCCATGGGAAGTGGAATCGAGACATGACTCGATTTGTTTTCAAGTAAAGTCAAGTAAAATCAAGTTTATTGTGTAGATACGCTTAGCTTTAGTGAGACAGCTCACCAGTTAGTTTTCAGGTATTACACACGAAATTAAAAATAAAATAAAACGTTTTTCAAGCTAAGCTTTAACTTTTTTATGATAAGCTTTAACTAGTTAAATTTGACTCAGTTTTAGTTGGACCAAAAGCGGCGAATGACGCTTTCAATTCTTTTAAAAGCTTTCTTATTAGAAGGCAGATACATTAAATCGAAACTATTTTGCCTTGGACTTAAATATCTCGAGACTTAGGAGTAAAAGTTTACATTAAAATGTTACATGAATAAATTTCCGCTGTTTTCGACAGCCTTAAGTTGATCTTACCCGATACTAGCACTGTTTCTTAATCAGTTTTCTCAAGTAATCTTCGCAGTAGAGTAATGTTTTTTGTATTGAAAGCGGAGAAGGACCCTTCAAATGTTTTAAAAGCTTTCTTATTAAAACTAATACATTAAACCAAAATTTTTCCATCGTGAATTCTATTACAATGTTAGATAAATAGGACCATGGTGTTATGCACAGCCTGAGGATGATCTTACCCAATACTATATCCGCTAAGTTTCTACTCAGTACTTATCGACGCAAAAAGTCAATCTTAGTTTCCGCTACGTTCCCACTTGATACATCGTGAGCTGCGGCTGTTATTTCTGTTCCACCAAAATACATGCTGACGATAATTTCTCTGTTTTTACCTCTCCACGTGTCAGGCGACACAACCATAACACTTCCAAGCTTTTTTATGCCAGGATCTGAGATAAATTTGGAATCAGGGTTGCTTGCAGAATAAAAGTTGAATGTGATGTCTGTGTCAGTCGCACGGAGAAGAGTGTAGGTACTTGTAACTTTTTGCCCAATTCGCACAGAAGAGTTTTCTCTGACAAACAGATTAAACAAGCCTCCGCACTTCTCAATGCCATCTGCTATGAACTTCTTCTCCTCTGGGTGCTCACCATAAATGAAATCTCGTGAGCAATCGGCACCATAAGTGGTGGAAACCACTCTTTCTGTGATTTTCGCTGGTCTTTTTCCAAACAGCACAGCACCCTGGACAACTGCTATGGCTGCATTGATAGGAACAAGCACTTTGACTTGTCTGGAGAAGGCGTCTTTGATCTCTTTTTGAAGAAGGGCAGAATCAGCGAAGCCGCCAACGAGGAGCATCGTTTTCACCTTTGAGAGCTTTGGTTCTTGCAGGAGGCCCTTCAAATGGTCCTTGATAAGCTTCAGTGTGGGACGGAACAATTCCTTCATCTTTTCTGAACTGAGGGCGAGATACTCATTATTCTTCAGCTTAACGTTTCTGCTCCCATAGCGTTCCAGGGCTGGGCTTTTGATTTCTTTCACCATGGACACAAAACTCTGTGGCAGCCGGATGTTTATCATTACGTCACTATCTAAAATACGTTCTCCTCGTTTTTTGGCTTCAAACTGGTTCATCAGACACAGCCAATCTGAAGGATGTTTCAGACGGTAATTTTGGACCAACTTTACCCCAAATAATTCGTCTAAAAGTCTTTCAAACTTTTCATTTACTTTAATACCGCCAAAGGGACCCCCTGTAACCTTGTGAATTTCTTTGATGGAGCCGTCTTCCTGTATCGCGTGTACAGTCACATCAAGTGTGCCACCTAAATAACAACAATCATAATGATAATGATAATAGACGGATTCATGAGAGGGTTAAACTGACATGCTCGGTCACGCCTCAAGCTTTAATTATTATTAAGTAGGGGACGTTCTGCTTGGCTTGTTTTAACCGACATTTTAGGACTGCTTGAGACTTTGAGACTATTCTGCCCAATCTCAGTTTAGTAAAAATAATAATCTAACATTAAGAATGAACCGCACACGAAAGTAATGCATTAATATTTTTTCGTGTATAAAAAAGTGAGAAAGGATTATGCATCAGTCAATTCCAACAGTGCCCATCCCCCCCCCCCCCCCGGGCCGACCCCAGGGAATTAGGATTTTTTGAAAATAAACTGGTAAATGCCCCACCGCCGGGAAAAATAAATGTTCAAATGCCCCGGGGTGGTAGCTTAAACATGTCAAAATTGTTTCATTGTCTTCGTTTCTCTTCTTACTTTTAGTAAAATCTAAGCTAATTCAGGCCAAATTAAGTCCTAGCTGGGTCTTGCTTCTCGTAGTTAGAGCAAAAATAGGGCATTCTACAGCTCTAGCGTCCCATTTTATGTCCTATCTAGAGGTATTCAAAAAGAAACTTATTGTATTTGCCGATGAATTTGTCATTAAGGAAGCGACAATGCCGTAGGGTGAAAAAAGTGAGATGGTCAAATGCCCTGGGGTAATTGGGTGGAAGGCTAATGTCCGACCCGTGGGATGGACAGTGTGGAAAAATGCCCCAATATTGCCCGGGGGGATGAGCACAGCTGGAATTGACTGATGCATTATCTATTTTGATATTCGATATGCAATTCATTCCTGTTAATTTAGATATTTAGCTTCCACATTACGAAAATTATATTGCCGATACTTGACGTTAGCGTTGCATGCAAATTCTGCATAGCCGAGTGTTACTTCAGCTAAGCAGTAAGAAATGGACTTCGATTCAAAAATAAGAAATGTTTATTACACAAAAGTTAAAAAATTGCGAAATTGATCCAAAACCCTTGCCTTGTAAAAAAAAAATCTTCAAAATAGAATCTGGCAAAGCTTAATCCAATTTGGTGGGACGGTATAACATTTTAATATGTCTATAGGTGCAATTTACCTCCAATGTCAACCACCATGTAATTGCTATTCGGCCTTGACAATAACCCGTCCACAGTGGTGGTTCCTCTCTCCGACTTGAACTCGCTCATTTTTTTTTCCAAGCAGGAAATGGCAGCAGCTTCAGGTTCAAGAGCGATCATTATCTGCTCTGGATTTTTTGATGACCCCAAACCAGCCTAAGAAAGGAACAAAAGTGGTCAAAATGTCTATTATAATTAAATAAATAAATAAATGAATGCAGCCAAAGGACCTTTCAATATCGAGCGACCTCTCTGTGGAATGAGTTGTAGCCTTCGCTCAAACTCATCCCTTCCGTGACGGTGTTCAATCGGTTACTTAGGCAAAAACTTATTTATGACTGTTTTAGTTAATCCACTAGCTTTATTTTCTTTTATCATTGTCTTGCACTTAGTTATGCAATGTTAAATTGACTCTGATAAGCCCCGTGAGGACGATTCAATAAAGTATGTATGTATGTATGTATGTATGTATGTATGTATGTATGTATGTATGTATGTATGTATGTATGTATGTATGTATGTATGTATGTAGGTAGGTAGGTAGGTAGGTAGGTAAGTAGGTAGGTAGGTAGGTAGGTAGGTAGGTAGGTAGGTAGGTATGTATGTATGTATGTATGTATGTATGTATGTATGTATGTATGTATGTATGTATGTATGTATGTATGTATGTATGTATGTATGTATGTATGTATGTATGTATGTATGTATGTATATAAATTCAAGATAGAAAATGTACATTTTCTATCTTAAATTTATATTTCGCTCTGCATGTTTTTGCATCGAGCACTCCTGCGACTGAGTGAAGCAATCATTGTATTGTTTCTTTGTTTATGTATGTATGTATGAATGAATGAATGAATGAATGAATGAATGAATGAATGAATGAATGAATGAATGAATGAATGAATGAATGAATGAATGAATGAATGAATGAATGAATGAATGAATGAATAAAAGATGAATGCCTTCACCACTGAGTGGCCGTACAAAAACGACCGAGCGACCGAGGGCTAATAATCCACAGTACGGCCGGAGCGAGTTAGGTTTCGTAAGTAGTTTATTATATCGTACTCGGACCAAACTTTTTTATTATTTTTTTCTGTTAAAACAGAGTTCTGGTCGATTTTAAGGGTTTCCGCCATGACGTGTTCTTGATGACGCAAACAACTTATAAAAACAAGCTACAACGAGTTTGAAAACTAATCAACCGATCATTTAAGGTTACCCGGGACCTTCAGAGGTGTCTTCAGAGGTGTCTCGCGTCTAAGCGATGTAGCGTGTCCGCTTTAAACTGTAGATACCTGAACCCTTATATCAAATTAAAGCTTATAGAGCTGGCTATCCAACTAAACCAAGAATTTTGAAATCAAATGAATTGCCGAATTTTTAGCGCTGTTTTCTCGAATAAATTTTTTCACTTGGAGGAGCCACTTTAAAGAGCTAAAACTCAAAAGGAATTTGTTCATTTGCCTTCAAATTTGGACAGTAGCTAGTTTAACATATAAACAACAAAAACATGTCTGCGAATTTTTTCTTTCGAAATTTTTTTTTCTCTGAGAGTGATTTTTGTACGATTACTCCACATTTTTTTCATCCTATTTCGAAAATGCTCTATAACTTTTCACTGCGATTAAATATGGCAAAACGCAGACAGGTTTTTTAGCGCTTTGGGTTAGGAAACTGAGGAGCAAGTTAAATTAGCAAAAATCAAAATTCACTTTGACTTGTACCTTTAAAAAGGTGATTCGGACGCTCACATTTAGATGCTCGATTTATTTTATTTCAAAATTCTTGGTATGGTTTGATAGTCAGCTCTATAAGCTTTAATTTGATATAGGGGTTTAGGTATCTACATTTTAAACTGGACGCGCTACATCGCTTAAACGCGAGACACCTCTGAAGGTCCCGGGTAACCTTAATCATGTTGATTATAAGATTATAATCTCAACAGCTACGGTTTGTTAGTTTTGGAATTCTTCAGATGGTTTCGTCGATACCGGAAAATTTAATAGCGCATCACAAAGTATGGATCAAGAAAAGGTTGCGTGGAATTCAATTCAAACTTTAAGTAGCAGCATTTAGTCAGTCGCCCCCATCGCTCTCACCTCTGGCTACAAAAACAGAAGTGTAGGGATAAAATCCACCACAGAGTTCTTCGAAGTACAACTGGATTGAAGTCGCGGAATTCTCCTGCCTCAAAAAGAGCATATTTTTCGTTTTCGTCAATCATCTGAGTGGCTTGCGGCTTGTTTCCTTTGCCGTGTTCGTGAGCTAGTGACGCGCTTCGCAGCTAGAACTCTTCTCGATTTTTCAAACTCATTGTCTTTGAGTATGTTGAATGCATATTTCTTCTCAGATAAGTATTTCGAAATAATTGTTTCTGGCTCGTACCCTCTTCTACGTGCCTTGGTAATAAAAATAAAAAGACAAAAGGTGGTCAAGCTCAGATACAGGTAGGGTTTCAAGTGTCTGAGCTATAAGCTTCCATAAAAAGGAGTACAGTATTCATATTAGTAGTTCAAGCTATTAGCTTCCATAAAACGGAGTACAGTATTCATATCAGTAGTTGTCTTCTATATTGTGTTTTCACTTTTCTGTCTGTTTCTGAAATCGTCAAAGGCTTTCGCCGATGACTGCTTCAGAGGTTTCTAGATCTTCGGGAGAATAAAAATCGCTTTGTGAATGACATTCGTCTTCTTCATGCCTGACTCAGTCTTTTTGGTAGTTTCTTTGCGAAGAATGAAATTATTTTCAGGTTTTCTTTTCGCAGTTGTAGCTGCAAAGTTTGAATTTGCTGCTATTCGTAAACAAAAAAATACACTGCTTATGACTGTTTCCATGGAAACGGTTCGTATGGTAAAATACCGACTAGGAAAGAACCAATCAGAACGCTTGGATTTACCTCAAGACTGCCTTTCCATATATAATAAGCACTTTTAATTAGCTCAACGTTTTAGGGTTTAATATTGTACTAGCAATTGGTGGATGTGATATTGCCAAAGTACATGTGAGCTCTTGGTGAAGCTAAACCTGAAAACCGGATGAGGACAAATTAAGATACGATATCGAAACAGCACCTTTTCACATCCTATCGATTTTTGATGACAAAAACAATGTCTTATGGGCCTGGTAGCATCTATTTAATAACATTTGCGACGAACACGTCCCCTTGAAAGAAGTCAAAATTAAACTCATATCTGCGCCATGGCTTACCAAAACGATCCACGATAGAATGAACCAAAGGTATCAGCTATTGAAGACGCCAGTCTCATCCAAATGGTCTTAATTGTGGCAAGAGTACAACTGAACAAGCTACAAGTAAGGTTACGTCGGCCCTAAGGCAAACCGAAACTTTATACCTCTCCAAAATGTAAAAAAAAAAAATAAATAATAAAATAAATAAAATAAATAAATAAATAAATAAATAAATAAATAAATAAATAAATAAATAAATAAATAAATAAATAAATGAATGAATGAATGAATGAATGAATGAATGAATGAATGAATGAATGAATAAATAAATAAATAAATACGAAAACGAGCACCTACTGAAAATCTTTTTAATAAAGCTACAAATCAACAGCGCATAAGAGGATTGGCCTCCTCAAAAGAGTAGACGGCAGTCTTGCACTGGCTGACGAGGAAAAAAGCACAGATACGTGCTTGTGGTTCGGTATATCGGCTGTGCGGTTGTGCATACAAAAGTTGTCACATGCTATTAAATAAAATTAGCAACATGGCAATATATGAGTTCATTTGCTAATTTTTAACTCGTGAATGCGCAATGAACCCCAAGTTATTGTAATACGGACTGAATTTCACTCGTTTGCTCGCTCGCTCGATCAGCTGTAAACTTTATTTTAAATTAATCAGGATTTAATCAAAATCATAAATTATTCATGAGTTACGTTTAGTGCATGAATCAGCCAGCATTACGGGACAAAAAACAAGGACGTAAAATCGACTCAACGCATAAGTTATTCTTAAAAGAAAACACTAGCAGGTGTGTTGTCTGCTAACTCCTTCCATTGACCGAAACTACAGTGAAACTAAGGGACAACTTCTTATTTTGGTGACTGAAAGCGCCGCGTCGAAAGCCGCACAAAGCCCAGATTGTCGTCCAAGTCGACAGTTATTTTGCGCAAAATGGAAGAAGAAAATATGGTGGAGAAACGTGTGACGGTGTTCCATGTTCATTTGCGTATTTCTTTTTTTTTTTTTTGGCTGTCCGAAGTAATTTGACCGTTAAAACTGTAGCGCCAGAGGTGCCAGACAATTAAAAACCCTCACCATATACCTACAATAAATGATCTCATCTTTAGGAATGTTGTCTTTAAGTGGTGTTGGGCGCTAACTAAGAAGCAGCAGGTGGCCGATTCGAGTCCCGAGTCGATCTCTGCCATTAATAATGCTCAAAGTAAGTTTTTGCCTAAATAAATCTTCTTTACTTACACTTTATTACAGTCTTGGTACCCATACTTATTTTACTGCATGAACGTTTGGCATCAACGTGCCAATCTTACCTCAAAGGACCAATAACTCTTCAAAAAAGGGTTATTAGACTAATAATAGTCTGCAATCAAAAATTGTCCTTGCCGCTGATCGACTCAGGCAATTTGGGGAAACTTTAAAAATATCTTACTCGGCCTCATGTGATTACATATACAAACGTCTTGGTCTCTCACAGTATGCTTACTCCTTTACGGGGAGCGTTTTAACAAGGCGTTACATAGTGACAAACTACAGACCACTAAAAACACAATCTGGTATCTTATTTGTAGGCGGAAAGACAACTGTATTGCAAACCTTCAGCTTCTTTCTACAACGTGGAAATATTTTTCGCGGCCCGTTTCGGCCGTTTTTCCATTTAGTTGTAAAGGAAAAGTATTCATTCACCTGGCTGGAAATATACCATGACATTTATTTCATATACCACACGTTCGACATTTAAATCCTAGCAGTATACAGGATGTTTGTCCCATGAACGTAGTTGAATGGCTTTAGCTCCCACGAGTCTCCTGTGTCTCAGTGATATAGCATCCGAACTAGGAATAGGAAGGTCGACTCCTGATAGGAGCACTCGGATTTCTTTTTTCCGCGTACGCCTGTGTCACTTTCTAGAATAACATATCATTCTCATTCATTCAACAGGCTGGAAATATACCATCAAATTTATTTCCTAAAGGAAAAGTAGTTTCAATAATGTGTACATGAATATCTCACCTCATACGCTGCTTCTCTCATAAACTGCTTTGCTACTGGAGTCCATATGGCGGGAACAGTTAACACCCACTGGATGTCACCTGCGTTGTAGTAATCATCTCCAGTCGTCCGACAAATTACTTTTAGGGCCTCATCCTTTAGAAATTTGATCGAGGAAGCAAATACTGTCATAGCTTTCACGTTCTTTCCATTTGCTGCCTTGATAGTTGTTTCCGAGTTGACAGTCTATAGAAGGAGAGAAGTCGAAAGTGAAATAATCAATCGACGGATGTATGAATAACTTAATGACTTGAGCTAAAAGTTAAAACTAAAAACTCATTACAACCGTTCTATCCGATTGCCGGGTGGGAATCCGATGTGTCAGATACCTTCTCGAGAAATTGTTTCAAGTGCCCAATAGAGCCAGCGTTTTTTAAGTCTTGGGGCAAATTATTCTACAGACGAGCCTAGCTATAACAAAAGCTTCGTTTCAGGTTATTGGTATTTGGTTTGGGCAAAGAGAGTTTCCCTTCAAAAACTCTCAAATTAAAATCAGCAGTGTAGCCTCGAGTGAAAAGACATTGAAGATATTCCGGGGCAAGTTCATTCACTGTTTGGTATATGATTAGAGCTCTCTGTTTTTTTACCATCCCGTACCCAGACTACTCTGGTTTTTTGGTCAGCGGGTGGTCTCCTGTAGAGACTCAGGGGAACTGGATTTTTTTTACCGCAAGAGTTTCTGCAGTAAAACAATGGAAGCCGTCGCGGGACAGCCAATCAAAAAATGTAAATAGAAATCCAGATCCCCAGAGTCTCTCATGGCACCTACCCGCTGACCAAAAAGCCTGAGGACTCTGGGTACAAGATTTTTTTTACGGCGAAGGGACAGCTTGTCCCACTTAAGCTTCGACAGAAGACGGCTAGAGCTGGTATCAAAGGGTGAATTAGTAGCAACTCTGGCTGCACAATTTTGTAATTTTTGTAGCTTTTCACTCAAATAGCCACTCAGACAGTCCCAGACCGGACTGCAGTTATCAAATTGTGGTAATATCAAAGCGTTACAGACTCGAATCGCAGTATCCACTGTATAAAGGGTCGCATGCGTTTTAATGCGCCTATGGCTGAGCAGACTCTACTTCAAATCTCGTCGACATGTTTTGACCAAGATAATTGAGCATCGATGGTGGAGACCCAAAGATTTAGTTTGATCCACTGTCGATCGCTTTCTCGACAATACTGATCTCAATCTCCCCACACTGGGCATTTAATCTCTGCCTAGATCCAATTGTCATCAACGCTGCCCGCATTGGCAACATTTAAACTTAATCTGTTGGCTCTCAGCCAGCAGTTAAGGTTTTTGCGTTCTGGAATTATCATTATTATTATTTATTACTATTATTATTTATTTATTATTATTATTATTATTATTATTATTATTATTATTGTTATTATTATTATTATTATTATTATTATTATTATTATTATTATTATTATTATTATTATTGTTATTATTATTCTTTAACTTTATTTATACACGGGTAAAAACATCAGGACTTGAAGTAAATACTAAAATCGCATTAATTATATTATTTATTATATTTATTTATTATAATTATTTATTATATTATGTCAAGTTTAAGCTCGGCTGACGATTTCGCAGATAAGTTATATTAGTGTCATGCATCGGCGAACAATCTCGTATCATATTTCTGAGCTGATTTTCCAGAAGGTGGCTACAGAAATTGACGTTTTTGTTACCTTTTCTTAAGATATTTATTTATTTATTTATTTTTTAGCGTTTCTTATTGAATTTCACATCAGTAACTTAATAGATTACAATGGTCATTAGCAAATATTTATAAAACCAAAATATTTTTCTCCTACCTCCCCCCCCCCCCCCCCCTTCCCTCCCTGATTTGCTAACCTAGCCCCACTCTCTCTCAAACGTCTTCTAACCGCGCAACGATTTGGCTTTGAATTCGGCGCGCGCTCTGAGATCAGAACTAAGTCATTAGACCTAGCGTTTCGTTTGGCTTCCTGAAGCAAAGTTTTCCTGAGGACATCATTAAGTCTAGTGAGGGAAAAGTCTTACGAGTGCAGTTCCTGCCTCGTCTAATATGCTTGCTACCAGTAGTCCTCTTTAAAGCTAAACGAGTAATTTTCAGTTACTCGGGCTTGGACTATTAAAGGCTTGTATATTGTGGGCTTTGCTTGAGGAGGTGACAGTCTTTGGCTTTAAAAAGTAGGTCTTAGGGATGAGTTCTATTCGGGCAACGTGAAATTTTCGCGAATTTTTCACCCAGCCAAAGACTTAGTATATTTTTGTGGTGGCAGAGGGCGCTAACCCTTCCCTTTTCAAATGTTGATTTCAACATCCGGGATATAAGCTGATATGGAAAACACTAGCAAGAATGGGCAAGGATTTTCTCTTCAAGAAGCGTGAGTTTGAAAAGCTATTCTATTATTTTTCGCCGTTATAACTGTAGCGTTGTTAGGCTAGTCATCGATTAGTCGAGAAGTGCGATTTTGGTCGGATTTCCGGACTCAATGTCATAAATAATTTCCAGATGTTCGTTCGGCGTGATTCTCATTACGTCTTGAACTTATAATTAACACGGAAAATCAATTTAAAACGCTGGTTTGCCCCGATTAAGCCGATTCTTTTGTGGAAGGCTAGTCTTGAGCGCTTAAAGACCGGGTTTTGGTTGAGATTTAAGATGCGTTGGCGCCGTTAATAATTACCAAGTGTCACACTTGTTTAGTCGGATCACAGGTCATGTCTCATTTCACTCGGGTGTCAATGTCACGTCTAATTCCAAAGAAAAGCCCCTCTTTTCTCTTTCATAGTATTTCCTGACCTTACTTTCTTGTGATGAACCGTAACTGGAGTATTGTTAATGACTAGCATATTCCTTGAGCTTAGAAAGTCTCAAAATGTGCTCAATTTCTGTAGCCACCTTTTTGAAAATCAGCTCAGATTTATTCCGTTGGAAATCTGAAATCGTTCATGCCTCTCACCTCGTTACGGCTTCTTCCAACGTAGGATAAACGAACACAACATTGCATTCCCTTTGGTGGGAGAAAGGAGCAGGTCCGATTCAGTACAAAAGGGAACTCTACAAGTTCCTTCTTTGGTCCCACTGTCTGCCGCCATTTTATCGATCTGTGTTCGTGTGATTTTCAAGCGGGAGAAAGCTTCAAAGGGCAGGTTAATTGGTAAATTGCTTGTTTGTTTGTTTTGCTTACGGGTGAGTGTTTTTACTCCGGGCCGGAGCTGATGGTTTAACGAAGTGCTTCAATAGCTTTAAAAAAAACATTGCCCTCTATTTCATAAACGGGTAATCGCTATGAGTCTTCTTAGAATTGAAGGTTGATTTTCACTTGTATTGGAAAACTTTGAAAATACTCGTAAAAATTAAACTTTACAGTCGAACCAGGTCAAGCGTACCCCCCTAGACTCTATTAATGGATCGATTATTTGAAAATTGGACCGATTAGTCGTTTCAAAGAATGCATTCATTTATTCATTGTTAGCGCGGATCGATGTTCAAATTAAAATTCGTATAACATAGATCCGCGCTAACAGTAAAAGCAATAGCCTATAAAATTCAAACTACAGTACATAATTGAAACAGTTTGTTCGTTAAAACTGTTCCTGCGTGTTGTTGACACATTCATATAATTCGTTATGCAAATTTGGTCATGGCAAGAGCACAAAGTCAAGCGCTTGCAAATGAGTCGGGTTGAAAAATTCCAATTTATCTTTCATGTATAGCTAGCATTACCCACCTTGTAGCATGAAAAAGTTTGGTATGTATTATTATTTCACCAGACTGTCCATTATACCGCGACGAATAGCGCAACACATGTGCTGCCATTGTCGAAGGTCAACTGAAATGAACATCTTTCACTGTGAGTTCGCATACTTTTCGCCAAATTAATTTGCATATACCTCAAAAAGAGAACCTTTTATTATGATAAAACGCTTCCAGTCCTTTTTCATTTTTGTTTTTGAATAACTAACGGAAAAAACGCAAGTGTACAAACGTAAAATGTCCATTTAGTGATCATTAGTGAGTTTAAACTTACGCGACAGGATCACCGTGCCCGGTTTAAAATGGCGAATTTTTTCTCTGACAGTACGCGTTGACTGCTGTAAATCAAGAGAAATCTGCTTTTTGGAAAATCCATTGCTATATAAGTCAAGAATTGCCGCTCTGAATATATTAAGAGGGGTTTTTCACGCGGGCTTTATGGTTTTCTGGTTTCATGTATTGTTCGTATAATCCAATCAGAAATCTAATTTTGATTTGAATACTTGAAACGACTAACGGGTTCAATTTTCAAATAATAGATTCATTAATAGAATCTAGGGGGGTACGCTTGACCTGGTTCGACTGTAATTCTACTCGATCCCATGCAATTCCATATATTAACACTTAATAATATAATTTCCCCATTACTAATTTGTTTTCTCATTGTTGTGTTGACCCTTTGTCATATGGAAATACTGACAAGAGTTGTTGATATTGCTATTCGTACCTCATCGTTGTGTAGAGCCATTTTAAAATGCTTGAAAAAGTAATATCTCTGCTCATTGGATTCATCCTGTAGATTTGCATACGTTTCTTCCGCTTCGTATCCAAACGAATCAAATGATAGGTCTGGTTTAAGAAGCAGGCTTGTGGGTGTCTTGCTTGTGCGACTACCTTGTTCATTCAACCAATCTCTGCTTGTGAATATCGAATCAATCCCTTTATCTTTAAGGAATGAAAAGGCATAGCCACTGTAGGTGGTTCCAAAGTCTATAGCAACGATGACGACGAAAGATGACTTTGGAGAATATAGCACATCTAAAATAATAAAAAAAAAAAAAAACGTTATCACAAAGCACATATGTTAAATCTGTGTTCTGAATAAATCGATTAATGCGATGTGCTAATGTTAGAATTGGCGTTCCTGAATGCAACAGTCTGCAAATGTATTTATTGTAGTCGGTGTCATTTTAATTCCATTCTTTATCTGCAATTTACGAGATTATGATAAAATTCACAGAAACCTTATTTAAACACGGTCGTAAACGTTAGATAATGTGTTGAAACAGTGAAGTTTTCGAAAAGCTGATATAAACAAAGCTAGACCCTAAGCGCTATAAATGGGTCGGAAAGTTAGTACATCCGCTAGTTCCCGGAAAAAAAAAAGGGGGGGGGGGGGGAGGCCTTCAATATCTTCCGCTCGATTTCAACTCGTAACGATGGAGATTGAATCGAACTTCAGCTTCTCCTCGAGGAAAACAAAACAAAAGCTACTCAATTTATTTTATGACGCATTTTTCTGACGTCACCAACATCAGACAGATTCCTGATAATGAAGCAAACTTCTGGCTTTCGAAACATTTTCGTCAACAATCGAACAGCAAACTATGACAACCTTCCTACAAAACTTTTTAAAAGTGTTTCTCAGGCGTACGGAGCATAAACCCTTTCTTTATATTGAGTTCTAAGTTTACAAACAGTTTGTGATCTTATTTCTGTCGAGTCTCTATTTTTAGGCCCAAGAGTGATACGAAGAAAGCCAGAGCTATGGCCGCTGCGATGTGGAACTACTTGATCGTCTTTGTGTTACTAAACATGCTGAAATTTTGCTCAGTTGATCTTACCACTCGATGCCATGTCTCTGGCCCAGTGACTTGAAAGCCTTCAGATTGTCAAACAAGCGGGATAACGTTCAGCTGATAAAGCTTCCAGCTCCAACTTAAACTGTTTTCCAAGAAGGAATGTATTTATTATCGAAGGTAGTGCCAAATATTTCCCAAGGGGGTAAAGGTCAGCTAGCTTTATAAACATCCTGTGTTTCCGAGAAAGAAAACGGATTCAACCTTATTAGTAACAATAGCTACAAACCAGGCCTGGCAAATTTCAGAAGGACTTCACTTTTGTAATGACTGTGTTTATCCGCATAAATCCATAGGTAGTTAATGGACGAACGTAACCTTAGCTCATTGTTTCATTACCAGGTCGGCAGGCAGTGACTCTTTCTAGACGAATTACTGAGTCATGCAATCGCAACCGCAAACCACAAACAAACTCCCAGTACGTTTGTATAACTGATAAAAAATGCACGAAAACAATCTGGTATTCCTAGAAGCGAGCGACGGTATAGCCACAAGGTCTTCCACTAATCAGCATAGATTTCATTTACCGCTTCGCTCGCCTAACTAAAAAAAAGGTTTACGTAAGCCTTTTGTCTGTATATATCTGTGTGCAAGTTGATTGGCAGTCAAAAGTGTTCTTCCGGTCTCTCTTCTAGGAAAATGATACATCCGGGACCTTTCCTTTTGTTAAATAATTGATTTTCCCGTGGTGTATTTTGCATTTTCAAGTCAAACATGTCGTCGTACAGTCACCCCGGTCGAGCTGTTCTCAGAGAAGATGATTCGTCGAGGTATGATGACGAAAAACACGACGGAGACTCTCTCTTGAAGCTATCTGAGAGCCTTACAACGGGACTGAAGCAACTCTTACAGGAAAACAAGGAGTTAAACGAGAGACTCCTTGAACTGGAAAAGAAATATCGTGATTCTTTAGGCGCTATCAGGTAAACATGTAATACATTATAATTACTACATTTTAATTTATCTATGACTGTTCGAGGTAAATCCTTGTTCGGTAAAGAAGTTTAAATTCATTTGAGGTTTACAAAATCCCTCAGCTGCAAACAAACTAACGTTACTTCGGCTAAAAGGACGAACGCGTTAAAGTAAATAACCATGGAGGTTAAGGATAATTATAAATGGTATTTAAAACATATTCTAGGATAAGAATATATACTTCAAAAGGATAAAATATCTCCCCATATTTTGATAACTCAGTAAGCAACATTCTTCTATTTACATTCTATCAATCGCATTTATTCTGCTCAGCTTTTGATAGGGAGGGGAGAGGGAAAGAGTGACTGTGCTGCTTAAGCGCATAAATGACTTTTTGTACTATTAAAGTAAACGTACCATACAATACTTTGTGCCTTTCCCCTGAAATTGTTCATGTTTCATGATGCAACAAGATTTTGACAGCCCTGTATTTCGAAATTTTCATATTTTTCACCTTCTTCTGCACCATTTTTAGTTTATCGTTGTTCTTTTTTAATCCATTGTAGCATTATTTATTGCTTTTTATCATTCTTGGGGAGATTTGAAAGGTTAAGGCTTTGGAGAGCTCGAGAAATCCAAGATGGTGGATCCAAGGTGACGGACATGAGGAATCGATGAATTAATTTGTTTATCACATAATGTTATCACCTTTTTTTTTTCTTTTTTTATACGCCAATGGAAACGTACCATTTGTTTCAATGTCAAAAAACAACTAGATTTATGAAGAGTTAAGGGGGGCGAGGGGGGGGGGGGGGACCTTTTTTTCTTGGCGTAGATGTTGGTGGTTACATATTTATCCCAGCTTGCAGTCTACTGTAAATTTTCAGTAATTGTCACGTTCGTTTGAGATTTGTTTTGTTTTGTTTCTGTTTTGCTTTATTCTAATATAGCATATTTATTGAATGATTTGACTTTCGATCATTAACAATTTAAGGGGACAAGATGGTGATCAGACCAGTCAAAGGATTCCGCATAAGCGTGAAGTTGACATTGTTTCTGATATGACAGAACACTTAAAAGAAAAGGAAAAGGAGGTGGACTTCCTTAAAAGAAGGTGCATTGCTTTGTAAATTAAAAACAAAATGTATATGTCTAAGCATAAAGTGCCAATCCACCCCTTTTAAACTTGTGACTAATTCAACCCCTTCTTGCTACAATTTGGGGTTAAAATGGAATATCCAAAACCATTTAAGCTCATTGTAACTATAGGGTGCATGTCAAACCGTACAGTTGGAATGTTGGGATATTAATATAGCAGAGTCAAATTACTGCTAGAAACCTATATGCATCTCAGTTAGCCCTTGGCTTTGTTTCAGACCGTGAAATTAAACCATTTGAAATGATATTGTCATACTAGTATTCTTAAAAATGAGAGGGAAATATTTAATTTACGCCGGCTCTAAACCATTTCTTCCGTTTTCGCTGGTAGTGATATACATTTTTTTTTTTATGTTCTGGTTCTTTCAGCCCTGTGAAAATATCTGAGTTCAAACACTGTTTCGAGTACCTAAGTCCTTGTGCTTTGCCAAAAACGCCGTTACAACTGGTAAACCCCGTTTCCATGGCAACCAGCAGACGATGCCATTACTCCTAGTTAGTTTCAAAACGGGTTCCGCGCACTAAAGTCTCGCTGTTTTTTTGTGTGAAGAAGAGAGAAACTCCAAAGTATCTCCTCGTAAAGTCAAAACAATTTCTGTACTAAGTTTGGGCAATTTCTGCAATTTTCGTTTCTGTCATTTATTGCAGTTGGCCATGTATAATTCTACCTAAGATTTTTTGAAGTACAAATACCAGCTTAAAATCCTAACATTGAGCCAATTTTTAGAAAAATTCACAGTAAAAAACTCGTTAAAGCAGCCTTACTTTTCAGCCCAAAACTGGCCTTGTTTCGCGCAAACATAATGAAAATCCCCGTATCAGTTAGAAAACTGCGCGCGCTCGCGCCATGTTAGTACCCAGTCGCCGCGTGCCAAATAACTGTATGGCGTCGCCTCAATAAAACGCCACACCCTGTAAGAATCAACGCTTATTGTATTTGTCATCTTAGCTCCTCGTTAATTCAAAGTAATACTTAAAATTAGACGACACTGCCTCGTTACAATTAGCTGAAATTGGCCACTAAACTTTCTTCTGTTTAGTAAAACGCCCTAAATAATGTCCTCAGCTAACCAACGGTTTCCTTTAGACTTGCTGCTATGTCGGAAAGAAAAGTAAACCAGGATCAGCGCGTCACTGAAAACACTCTGAGTGTAAACAGGCAATCGGAGCTGGAGGAGGAGTATGTTAATGGATTTCAGGATGGGAAACGTCTTGACGCTATTGAGATTGTGACTCAGAAGAAGCAATCACGAGCTTTAAACAAGCCGGTCTCAGCATCTACACTAGATTACCTAAAAGCCTCGAGACTTGCCTGCCTTATTTTTGAGGTACAGATTTACATATATTATAACTACTTTATTAGCTGGATGTGGACAATCCACTCAGTTACCATGAAAGTTGTATTTTTATCAATATAGACAGGAAGCTCGTCCTAGGACTAGAACCTTATAACATATATGGAACCTTTTGCGAGGAGGACCAGTTTTCCGTGTCCGTTTACTGGTACAGCTTTTCACTTTGTTTAGTTGAAATGGAAAAGAACGCCTCTGGCATGGTAGTGAATGATAGTGAAAGTTATACTTTTATGATTAAATAATAATAATAATAATAATAATAATAATAATAATAATAATAATAGTAATAATAATAATAATAATAATAATAATAATAATAATAATAATAATAATAATATATTTTTTATAATTAAATGATCTCTTTATTAAAATATTCCAAGGGAAAGCTATATCCACAAGTTATAAGTAGAAAAAAGAATAGTAAGAAACCTATTCACAATTCAATCGTGATTAAAAAAAAAGAGTATCTCGAAGCACAACAGAGCTATTTTTAAGCACAATATTATAAAAACAATGTCATACAATGAATTGTGTGAAACTCGCGTTTTGATTGGTCTAGAGGAGTGTGTGATTAGAGTATAGACGCACGATTGACGTCATCGAGTGGTGTGACCGGCGCACGTGGTCAGAGTCTAAAGTCCAGCCAGAGTGGCTGGTCAACAAAGTTTCGCAAACTGTTTTTGCAAGTAACGGACAGACACAGGCAAATTTTTGCAGGAAAGGAAAACTGCCCGATAAAAAAAATTGGACGAAGACCGTTGAGAGTGATCTTAACGAAGACAAAAAGGCTAGAACCTTGTTGTGACGTGAAAAGGAACCAAATATTTGTCGAAATATGTCGCCGATAGAAATCCGGTAATGGCGAGTAATCGATTACAAATCGCAGTGAAGCGACTTACATGCTGTAATATTTTGGGGTCAGGATTTCCTTCTGGAATAAAGGTTAGTTTTCAAAATATTGTCAGTGAAATTCTTTCAGGTTATACTCTAATTTAGAAGATCATAATTGCATGTGTGTAGTAGTCTAACACTGAGTTTCTGACTCAGCTCAGGCAACGCGATGCTCGCTTACGAAATGTGTTGAAATGTCTTGGTTATTGTATAAAACAAATAGATTCCATTTTGCCGTGGGTCTGTACTCTGATAACGCACAGAGGACGTGAAAACGTGGTGAGAACATCAGTCACGCTACTCGCCTGCGGCTCGTAGCGTACGTCTTTGTTTTCACCACGTTTTGACGTCATCTGTGCGTTATCAGAGTACAGACGCACGGCAAAATGGAATCTATTTGTTAAATATTAAATTTAAAAAAAGAACAAAAGTCATTCATGTGACCAATCATACAATAATAATAATAATAATAATAATAATAATAATAATAATAATAATAATAATAATAATAAAAATAATTAAATAAAATTAATGCTGGACCATTATGCATAAAACGGTTATCTGAAAAGGCCTTAAATGCGGTGGTGTTGGGGTTGCAGAAAGTCAACGACGGGAAATTAATTAAAAAATACTCAAATACAATCTGAGCCAAAAAAATCAAATCGCTTGTGTAATTGTAATTGAAGCTGAAAGTTAGGAGGATTGAAATCTCATGATAAATAACCTTTTAAGTTTTTAAATTTTTCACTTTTATACCAGGTGTCTTACGAGTGTGCCAAGATGATTAGAGAGAACTTTACTGGGATATCGTCATCACTGCTGAGCACTTTAATCAATAATGCTCCTTCAGTTGCCTTTCTGGACCAAAAGAAGGTCTGTAAAATGAAAGCGTCGTTTAGCATCATTTGTTTTTAATTGTTTGTTCACCTTCTATTTCTTTGATTTTTTATTCCTTTGTGTGATAAATTGTGGTTACTACCGATAAAAAAAAGGTTTCCATAATATGTAGTGTCAGCATGTCAATGGAGTCCTGAAATTCAAAAAAAGAAAAAACAGCCTTGAAATACCGAACAGATGCTGCGTTGTACTGAAGTCCTCACACGTATCGGACAAGAATAAAATAGAGTTATAACTTATAGAAATAGACGAGATTCGATTTGGTTTGTTGGACGGTAGTACATTGCATCATAGCTGATCCACGCGTTTCAGAAACGGTGATTTAGGAATTGGAATCGGATAGCACACTTTTCAAACCTATTGGGCTTATTCCGATAACCATGGTCAAGACATACATACCAGATAGTTTCTATTTGACGATAATGTTCCACTCACGGCTAGCTTTAAGGATATATGCAACTTAGCGTCGACAAATTCTGATACCTGCCAAACGTTGGGCTTACCATCAACATTAAGAAAACTTAAGTCATGCACCGACCATTACCAGGGAGATTATTCCCCTGTCCGTAACGTCATTCTGAACGGCCAGAGACTAAACGTTATAAACAAATTCACCTACACTGGCAACACGCTTTCGCAGAATGCCATTTTGACTTATGCACTGGGATTGCCAGAAACTCTGCCTTTGGAAACCTAAACCTATTGTCAGGAACAAAAGTGGTATCAGACTGGAAACCAAGCTGAAATGTGCAGGGCTATCGTACTCCGTAATCCTGTAAGCGTGTGAGACATGGACAGAACACCTACGTCTAAGCAAAAAAGTAAATAATCTCAACAAGATCCACATAAGTAACGTCCTGGAAATGAATTGGTAGAGCAAAATCCCGGACACTGAAATACTCGATAAAGCAGTCTCTATACCACGCTGACGCATTCCCAGCTTCATTTGACGCATCATGTAGTTCGCAAGCCAACCGCACTGCATTATGAAGAGTAGCAACATGTAAAGAGATTCCATGGAGGAAAGAAACGCTTCAAAACCAAAATGGTCAGACAAAGCATCCAACATCAGCCCTTAAGAAGGCATCCAAGACCACACTAAGTGGCGTTCACCTGTCCCAAAGTAGCAGCGACATATGAAGCAGACAGTAAAACGTACTGGAGAACAACGTAGATAGGTCAGGAAAGTCCAGATCAACAGCATTCTGCCTAATAAGACGTCGATCCTTTGCAAGCCATCTCCGCACTTATATAAAAGCTCACACGAACGAATTTCTAGCCGACAGAAGTGGCTTTGATCACCAGAGATGGACGAAAAAAAAATTTAAGAAAAGCACTTAAAGCTTCAAAACAAACAAAAACAAAAACAAAACATAAATATACCAAATAAAATAAACTTTAGGACATGGTGTGTAGGGAAAAGAGATATGTGAGAAGTGATAACAACCCCTCCCCCGCCCCACGATATCTTCGTTACAGTGTGTAAACCATTACACTAAACGTCCTATTCCAATGTCCACATAATTAGTTTGGTGATGCCATTCGCCCTCAGTACCACTCAACTCTTTATCTGTTTCAAAGTGACCACATTATTGCACTGAGCTCGTCATTTTATGCATATTCAGTGAAGGCTTTGCAATCGCTCTTGAGATCATCTACGGCCAGGGGGCATTTGAAGTCTAAATTTTGAGATACAAATTTTGCGCTCGGGGATTTGATAAGTGCAAGTAGGAAGTTAAGAACACGGTCCTCTTCCTTGTTACTTCATTTACAAAAGCTGTAGTTTTTTTTTTTTTTTCAATTTGTAACCTAAAATTAGATTCAACATTTGCCAGTTGTTTCACGTTTAAGCGCAATTTTTGTGTTTATCTTGTAATTAAATTTTGTTCCTTTTTCTCCTGAATTCGAAAACAATGGGAAAGAATATAATTGCAATGGAAATAAATGTGATGAAATATTTTAGGCCTGTTGAATAAATGAGAATGATGTATTATTCAGTAAATGACACAGGCATACTCCAAAAAAAAAAAAAAAAAAAAAAATAGAGTCCCCCTATCAGGAGTCGAACCTAAGACCTTCTGATTAATAATTCAGATGCTCTACCACGGAGCTACAGGAGACTCGTGGGAGCTAATTATAAGGCCATTAAACTAGGTTCAAGGGACAAACATCCTACATACTGCTAGGATTTGAATGTCATGTGTGGCATATGGATGCCACACAGTGAGTCTTCTTATTCTTTTCTTTTTTTTTAGCCTGTTTATAGCGAGCTCTTAACGTCTAAACCACCTCCGTGGCCAATGGGAGTTCAAGATACATTGAGCGAACTGATGGTGCATGTTAAGGAAACTGCCAGGAATGACAAATTGGACATACGCAAGCTTGCTCTGGTAAGAAAAGCTAACCTGCGATTACAAGGACTTAACAGAGGCATCTTCCATAAGTCGAGAACGAGAAATGACGTCGAATGTTATTTTCGTCGTGGTTGGCAAATGGCGGCCGTCTTGGATCCGTTATCTCGGATTCTGGATTTCCCAAAAACTTCAAGAAATCGCCGAAATTAAAAGAAAAGTAATGAGGGAACACTAATTTGAACTAAGAACATAAAAGTTTAAATACAGGAACACAAGTACTTTTCTTTATTTTTAAAGGGGAACTTCCATAGTCTGGAAAAAAAAAAACTGTGAAAAATATGTTACTATTTGTTGCCAACGAACAATGACCGACCAGATAAATCTCTAAAAAGACGCAGACGTTTAATAGAAGTGACTTAAATATTATAGAGGTTATTCAGGCTCAAAGTTGCCACATGCAAATCCGGAGGTCTTAAGTAAAATTTAAAGGAACATTACACTACGCTAAACAGCTGCTCGAGAAGCAGAAATTCGAAAAGTTTTATGTTCTCACGTGTACGAAAAAAAAAAAAAAAAAAAACTCCCGTTGCAATTGTTTTTGTGCAAAAAATGGCAAAACAGACGCCTAAGAAGGCATATTTTTCAAGGAATCTTGTAGAGTGGTGACCAGACAACAATTTGTTTCAAGACATGTTTTCCATATCGCAGAACTTTAGTTTTACTATTTTGTAGTGTGTATCATAACATGTGGCAGGTTTATTCTTCACTATCCCCCTTACTAAAAACTGCCAAAACGAACAGAAAAAAACCGACAAGGAAGAAAAACAATGTCGAATCACAAAAAATATCTTGTGAAAAAGGAGAACTAATTTATCTTTAACAAAGCAAAGTTACTGGGATCCCTGTTCTGGAGCAAGGGGATTTTCCAAGGACAAACTTGCCGAGGAAAACTCTATAATGTGATAAGGCTTTGTTAAGATCGATGAAAGCTTTTTAGTCGCGTATACGAACGGTATAAACTTACAGGAGAAAAATAACGAAAAATGCGTCCACTCTTTACAAACGAACAAGTTATTTTTTCAAAAATCATGCAAAGTAAAACTTAACCATAGTCGATAACACTTGAACACTTGTGAGGCTAGTCAGTAGTTTACCAGTCGTTTACACGAATTAACAAAACTTACCAAGGACAGTAGGTTAGTGAAAAGCTGTTCAAATTAAGATAAAGAATGAAAACAAAACACAAGGACATTTAACACTTTACTTATGTAGTTAACACAGGCAACAAAGCTTGCTAAAGAACGGTTCAATTGCTTAGCTGATGCGCCGCTGGAATTGTACACAAGGGGTCAATCTGTAACGTCACGGCAAACATAAATATATGTTATTCACCGGCCGAGGGCACAGATTTTTTTCCTATACGGACCGGTCTAGGCCGTTATATAACGTTAAAAAGACTGGACTGTAGAACTGAGCTCTAGAGACTGCTCTGCAGTTAGCAATATTATTAAGCTAAAGTTAAATGACTTACAAACACTGCAAGAAAAACTTCAAAACAGTTTTCAAAGCAAAGTTTTTTTTGCAACAAAGTCAAATGAATACTCTACTCTTTGAAGAACAACTTTTCTTTTCATTTCATTGGCCAGTTTTTCGTTCGTTTCACATCGTTTAGTGATCGAAAAGTTTCACTTCAAGAGAAAAAAAATGTCAACGTTCCGTCGTGCCGGATCGGAGTAAAATGATGTCACTTCAAGATACCCCGCGAATTCCCGTTACCATGTTGGTACCGTGGCCGCGGTTAGAGATAAATTAGGTCAGAATTATTTTGATTAAAATAATTCATTTATTTATATTAATTGATGCCTTTCAGACCGTCAGAGAAACTCTACAAACTAAATGGAAAGATGAATTGAATCCACCAAGGCCGAAAACTAAACAGGAGCCAGTTCTTCCTCCCTTCAACGAGAAACTGTTGAACAGCCTCGCGAATTACATCGATTACTGCTGTCGGTTCTCTTGGCGTGTCGTTGCTCAATTACCACCGCTGAAGATTGCTTACCAGGGTCACAAGTTTGACCCCAGACATCACACCGAAAGCCAGTGCTTTCCAAGAAACAAGAAGTCGACTTCACCACAAATAAGATGCTTTTTATGGCCAATACTGCTAGACTCTGATGACAATGTTCTCGTGAGAGGAGAAGTTGCGTTTTATTAGAAAATGTAAAATTCTCAAATCAAGAATTCAAGGCAAAGAAGGCCAATTCTTAATCTTAAAATTTGCGAAGACTATATAAAACTAACTTTTGACTTAGGTGTTACTTTGATTGCCGTCAAATCCCGGATATAAGCCCCTTTAGTTATAGACCCATCTCTTTGTAAACAACAATTTTATTCCGGCTATAGGTTCCCCCAATCCCATTTCGCTTAATTAGGCCCATCTTTTTTTCCAATTACTAGATGCCGTCAGCTGATCAAGCCTTTAAATACGGAGCGATCCTATAAGACCAGGCTGAACAGTTCAGACTGTCAATCAAAAATCCCAAACGCTCGTATCGGATTGGTTGATTACCAAAGGTTTTATTTTAGCACGTTCAAGTTCCCGCAACTTCGATTCGAAAGGACGTGACGAGTCGGCGGAGAAGCTGTTTTAGTTCGAATTATTTTGTTCAAAATCAATCTAACAAATATGGCTACAGGAGAAGAATTTAGAAAGTTAAGTTATTCGTCCATTTTGAGATCGGAAATTCATTTATCGGCTGGTAAAATCTTATCCTTTCGAGATATTTCCGAAATGATTGGGATAAAGTTCGTAAACAAACTCTAACTCGACATAGGTTGTTCTTCTGAAACCTACTTACGAGATGGAATCGCTTCGATCCTTCGTGTCCTTTAGTGGGGGAGAGCTGAGTAAAGACACAAAGTCGCAGAAGCAAAGCCTAGAAGAAACAACGGAGCGGGCAACGGAGGAGAAAAGTGAAGTGTCTCAAGCGGCGAGCGATCGCACGCAAGACGACGGAGCTGATAATCTTTTTGAAGTCGGCCTCTCTATTGCTTACTGTATAAACTTAGAATATATTTAGTACTGGCTAATTTTAATACTGATGTGAGAGCCATTGCCATTATCATTTCATCCATAAGATACATGAGAGCAACATCAGGTCGTGTTTTGTTTATATCTTTGGTGATTTTTCGAATAATTTTAGCAAATTATGCAAATATGCATGATCACTTACGAAATGTGTTTAGATGTTTTTATTTTTGACTTGTGCATAGAAGTTTAGAATTTATTACTGCCACTTCCAGCGGATTAGTAGAGTTAGTTTTCACGTACGTGATCGATAGATACACAAGCGGTAATGAACTTGAACCCAACATGACAACTCAAGCAGCCGTTTAGCGGAAAACATCTCCCAATTTGAAAATCCCGCCAGTTTTGGCGAACAACACAGACTCGTTTTGATTATCGGCATGTTTAAATGGAGGGATGCAGATGTCCAGTTCGTCGCAGGCTTCAGTTTATAATGGTTTCGATCTTTGTACTGTGTATTTTGGTAGAAGGATTTTCGAATTTCGAGGTAAGTTTCGTATAATCTTTCGATTGCGGCAACGAAACTTGATTATTTCTGTTATTATCGTTAATCTCGCTAATTTCTAGTGTTTTACAAGATTTATAGTTAGCGTTTAGCTTATTTTTATTGATAAATTGATTCCCTCTTCGATTTTACAAACGATTGTCCCTCTCTCTTTTTTCCTCGACTGATCCGTTAGGAAGCCAACAAAGCGCTTCAAAGGGGGCGTGTCCTTCCCTTTTATAGGATCGCTCCGTGTTTAAGAGCGCTCCCCAGGAACTTTCACCTACGACCATGCAAGATAGAAAAATCGAAAATCGCCAAACTTTGTCATAATAAAGGTCTACTAAAACCATCTGTAGAAAGACATGTTTCAGTTTGTTTAGATAATTGTTTTACCTTAGAAGTGACTTTTTCATTCTGGTGGCCTGTGAGCTGGTAAAACCGACCTAAAAGTATCTCTTGTATGGGCCGCTAGCGGAATTACAGCATGCCAAAAATAGTGCGAAATTCAACTACAAAAAAAGCATCCTGGTACATGGTTTTGTCAAGACTATATTCATTGGGATAAGCAATGTTTCGTGTACGATCTGATGAAATAAAATTTTAGGGCAAATGAAACGATAAATTTTTGTAGCGCTATTTGAACATACTATTTATCAAAAGTTGACCTTTTGACCTTCAAAGGACGCCAAGCTATTTTCACATCACACCCGCTAATTTTGATTTTTCCAACAAACAATTCAAAACTCTGGGTATTCTTTTATATCACAATGTTAAATAAAGTCAGTTGCTGGAATTGGGATAGGTTTAACGTTAGTAAATATGATTTTAGTTACGAACACGTAATTTGGTTCAGGGCTACAACATCGACAAATTTGCATATAAATTAGTTCGTTTTGTTTACCACATAGAATATTCTTATTTACGTTAACTTTACTAAACAAATTAAATCACAAACAAGGTTAGTCGTTACTTTAACTGATTATATGGCTTATCGTACCTTAAAAGCCCTTTTCACAAGAAAAAAAGAGTTTGCTTCTACCCGCCAGACGACCATTGAACCGTCTGACCTCGCCGAAATACCTCGCATGTCATAACTGTCACGCAATATACGCGGACCTTAGATTCACAAACCACGTGGACCATCATGGCTTCTTGTGGTTACTTTGAGTTTGTTGGCGGAATTTGTGGTCCAAGCTCAGACAATCCGGCAAGTGTTTAGTGTGTCACAATAGAAAAGTGCAATAAAAACACTTAAAAGTTATAAAGTTTGGGATTCTTTTCTGGACACAGAAGCAAGGCTTTTGCTGGCACGTGCAGGTAACTGAATACACTTTATAAATTACGTTGCAGCGAACCCACCTCTAAAACTGCTTAACCACAGATACCCTACCACGCGGAAATTAATTAACTTAACGTTTTAGCCTGACCTTCACTATACACCTTATTCCAAAATGGCGGCTGCCTCAGACGATCTGGGTCGAATAGCACGAGAGCGAGGCATTGAGGGCCACGATTCAATGTTTACAAGTTTACAAGTGGTATTATAGTCCGAAATATGCCTCAAAACTGTTGTGTTCCCGGGTGAAAGAAAAAAGTTTACGAAGAAGATGGCGTTAAAATATCTTTCCATAAGTTCCCTGAAGACAGAGAACTGTTCAGGAAATGGATACTTGCCATATAAAGAGATGTTGGGAGAGTTTAGAGAGACCGATCATACGAGGGTTTGCTAGAGACGCTTTAAATCGAGTGATTATCTCACATCACTTACAGGCCGTAAAAAAAGCTTAAAACCGACAGCAGTACCGTCTTTATTTTTTTTGGAAGCAAGGCTCTCCGGTTAAGAGGAAGTTCCCGAAGAAAAGAAGCCCAGACCAAAATATCAAATGATTGGGTACCTTTTTTAGACCTGTCCTCTAAAACTCATATCTATTTTCAGACTTGGTTTCTTGGACCCATTCCCGTTTTCACCCTACGTAAGACTAAAGCGGTTCAAAAACCATACCTATTGCTGCTGCACATACCTACGCGCTGGCAGCGTTGGTCCATACAAGAAAAAATGGGAGGAAGCAAGTATGCGAACAAAACAAAGCCATGTATCGAAAGCAAAAGTTGCAGTTGTAGCAGCATTGAATGTTATTGCACCGGGAGGCGCAGGTCATTTGCGGGAAGCATGGAAAGCTTCCAATTCAGTTGAGTTGCAGATCGGTGAAGAATGTCCAGCAGATAAGAGATACCTAGAAGCTCTGGCTGAAACATACCAAAATGCTTCAAGATGGGATACTCGTAGACAGGTACTTTCAGTCATGGCTGATCTTGTTACCTTCATTCCTTCAAACAAAGCCAGAGCTACATACCAGGCCTTACCGAGTACAGGTTCAAGATGGCGCGGATGCACAGATTAGAGTTTGGTCGGGTTGCAGTCTTACCTGTGAACAAAAGTCCGAGAATGCGCAATGAGGGTGGTCAATTAGACCATTTTCTTACCTTCATTACCAGCCCTCATGTCGTTCGCATTGGTACAGGGAGGCTTGTGCATAAAGGAGGAGTACAAATGCTAGGTAAAACTTTAATGTGTGCTATTGCATGACGATTATATGTGAACAACCTGAGTTTTTCCGATAAAATTTCTAATGTAATACATTTATGTCGAAGTAACTGAATTTTTGATTAACGGATACTAACAAATGTTTCCTAATAACAGAGGGCCACGATCAGAAGAGTGCATGTGGCTACAAAAAAAATGACATTATTATTTTCTTTTCAAATTAAACTGGTTAGTTCTGTGCTATGAACGTGAAGCAAGTCGGAAGGCAAACTGTTAATTGACGCTTTAGACCCTTTTCAGTTAAAAACTAGTCAGTAAAATGCTTTGAACTTGAGGCAAGTCGGAAGGCGAGTGTTCATTTCTCTTTTCTTGTACCAATTTTTAACTCCGAGGAGAATCTGGGAACGAGGTTTGCTCAGTTGGCACCTGCACTGTAGCACTGAAAAAAATTGAAAATGACTGAGAACGAAAATTAAAAACTACATATGATCTTTCAGATTTCTTACGGAGTTATGCCTTCCACTGTTCTTTTTCATATGGGGATTTTGTGACTGTTCACCAAGGAAGAGGAACCACCACCACCATCTCCGCCATGCCTGAAGAAGGGGAAGGCGAGAAGGACGAGCCAACAGATGAAAAGGTACTGAATGATCCCGTGCATGGCCTGTTTTCCTGCCCAGATACTGGTTGTGCGAAGGTTTATCAGCGCTATTCCTCTTTGAAAAACACCTGTCCTTTGGAAAGTGCAAATTAGTTCCTGAAAGAGACATACTACTGGACAAGGCGAAAAAGCTATACCAGACCAAACTCATAGCGGGGACAAGTGCTCCAGCCACCTATCAGGGTTATACGACCGGAAAAGATAGCAAGGAAATTCTTCCAGAAGGATGGGCCTTAAAGTCACCAAAGAAAGCTACTCGCTTTAATGAAGCCCAAAAACATTATCTTGAAAAGAAATTCAACCTTGGTCAGGAGACTGGCAACAAGTTGGATCCAGCGATTTTGGCAAGGGATATGCGCTATGCTAGGAACAAAGACGGCACAAGACAGTTCAAGATGACTCCCCAACAGATGCAGTCCTTCTTCTCAATGCAATCGTCTAAGCTGCGCCACAGGCAACCCGAAGATGATCCAGAGAGTCAAACAGATGACTTGGCAGCGGCTAGAGAACAACAATCTTACAACAGCACCTGTGCGCTGGTGATAAGGGAGGTGCAGCTATCGCATCCAATTGTGTTCGAAACATACAATCTGTGTACCATGTACAAGGCTGGAAAAATGAGGCAACTGACCGTAGCGATGCTTCGGGCTGCATGTGAGCATTTTGATTTAAGCGTCGAGGGCATCCGCACTGTCCGACTGAAAGCACCGTACATCTCCTTGCTGAAGGATCTCATTTCCACTTGTGACTGTTGTCTTCTAACATCAAAGTGAAGAGATTTTTTAAGTTTATCCTCTTTTCATTTCCGAGAACATGCTAGTGTTAAGCTTGGCCTACTCGAGTCAATTGCACTTTTGTTTTTCTTTGTTTTGGGTTTTGCTTTTTTTCTCAAAGGGGTTGCTTTGAGGGACGAAATACTTAAATAAGCATTCGCGTTACGTGCAATTACACCTGTTCTTTCTCTACAGGTGAAGGCTGTATTCCAGGCATTTGATTTCTGCCTTAATTTAAAAGGCGCATGGATTTTATTTAGAATACATTGTTTTCTTAAATGACGGAATTACAGAGTTCTGAAGTATTTTACCTTCAGGTAGAGTGACACGCAGATAGGCATGTGCAAAGCTTGTGCCAAGAAGTGTTTTCCCGAAGTGAAAAAAACTGTAAAACGTACCACCGGAAACAAAACGAGAGGCGAAGTCTGCCACACAGGTAATTTTGCTTAGGGTTATTTATGCAGCTCGGAATTTTTTTTTTCAGGATATGATGAATGAAAGGAACTTGCTAAGGATTTGTTTTAAGGCACTCATCAAGAACACGCCAAAAAATGCACTGTCTCTTGTGTATTTGAATGCTACAGTTTATTTCAAGATGATTAATATGACATAAAGGAGAATATCAACCCGTTCTGTACAATTCGGCTGATACACTTGTAATAATTATTACAATGATATAAGTGGAATGATGAAAAGATAGGCTTTTCTTGCTGGCCCTGCTTTTGTAAATCACAGTTGCTTTGTCTATCAATGTAACTGCTGTTAGTAGAAGGGCTCAAAGCCTCAACTTTACAGGTTATTTCAGGATATGATGAATGCAAGGAACTAGTTAGCCTTTGCTTTGTGTCACTCATAAACTGACATGATTTCTTACCTAACATATAACTTCTGGAGGCACCCTTTCCCCTTCATTTGGTTACTACATTTTATCTTGGAGGCTTTAGGCTTGATATTGTTCTTTGTATCATTAATCACTTCAAGATAAACTGTAGTAACCAAATAAAGAGGAAAGGGTGCATTCAGAAGTTATATTTTAGGTAAGAAATCATGTCAGTTTATGAGTGACACAAAGCAGAGGCTAACTTAAGTTCTTTGCATTCATCATATCCTGAAATAACCTGTTACTGTTACTGTTACTGTTACTATTACTGCCCTTCTACTAACAGTAGTTACATTGCTAGACAAAACAACTGTGATTTACAAAAGCAGGGCTAGCAAGAAAAGCCTATCTTTTTATCAATCCACTTATATCATTGATTTTGAACCTGGAGGTCGTATACTGGATGGTGAGATAGATAGAGGATATTACATGACCGCCCGGAGATACGAAATTTCTCTTAGAGTGTTAAAATAATTTTTAAACCCGAGAAGAGAAATTTCGTATCTCCAAGCGGCCATGTAATGTTCTGTTTATTATATAAATACCAATGAAATACCAAATCATTGCAAAAGACGCGATTTATTATGTAACCATAGCAACGGTGGTCTTTTCACGTGTGAAGATATCATGTTTTCGCGCGAAAGTTCACCTGATATTACGTTGGTGTTTATAGAACTAGTAATAGTTTTCACTAGAGCTGACCCCGCTTTTGAAGATCTGTTTAACACCTGTATATGGATTTTACTGGATATAAATACTGTGCATACGAATGTTAAAAAAGAAACGTTTGAATATTTGTTGAAGTTAACATCATGTAACTGGTTAGCATATTTCTCTGTAAATTTGACATTGAAATCTATTATTATTTGGCCTCTGGGCCAAAACCCTGCAGATGCAATAAAAAGTGATCCTTTAGTATTGAATGCATCGCCAGACTCATTTATCTTTTCAAGCATTGATCTTGAAGGGGAACCGGGAAATCTACCTTGAATGGATAAAGGCGTTGCACTGAGGAAAAACTACTTTTAAATTGCGACTAGTGCCATTCTTTGTCTAAAATTGCTGAGCTTTCGTGGAAATTTATTGAATGGCCCTGTCTTATTCCGAGGGCAATACTGACAGCACGCACAAGGAAATAGAATTAATGAAGATATTTTTCGGTAACTGGTGGCAAGTTTCAGGTCAGAAATTTGTTATAAACTAGGCGCGTTTATTCACGTAATTAAAATAGCAATTTTATTTAATAGTGGCATCACACAGCTTTTGGTTTCTTTTTTTCCTTAAGTTGTCAACAATGTGTTATTATATTTTAATTTTAATTCTTCAAACAAACCCCTAAAAGACCACCATGGAGGCTGATAAAGTCATGTTTACAAACAAAAACCAGCTTTTTGTCAACATAGCGAACAAGAGTCATAGGGTGCGCATGTTCTTAGCATATGCGAAATGCTACTTATCTTTACAAGTAACCCAGCCCTAATATACCAAGGAGGAATCCATATCCAGGAGTTAAGGTAAACACTTTGCTCAAGAACATCGGCATGTCTTGAGCAAAGTGTTTACCTTCCTGGACACGGAATGCCCAAACCTCGGAACACCTCGAGGGTGAAGACACTTCTCCTGAATCGCCTTCATATCCTGAAATCAACGAATGTATTGGAAATTGCATGAGAGTGACGCAAAGTAACGGAAAGTGACGTTCCGTGTTGATCACGTAAAGTTCTGTAAAACAGTATTCGGACTATTTGAAATAGACGACAATACTGCACAAAATTCTAGTTGGAACGGCTGAGCTCATGGTGAAAGATTCACAGTGGTGCATAGCTTGGCTTGCATAGTGGGGAACTTAAGATTAAACAGAGAACTAAGAAAACAACGGCAAAGAAATCAAACTTGTTTGAGGTCAGTGATAGGAATGAGGTGAGTCACGGCAAAGATGTAGAAACTATGGACGCTGTTTGCTATTCTTAGTTTATGATTTCAATTCACAAAAAGACTAAACAGAAAGGGGGTTTAAAGTTGATACTTGGTACAAATAGATGTTTCTAGCGGCTTATTTTAATAAAACAATGGAAGTTAAAACAATTCAAGTGTGCTTGTTGTTCATTTCAAAATGGCGGATAGTGAAAATGTGCTCAGTTTAGAAATGTTTTTTTCTTTAAGTACGAAAGATCCCAAGAAATTGAAGCAGTAGAAACTGAAAACTATCATAAGTTGTACCCCCAGGAGGTTTTTTCTGTGACATTTTTTGCGTACCACAGTTATTTTAACTACTAGTTTGTTGGAGGTCCTAACGAAGCCTTTAAGAGAAGCCGTTGGTTCTTTAAAAAAAAAAAATCGTAAAATATTTATTAGACGAGTTGGCCAGCTATGTTACAAGTCAGAGAATTGAAAAAGCATTTAATGAATAGGATTTGCGTGTAAGCGATTCAAAGGTTACGATTGCCTGATTTAGCAGCGTAATGAATGTCGACGTTATTTGAAGTTTTGTTGACCAAAAATGCTATCGAACATTTAAAATTCGTTTTTCGTAAACGAGTGGTTATTTGGTTAAATGGATGTCCTTTTCATAAGTGTTGTACTAGGGCCTATCAATGTACAAAGTATGAGCGAATTCGAATTTTGAGCTGTGTCCGGGATTCATTTGGTTTTTACAGACATTTACTCTTAAAAGCAGTAATCTTCCGATATCTAAAAAAAAAAACCAAACAAACAAACAAAATAACTACAAATACGAAATCCTAAACCGTCGCAGATTGTTTCTAGATGAATTGGTAAAAAGAGTTTCGTGTTGTTTATAAAGTTATAAACATTCAAAGTGAGTACTTACTTTTAACATTCCCTATTATTACCGTTCCAATATTCCTTGTGGAAGCAAGCTCAGACGACATTGGGTAGATGCTTGCATTTGGGACAACATATATTGAATACGAAGGTTCGATTTTATACCAGAATTCTACAATAATGTTGTTATTTACAATACTAAAATACCTTTTTTAGTATAACTTGAAAAATCTATGAAATCGCATGTTAGTACGCTACCGCAGGTGCAGAGTAGAAATGCTACTATTACAGGTGAAAATCTAAAATAATGAAATTGCAAGAGGCTGCATGCTAATCATCCGTAATACTTAATGTCACACTTAATGTCACTTATGAAAAAAGTCCAATGTAGTTTGGACCTTTTTGCCACTTGCTTTGTCTACCGCTGTGGAGACGATTTCTGTACCTCCAAAGTACAGGGTTACTTCAATTTCTCTCTCACGACCAAAGGACGTATCAGGCGACTGAACTTTGACACTTCCTATCTTAGTTACCCCTTGGTCAGTAACAAACCGGACATCTGGATTATCAGCCACATAAAATGCTACCGTTAACAGCGTGGAACTTGCCCAGGTTGGAGTAAACACGTCTGTGATATTTTCTCCTACTCTTACAGTTTCGTTTTCTTTGATAAGGCGCCTAAATATACCTTTACACATCTCACGACCATCTGCTAAGAAGCGGTTTTCTTCAGGATGGCTTCTCTTATCGAATGGCTTTGCACAGCGGACACCATACGTAGCGCCGACCACTCTCTCTGTAATCTTGGCTGGATTCTTTCCAAACAATACAGCACCCTTGAGAACTGCTGTAACCGCATCACGAGGAGCAAGGACACGGTATCTTTTGGAGAACTCGTTTCTTAGCTCTTCTTGAAGTAAAGGAGAATCAGAGAATCCACCAACCAGTAGCATGGTCTTCACTTTTGACAGCTTTGGTCTTCTCAGCACGGTTGTCAAGTGCTCTTTTATGCGATCCATGACAGGTTTAAACAACCCCTTCATTACCTTTGAACTTAAGCAGATATATTCGTTTGTCCTCAGCGTAATTTCATTTTCTCCATGGCGTTTTAAAGCTGACTTCTTGATCTTCTTTGTTAAGGTGCTAAAACTAGCGGGTACTCGTATGTTTGTTGTTTTGTTTTTCAAAATACGGAACCCTTGTTTTTTGCCTTCAAAGTCGTTCATCAGAACAAGCCAGTCTGCTGGATTTCCTGTAGCATATTTGGTCACGTTCTCCTCACCAAACAACTCGTTTAGTAGATTTAGAAACATCTCATTAGCCCTCATACCTCCATGGGGGCCTCCGGTAACTTTGTCGATCTCCTTAATAGTGCCACCGACAGCAATCCTGTGTACGGCAACGTCAAGTGTCCCTCCTAATGGAATATATATTCAAAATTAACAGATAACTGGACTCATTAATCGTTATAAGTTGCTTGTAGTAGCATTTAAGATCGTGTACTGTTTTGTCTGTATTTTAAGATGAGGTTATAAGACCATACAAATTGACCGAAAAAAGAATCGAAAAAAGATTTTGCATGGATTCTGGTTTTTGAATTTGTACACTGGATGATGTAAAACTTAAGCGGATTTCGATTACTTCGTCAGTTTGTTATTGAACAGAGACACACCCATTAAAAGAATCGCAACAATCGCTTAAACATTTCTTTGAACCAAATGTTAGCAGCGTTTAAACAAGTCTTTCAGCTTTGTCGAAAGAATTAAACCTATCGACATCGGAAAAGGGATGGGGGGGGGGGGGGGCGTGATTTTACCCGCTCTGACTCTGAGACTAAATGTTTCTTTTAGCATTTGAGCAAACCTTCTGAAACTCTGTTTCATTTTCAGAAATTTATCAGGAAAAATTGATGTGGCCGACCAAAGTTCATTGTCGTCGATGTTACCATGGAAACCACTTATTTGACAGGCAGTTTTCTAAGAAAATTGAAAATTCATTTTTTAAAACGACGAGGGATATCTTTCTTTCCGTAAAACCCAGTGTAGTCATGGTTAAAACAACAATAACAATACCTATGTTTACCTATCTACAATTAGATTAGCCACTAGGTAGCCAGTGCTAATCTTTGCGACCATTTATTTTATATATACACTAAAGTAAAAAAAAAAAAAGAGGATGGTAGAATTGACAGGAGAGACAGAAAGCAAAAACATACAAATAAAACTATTTATAAATAAATAAATAAAAAGAAAAAATAGCATTTTGTGACTATCTTCGAATTTCAAAGACGTTAAGTTTTGCCTGTAGAGATATTCCAATATTATGAGAAAATTTTATGACGTCACAAGTGCTCACAGCATGCAGATAAATCGCAAAATCAAGAATCTGGAAATAATGGGCTAATGTAATGGAAACTTGGCACCAATATTGTGCCAATATTGTTTTTCGATTCCTTGCAACTGAGCCAAACGTTGCTATTTCTATACCAGAAGGACAACGAGACAACCCTGTTCAAAACACACACAATATTCATATTCTTGGTTTTCACATGACGTCATAAAAAAAACTGAAATTCATAACTAAACACAATTTTGGGTTTTTATCTTCATCACATATAAGAAAATCTAAATTTCCATCGGCTTGCTTGTTTTCAGCAGGATAGCATTCTTTGTTTTGAAAATAGAGCAGTTTGAATTTTAGATTTTTGCGTAGTGCGTGACAGAAGGATTGCTGCCCTAAACATGTCACGTACATGAAAACATCGATTCGCCTCGTGTTTTTTTTAGGTCTGATCAGCTAACATGTAATAGAAGCGTTAATGTCAATGTGTGAAAGTTCAGCAGAGAGAAGAAAGGCTTTAAAATAGCCAAGGTAAACTCCAGATGTTTTTGTTGGTTTCCGGCCGCCATGTTGGTGCCCATCAGACGGGGCACCAACATGGCGTCCCATACTAAACTCTGTAATTTTCCGTGGTACATTTTCTCGAATAACTCGATTAGGAGATATCGCACGGCCCTGTGGCTTTCACGCGTTGTTTATGTATCATTCTTCTACAATATATCAATTTCTTGACTTTATCTACTGAATTGTTGAGGATTTTATTTTTTCACTTGCGAGACGATGTGTGAGGTGAAAACCACCTTTAGTGTTTGGTCTCCCCAGTGCCAAATAAGAAGTGATAGATGTTTTTAAATGTCAAACGAAGGGCATGCCATTCCCACAGGAAAGAAATCAGGAAGCAAAATTGTTGCCATGGCACCATTGTGGAATGCATCATGGTATGACAAAAAATAATCGGATTGGTTCAATATATAGTAAGTCAAACTGAGTCCTGCACTGTAATGACATATCCTAACTTTTGGCTCATTTTTATCCTGCCAAAAACTTGTCAGGCCCTCAGTCAGTATCGAGTAGTTTCTTTTCTTCACATCTCCCCCATTTTTTTTTTCGTATAAAATGCCGTATATTGAGACGTTCTCTTCAGTCTTGTAATCAATATGTTATTAGCAATGCTTGATCGGTTCCGCACTGGGATAATGTTGGACCTCGATCTTTTTTTGTACTGTCAAGACCTCGGTCCGATATTCTCTCAGTACAGACCTTATGTTTGGTTAATAGGATTTTTTAAATTCTCAGCCTCGGATATTGCATTTCTAGCGTTCTGATTGGTTCACTAAATCTCGGTTATCAGCTCATATACCGTAGTTTGACCTTATTTGGAAATCGAAAGCCCCAGGTGTCGCTAAGCTAAATTTTTTTTCGGTGGGAAGCAAAAGCTTCTTCGGAAAAAATGTAGAAAAAAATAAGGAAAAGAAAGAAATGCCAAACAATGCCATCTCAATATAACAACAATAAAAGCCACAAAGTTCGGTATGACACTATTTAATGGTACGTATCTCTGAAGTTTCCTTTAAAATGTTCAAAATTGCAAGATTTTACGATTTGTTAGATCACATAACAACAACAATAACAACCGGTTACCTTCAAGAATTTCAGAATGGCTTGCAAATCCTGGCGGTAGGAGGTTAAAGCCAATCGAAGAAATTTCTCAGGAAGAGCTTCATGCCTGCCTTTATGTTTTTACGAATTTACGAGGACTTCAGATGGTTCATCTATGAAATCCGTACGAGCGGCGGCCATAATGTTCGTTTCCGTCGCTCGGCACCACTCAGCAAAACATTTGCACTAATGTGCACAGCTCTTACGCTTCTCAAATAAGCTTGAAGTTAAAAAACTTGCACTGAATGCTTGTCTCAGTGAGGTTGTACCTCGTACACTTGGACTTGCCTGAAGTGTTTTAAATCGTCCACGAGGAATTCAGTTCAGCATGAAAAAAGAAGTCCTTGCCCTGATCTCTTCCTTCGCTTCACAGCAGAACATTTGCTCAAATGTGCCCAAGTATTACGCTTCTCGATGAGCTGGAACTTCAAAAGCACTTGAATGCTATTCTCAGAAAGGTTATAATTCGTAATATAAAACGTTTCTTGAATTTTAGATGTCCGACTGTGTCCGATTTTCTTCGCTTTCGATTTTTCATTCAACTCCGTTTGCAAAGCGCTGCGCGTGTCATGTGATCAGTAGGTTTCGCGCGCTTTGGTCGGAGGTTGCCTCAACATCCGGTCGTTTAAATTTGAAAGAAATTTTTTCTTAAAATATTAAAATTCGATAAACTTCAACAGCAATGTCCAAACGCGGAGAATTTAATAAAACAATTATTCCATTCGCGCTTGTTGGATATGAGATTAGTTATAGCCAACTCGGCGCTTCGCGCCTCGTTGGCTATTTACCATCTCATATCCAACGCGCGCTCATGGAATAATTGTTAAATATCTACTGTTCCCCCATATATCATTATAATTTCAGTGGAGTATCGAGTGGATGATAAACGCCGTCTAAAATAGTCGAACACACTGCAGCTACCGAAAGCAATGTTTTACTGATTGAACTTTCCCTAGGAAGCCATTTGTCATGTACTTTATTTCGTTTATTACTTTTTTTTTTCAGTCTATGGCAGGCACCAAAGTTATACTAGAAACAAACAGACACAACATCCATTCAGCAGCTTCCCCACTCATTTCTGATAACAATATTAATTTCTGAGCTACTGACACATTGTATTCAATGGAACGTGCTCATCAATCTTGAGCGACCAAAGCATAAGCCCGCGCTAGACATAGTTAAGAAAGTAAAGCGGAGTAAAAATTGCCAAATTTTAGAAGGTAGGCCTTCTATCAATTACTATTTCATGGATATCGTTGATTTTAAGCCACTCAACTCAAATTTAATTGTACACATAAGATAATAAAAAGTCCATTTAGGGCTTGATTGGTCCATGCAAACCGTTTTTAGTGCGAGATATCGGTATTAGTGTTTTCCAGTTTACATTATTTTATTTTATCGCCCATTTCCAAATCAAATTTTCCCCAAGTTGGCATTGCAATATTACTAACTGCGAATACTTTTTTTAGCTGCTGTGCTTGTTTTCGGTTTTTGTTGCAATTGAATCCCCTTCATCCGAGAATTAGGCTCATTTGTGTTTACATTTTTGAAGTAAATGTTTTGCTGCGGCTGACATGATCAACCGGGTTACCATGACAAAAATACATTTTTTGATCCTTATTTTTCTCCTTTCGCTCATCCCTCGAGAAAAAAATATGAAGGGGGTCAAACATTTCAGCTTCCAACTTAGTTTACTTTCCCGGAGAACTGGCCCCAGTTGTTCAAAGGCTGGAAAACTTTATCCAGTGGATAAGTCACTTTCCCTACAGTTTCAATCTGTGCAAAGATTTTAGTATTTCCTCGTGCACAAGCTAATATGCACACTCTAACAAGAACTCAGTTGGGGAGTGTACGAAAACCTTGGACAACATTTAACGTGAAGTATATTTTAGGCGCTGAAGAGTGCCTTATCCAGCGGAAAAAGTTATCCGGCCTTTGAACAACTGGGGCCTGTTCTGAAACAGTCCGCTCTACTGTATTGATGGACGTTTTTTATAAAGTTTTCAAAAATAACCAACGGCTCTTAAATTGAACGTTTTTGAAGATTAAATGAGAAAAAGCTCCAAAGACCCACCGTTCTTGGTGGGTTTCGTTATGGAGTAGGAACACCATTATTAAAATCAGCGACCTTTTAAGAAATCGAAGTGATATTCATTAATGGTGTAAAAGCTGCTGCTCAACAAAATTGAAACGCAAAAAAAAGAAACGCATAAAAGATAACTCAAATTTATTCGGCATGCTAAATCACTTGTAATTGAAGCTACGTTACAACACAAAACAATATGTGTTGTTTGGTAATAAAAAGGTCACAGGTATGTTTAGTTTAAGTTAACAGATCTATTGAAACAACGTTAGTTTAATTCTTACCTCCAATGTCAACAACCATATACTCGGTGTTTGGTTCTGAAATCTCTGCATCTTTAACCTCTTTACCAGGTTCGTTTTCAAGATGGCTCAACTTTTGTTCCATGCTAAAGATAGCGGCGGCTTCAGGTTCTAAGGCGATGATTAACTGCTTGGGATTATCAATCGATCCAACGCCAGCCTACAATCGTGAGGTGACAAATTATGACAACTTCAATTTGGTGCCAAACAGGTTGTCATTTTTTCAATGGAATCACTGCGTGATAACTTCTGCTACTGTTTCGATTCTGTATTAATTGACTGTTGCTGTTGAACAAAATGATTGACGGAAGTGCGGGACAACCAGGCCTGGCCCCAATTCCTAATCCTAAAATTTTCACTGGAGATAGTATGAATTTTGAGAAACCGAAGTTCAATGCTCAACAAGGAAATCGTCTGGAAGGGCTAAAATGAAGAACTGTGTTTACATCTTTAAAGGAAGCCTTGTGAATATTTTTAACGAACGGAAAAGAATGGCTTGAACTGGGGCTTGAACTTGAAATAAAGATACTAGCTTTTTAGTTATTAAAATAACCATTTCGATCAAGTAAGTGACTGATATGCTTACAAAAAAAACTGACCATCAAACAAAAACAATAACTATTCCCCAGTGCTAAATGCCGTTGCCATTTGAAATAACTTATTAAGATGTTTATCCAGTTCATCGGTTTGGCTGGTACACTGTATGCTAACTCTATAATTCACAAGGAAAACAAAAAATACTGTAGTTCAATTTAAGGGCGCTGGGGGTACGAGTTAAAGGGGTTAGAGTTATGTGAAAATAAAAATAGTAATATTAAAATTGTGAAATATCGTGGTTTTATCATGCTTTCACGATCACGAGTCACTTTGGTGCAATAAGTTTGAGGGTCCAACATAGGCTTTTTCAATCCCGCATCCCGCGGCAATTATTCATTCCATGCCACCATCCCGCCACCATGGAAATTTTCATCATGCCGATCCTGCCTTTCCAAACCCACGTTGCTCTAGCTAAATGCTAAATTTCAACTGATTGACAATTTAAAGCTTTTACAGTATTGATAATGTTCTCTTATTATGGGGAAAGGCAAAGACTCACTGCATATTTCGATCACAAAACGGGTTGTTCCTCGGTGTGTTTATACTGAGACGCAAACGCGGAAATTTCCCTTACTGAGGATTGAACTAAGTGGTCACTCTTTTTGTGGACATATTATGCCTGGGTTACTAATATTTAATTTTAATGTTGAAAAGATACACACTGACGTCAATTCACTTGACCGGCAAGTTGAGGAGCTTCTGGAGAATCCTTGCCTTGTTAACGTTGTTACTCTCTTAAGTCGCCCATGTTTGTATTTTAAAAAATGTTTTCCTTTGGTAATCAATTGTTGAGGCGCGTTGATGTAGTGGTTGGCACGTTGAAATTCAGATTTGAATGTAGATGGTTCGAGGTCCAGTCCCTGTCATCGTGCTGTTTCTTTAGACAAGAAACGTTACCCCACTTTGTCTCTCGATCCAGGAGTATAAATGGGAAATCGGCGACATGACAAGAAAAGTTGGTCTCCTGGTTCTGGCTTGACTTTAAAAAACAAATCGACAGTTAAACCGAACAGAGCGTCCAAATCGAGATGTTGTATCCTACAATTAAATGTACGGCCGAAATTTCAGAGAAAAAGACAAGCTTTCTTGACACAATTATTTTTAAAGGAGACCGTTTCAGAAATGAATCGATCCTTGACATCCGTACGAATTACAAGCCTACTGAAACCTTTCAGTGTACACATTATACCTCGAGCCAACCCCTGGGTGTGAAAAGAGGTTTTGTTAAAGGCAAAGCACTCGGACTACTGAGAACAAACTTTTCTGAAACAATGTTGGAAGAAAGTATCTCCAATTTTAAATCGCGCCTCATAACGCGCGGATACCCCCACAAGATGATACAGACAACGTTATCAAAAGTCAACTCCGCCGAAATACAGTCGGCTCTACAAAAAAAAAACAAAAAAACTCGTAAACATGCAAGGGCTTGCCCTTTTGTTACAACAGACCACCGAATCGGTGCGTACCCTTAAAAATATATTGATTCAAAACTGAAAGTTAAAACAAAATCAGCCTTTGCTGGAAAGCATTTTAAAAAATCCGCCAATTACATCCTACGAGAGAGGACAATCTCTTAAGGACATGCTCGTTAGGGCATAAATATAAGTCAGCGTTCAAAAAAATGACACAACATAACGCAGTGAGTCGTGCAGGCCTGTCATTTCTATTATTATGACTGAAAATTGCCTCAACTTCTGCCCTTTTCATAATAGATTGCAACGCAGTTTATAATGTCAGAGGTCTCAGAGGACTCAGAGGTTAGCGATGTTGTCGATGTAAACGGTGTCGCCATCGTGCTTTAACGACCTTGGTCGAGGCCGGCTATTATTTTTAACTCTTGTCACGTGTTAGCCCGAGCAAACAAACTATGTAAGATTAGGAAAATCGTCAAAATCATGTGACCGGAATCGGTCTATTTTACGTGCGATTTCTTCCTGCCCATTTATGAAGCAAATAAATACTTTTCAATGTCTCTCTGAGGTCGTGTGACTCCTTACTTGAGCTAACTTGGTTTAACTTATGATCTCGCATACAACCGTCCTATCCCGTACCCCGCTTACGAAACGAAGCATATCCCGGTCTCACCGGTCTGTTTTCATCCCGCATCCCGCCTAACCTATGTTGGACCCTCTAAGTTTATTGTACCAGAAAGAACTTCTAGTCTGGGAACAAAGCTGAGACCACCTTTTCCATTATTGCTAGCTTTCTAGCACGTCAGTCAGCTATGTTCTTACATTTTGATGATTATTGATGAGGTTTCCAAAACAGAGTTCGAGTTATTGGTGTATGTTTGAGCCAAGGAAAGAAGCAATAGTTCGAGTTAGCCTCGGCGAGTTCGAGTTAGTGAGCTCTACTGTATAACGAAAATAACTGATTAAGATGATTGTTCTGCTCATCGGTTTGGATGGTGTATAAAACCGAAACAGATTTTTTTTTGTCCAAACACTGATAGCGGGAAATTGGGCATTTCTTAGGATCAACACCTCACTCCAGAAAGAATTCTCACCTCATACGCTGCTTCTCTCATAAACTGCTTCGCTCTTGGAGTCCATATGGCGGGAACAGTCAGCACCCACTGAATATCGCTTTCTTGGAAATCTTCACCAGCTCCATTAGAAATAAGTTTTAAAGCTTGTTCTTTCATGAATTGAATTGAATGGGCAAACACCTTCAATGCCATGACAGCCTTCCCATTAGCGGCTTTAATTGTTGTCTTCAAGTTCAGATCCTGAAGATAATGAGGCCAATGCAATTGTAAATTGGGATGTCAAATTGATGCAGGAACGAGTTAAAAACATTAAACGTCCAAGTGGCAAAATTGTAGATGAATTGGAAAAAACTATAAAGATAGACTATAGCGTCAACCGCAAACACTCGCGCTTATTTGCCAAACGATTACACTTAATTAAACAAAAGGGTATTCTGTGTGCAACGTCAGCACAAATCCCAGCTGACACACTGAACGTCTTTTCAGGTTCAAGATGAATATAAAATTTAAAACCCTATTACGCCAGCAAAATCGTATCCACCACGGCGCGAAGAGAGGAAGGGGAAGGGGACTGTTTGGTGTTTCCCAGTATTTTACAAGTCTTCCGACTGACCTGTGAAACATTTTCTTTAGACTTGAAAGGCCTATGACGTCATCCAACATGGGGAATTTCAAATCCGTACTTAACTTGTGAAGAAACTATCCAGAGCATTTTATGGGAGGAAATATAGTGTGTTTTCAATTTTTAATAAAATGGTGTTATCCTACCTCGTTGTTATGAAGTTGCATTTTAAAGTGCTGAAAGAATAAGTACTCCTTTTCCGCCTTATTGCCTTGAAGGTCAGCATATTTTTCGACTGCGTCGTATCCGAAAGAGTCAAATGACAGGTCAGGCCCTAGAAGAAGACACGTGGGCGTCTTGCTTGTTCTGCAGTTTTGTTCATTCGTCCAGTCCCTATTCAAGAAAATTTCATCCTTTTCTTGGCCGGTGTTAAATGAAAAGGCAAAGCCACTGTACGTTGTCCCAAAGTCTATGGCAACAACAGCGATATATGACTTGTCCAGTTTCCTGGGAAGGACTGTTGGAACTGCGAAAATAAAAATAGAAAGAAATTGAAATAAAATTCGAACTTAAATTGAGCGTTTAATGTCTTTGTAATCGAATCGCTTCAGGATGAGAATTACAGACCATATGTATTTCGAACAAGTTTGTGAGGACGATATTTCAAGCGTGCTTTTAGGGTGGGTGGGGGGAGGGGATCCATCACAGCTTAGAAAAAAGGGAAGAATTAAACTTGCGTTTTGGGCTTAAATGCAGAAATGACCTCGCTCAACTTGTACCCTGCAAGCAAGCTCTCTGTTAGGTCAGCCGCGCGCACAGCCGCGAGAGGATTGGAGTTGAGAAGTTGAAGGGGGGAGGGGAGGGGAAAGAGAGCTTGCAATGATGACTGAAAATTTTTCATTTCCATCACGAAAATAGAGAGGAAACCTCAGAGATGGGTTAAATTTCTCAGGAAGTGTGAAATTTGACAGCCGCGTTCCGACGTCACTGCAGTCATTTTCATGGTTTCCTTTATTTGCTAAAAAAAAAAAAAAAATAGAATTTTCCACTTTCGCTTCCCTCTCAACTCTTCGTCCCTTCCGCTTCTCTTTCTCCCTTTTGAGCCGCACTGGATATTTCAGCTGTCAACCCGCTTATGCAAATAAGTCAGCGTTCACACAATGGCGCTTCCTAAACATGACGACGAAGTATATATGAACATAAAAAAAAAAAAAAAAAAAAACAGAAACAATCGACGAAAAGCTTTTCCAGCAAAAAAAAAAAAAAAAAACTATATAAATCCAAGTAACCGATAGTATACATTAGCTTCTAGAAGCAAACAACTTTCAATTTCATCGCGTGCAAACACGAATGTAGTTTTCTCAAACTCCTTGGCTGACTGTTCAAAGAAATTGGTCGATAAAAGACAAAACGGCTTTTCAAAGAAAATCACAAATTTTATAGGATTTTGGTTCAAATGATCAACAAAACAAAGGTTAAAATGCATTTTTATTATAATAATAATAATATTATTATTATTATTATTATTATTATTATTATTATTATTATTATTATTATTATTATTATTATTATTATTATAAGGTATACTAGTGTAATTGCGAGTCCAACCCATGGACTTAAGGAGGCGAAGAGGGTTTCTACATGATGGAGAGGACCCGCCTAAGAAGGTGGGTTGTAGAAAGAAGAGTTATACTCTGGAGTTCATGAATCTTGATGTTACCAAGTGTTGTTGTTGTTTTTTGGTGTAGTTTTCCATGTCCTTTTTATGGTGCCTTGGGGTCCCAAAACCACTAGGACTGTTGTTGTTTATTATTTGTTGAGCTTTTCCTTGGTTTTGACTGATGTGTTGGAGTCGAGGGGAATAGTCATCATGTCAATGAGAAGCCAGGGTTCTTTTCCTTCTTGTTCTTTAGCACAATGTTCGGCCTATTAGCTGCGATGGTCCTGTAAGTATAGATGGGCATATCCCACAAAGTGGTGACGCTGTCCTTCTCGGTGACAGCTTTGGGTTCATGCTCATATTATCGTTGCTTCACCTCAATACCAAACTCTTTGCAGAACTTCCAGTGAATGTGTGCAGCTGCCTTGTTGAGACAAGGGATGTATTCAGATTTAGGTTTTCTACTTGATGAAGAGGACCCGCCTTATAAGGGGGGCTGTAGAAAGAAGAGATTTTTTCTGGAGTTCATGAATATTAATGTTGCCAGGGATTTTGTTGGTGTAGTTTTTCATGTTCTTCTTGATGGTGCCAAGGGCTCCCATAACCACCAGGACTGTTGTTGTTTTAAGCCCCCACATTCGCTCAACCTCGAGTCGATCATTATTATGATTATGATTATTATGATTATGATTATTATCATTGCTATTATTATTATTATTATTATTATTATTATTATTATTATTATTATTATTATCATTATTATTATTATTATAATTATTATTATTATTATTATTATTATTATTATTATTATTATTGTTATTATTATTATTATTATTATTATTATTATTATTATTATTATTATTATTATTATTATTATTATTATTATTATTGTTGTTGTTGTTCCTCGTTACTCTCATCTCTGGCTTGGAAACTGAAGCGCAGGGATAAAAACCACCACACAGTTGTTTGCAGTGCAACTGGGTTGGAGTCGCCGAATTTTCCTGTATCAAAAAGAGCATCTTCTTCGTTTTCGTCAATCCCCTAAGCGGCTTGCGGCTTCTTTCCTGTGCCGTGCTCGAAAGCTAGTGACTTGCACTTTGCAGCTAAGAACTTTTCTCGATTTTCAAACTCAATGTTCTTGAGTATGTTAAATGGATATTTCTTCTCAGATAAGTGTCGTTGTATACTTCGCTGAAAACAGGAAATTGTTGCTGGCTCGTACTCTTCATCATTTTTCCTGCGTGCGTTCACGAAAAATAAAAAAAATTGACAAAAGCTGGTCAGGCTCGGACGCAGGTAAGCTTTCAATTCTTTGACTTTTCAAGCCATTGGCTTCTGTAAGAGACAGAAAATAAACGTGATATGGTGTGGTCTTCGGTGACCGCACACAAAATATCACGGGCGCTCTTTCCCACGAAAGCACATGTTTTGTTAAGGAGTTATACTGTCGTTTCGTTAGGACAAGTTTTCCTTTCCATTAAGAAGGCACAATAACTTGTAAGTATGCAGTATTTTCGGTTATTCGGTCAATATCATCTTTGTAATAGTCGCGTTTTTGTTATTTCAGCGAATCTTCCTCTTTCACGTGCAATTTGTGAATGGAATGAATACAAGTTATGTGCAGATTAGAAACGAACTAGCAAGTGAACAACTGATTAAAGTACAGATTCAAGTAGCTATGAGTAGACGCTAAAGCTTCAATAAAAAGGAGGAGAATGTTTCTAACAGTAGTTGTCTTCGTTTTTCGGTGAGGGTAAAAGGCGGAAAGAGTTTGCGGAATGGTATGTGGAATGGCGTGCGGAATGGCATAATTATGCGAAATTCGATTTACGCGGGGAATAAATTAACCAAAGAGCGCATCCTGTTTTCGCGCCAATTTTATAAGAGCAGCAGTTTTTTCGATCTTGCGGACTATTAAACAACCAAACAACAGATCGAGGATTAGAAAATATACGCCTGGGATAGAACATGTCTGATCGCTGGGTAGGAAGTGAGAGTGAAGAAATCGATGAAGTTTCGCATTCAAGGAACTAAGAATAAATTAAATTTCTAGTTGACAAAAAGAACGTGGAAGCGAGTAGCCTAGACGAAAAGCAACACCAGACTAGAGAACATCAGTCCAAGACCAAAACTATTATGTGAGAAATTTTAAATTTAAACTCGGTCATTTTATCAGACTCTTTGACGGTTACAATTTGTTCAACTCACGGGAAAAATATGTTCTACTTTTTCTCACCTTACATTTTCGTCGAGCGACGAGTACGCAAGTCACTGTTGAGCTGCTGAGCTAGCTACCTAGCTATTCATACGGCGATTCAGGTAGCTATAGTTCAGTTACGCGTTATCGAACTAAACATAACCGTCTTTAATTAAGGTCTTTCAGTGCCAGACGTCCCAACCTAAAATGAGATTTAAAAGCGAAAAAGCCCTGGAGCAAAAAAACAGATGACAAGTATGGTGTCTAATTATCGACACTGGTTGTGTGAAAGGTTGTGAAACTATTCTTATCACAAATGCATTTTTATCAAATTGTTGTTCATTTTCCCGCTCATGATAAATGAATCATCGAGCATACAGGGTATGAGAATTGATCTTTTACCGAGAGTTTAAAAAAAAAAGAAAAAAAAAGTTTATTATTTGCCCTCGGTAAAGGATTAATCTTTGTCCTGAGAAGACTTCACGCTGCCTCGTTATTTTTGTCAACCGAAGTCGCATGGAGTAAAGTGAACATGAAATTTAATTTACTACGGATTTACTCATAGTTCCTTGAATGCGAAAACTATAAACAGTTTTCATCGCTTTCTTTACCCTCACTTCTTCCAAATCAACAATCAGACGATCAAATCCTCGAATTGTTGTTAATATTTAGCAAGAGTCCGCAGCCGGTCAAAAAAGCTGCTGCTCTTATAAAATTGGCGCGAAAACAGGATGCGCTCTTCAGTTAATTTATTTCCCGCGTAAATCGTATTTCGCATAATTGTGCCATTCCGCACGCCATGCCACATACCATTTCGCAAACTCATTGCGCCTTTTACCCTCACCGTTCGTTTTTGTGTTTTTACTTTAATATTTGTTTATGAAACCGTCAATGGCTTCCTGGCTTTTGCTGATACCTGCTGATGAGGTCTCCAGATTTTTGGAATAGTAAATTTCGCTTTGTGAATGATATCGTACTCGTCATTGTCCATGTCATATCTATGTCCGAAATCAGTCTTTTGGGTGGTTTCTTTAGGAAAAATGGAAGCATTTTCAGTTTTTCTTTTCGCAATTTTAGCTGCAAATTTTGAATTTTCCGCTTGCCGCAAACAAAAGTACACTGCTTATAACCGTTATATGGATACGTTCCGTATGGTAAAATTTCAAAGAAACAACCAATCAGAACGCTCGGATTTACCTCAAGACTGCCTTGTGATATAATAATACTGCTTCTTAAACTTTGTTTTGTTTTTAGTAACCTTTTCTTGGGATCGACGTAACCCTTTTGTGAATTTCAAAAAAAAAAAAAAAAAAACAACCGGCAGCTTTTAAGATTTTCTTTAGATTCCGTTACAAATCTTTTTTAAGGTCTTGTTTTTAATCAACATATTTAAACGTTCATTAAATTTGTTTTCAAACTCGTGGTAGCTTGTTTTTTCTGAGTTGCTCGCGTCATCAAAAACACGGCAGAAACACTTTATATTTAAGTGACCGGAAGTGCATTTTAACCAAAAAAAAAATTAACAAGTTTTATCCGAGTGCCATATAATAAATTACTTACCAAAATAGCCTTCTGCCGTTCTACTGGGGAACATTGGCCCTCGGTCGTTTTTGTACAGAACCAGCCCTGCCGCGACATTGGGCTATATTCCCCAGTACGGCTCTCGCGCTCGGAAAGTAAGAGGTTAGTACAGTGCAGATTGTCAGATTTGACGTCCATTTTTTTAAAAATGATCAAGGCCGGTTCGAACGTCGTATTTCACATGTACCGAATTTAATTCAGATTTTTGGTCGACTAAAATAATTACAAATACAGCATTTGATTCAGACGTCGAATTTAATGGTGCCGTGTATAACTCCGTTGGCAGTCAATACTCTTGAACACTTGTTATCCAATATGGCAGATAACAACGTGCGATGTTCGCTTTATGCAATATATGATTCGTAACAGCAAACGACGCAGGTTAATGATGGAATCAACTACTCAATCGCTTGACGAAGACGTCTACTGAGCGTTATTTTTTACACTCAATTTACCGATGCTTATATCACAAAGAAAGATGGCAACACAGCTTCATAAATGCGAATCACGTCGAAGACTGGTAAGAAACACTGGTTGGTTGGAGAATGTAATGAAAAATTACTCTGATACGTGATTTAAGGAAAGTCAGTATATTTTTGTATCCAAGAAAGGTCGAAAAACTAGAACTACACACCCCTTCATCTCCCGCCGTGTTTCGAGCGTTGCTTAGACTCTTCTGTGCATGGCATTCATGGGAATCCTAGCGCGTAGTGGGTAATAAATAATTCATAATAATTTGTCATAATATATGCATTATATTTGGCACATGTTAAGTGCGACGTCTGAATCACATGTCGAACCTAGGTGGAATCTTCGACTGTTTCAGGCGCAGATTTGGATAAAGTCGTATTTAATTTAAAACGGTTAATTTTAATTGATTCAAATTCTCGAATTAAATTCGGCACGTTTGAACCGGGCTAATTAGCTTTAGAATGTAAGATTGAAGGCTTGAAATTCTAGCATGATAAATTTTGCGCCTTTAAAAGATCCATCCATTCCATCAATGACAAACATTCAGTATCTTGCTTTACGCCGTCGTCGAGTCGATGGCTGCGGGGCCGTCTCCGATCGCAGAAATGTTCTGAATAGAGCGCCTTTTTACGCGTTCCTCTTATTGTATGGCGTATTCTGAATAAACGGAGAAGTGAAGCCATGTTGAAAACCAAGCGCAAAGCTGTGCTGTACACCAACGTGACCCAACCTGGCAGACCCAAAATAACCGGAAGTTCTGTGACGCTCTTAAGCAGGTTTGTGACGTCACCCCTAAGCAACCAGAATTGGCGAATGTTTCCACATCCGGTTACCTTTGGCTCGTGATGATATAACACCAGACAAGCGTCACGCGTGACTGGTCTGCGGAATATTATCTTGCTTTCTTTTTTGATATCGGAGTTTCTTGTTTTTCCGACACAATGTTTCGAAACTTCAAGAATACTTACTATACTACTGACTGTTGTCAGTAGATGCCAAGATTACTTGCATGCATGTTTTAAATAAACTTATGAATTGAATAAATTCGGTCCGAAATTCGCTCCAAGCCGGAAGCTCAACCAAATATTCAAAGTAGAGTTGTTGTCTATAGCATACGAAATTTTCAGGAAAATATCATTATCAGTGCGACCCTCAGTTAATTTATAATCAAGAAAGCGACCGAAATGTTACAATGGGTAAACCAATATATCGAAATTCTGTTGTAAGAGAGTGATATTATACATTGTTGATCCAACAGCTCATTTAATATCCGAATAGATGGAAAAGAAAAAAATGAACTAAAGCGAGTTCAGACACGTTGAAGCTATGCGAGTCAGTTCTATTAACAACTTGAATTCGTCAGTATGTAGGCTACTTACTGACATAACACCGTCTGAAATTTGATTTTTTTTAGGGAGATTTTCTGTGTGTCTTAAGTACCTACTTCCTTTGTATTGAGTTTGCTTATATTGAGAATACTGCTGATCAGACCATAGTACTAATCCTGTGGACGACGTTTTACGTCGGAACTGCTTAACTTTTTATAGATAATGGCAAGGCAGTAGTAGCAGTGATGTTAACTTTCCGAACTTTTCATTCCTCGATACTCCCAAAGTTATGCCCTCGAGAGACAACAAACCCTGGCAATAGACTTGCGCGACTTTCACAGCCGCAGCATCATGTCGCATTTCGCTACCGTATTCCATATTCCGTATTCCATATTCTTACCTTTAGAAGCCATTGCGCCTTTAATCTTTCACGACCCAGAGTTTTTAGAAGCGTTGATATCAAAGAAAACACTACACAAAGCTGTGACGTAGACGACTAGTCCATGAAAGAAGCGACAAACCCTTTTAGTTTTGGTCTCAGTTCCCAAGAATGTAAACTAGACCATAGTGGACTTCCCGGATGTGAAAGTGTTTGTGCTATTTATACTCATGCAAATCAGTACGGGCCAGGGATAATGTGACATTTTCAAGTTAATGCGAGGTCATAACGTGTTTGTTACACAGTCGAGGCTATTGTAACCATCATAACTGCAACCGGGTTCTGAAATGTAGTCTTGGGGCAAGTTTCCTCTTTGCTTTACCTTTGAAATAAAGCATGACATGATTTTATAAAATAAAAGGCATTAGTCACGACGGTTTTTAGTAGAAAATGTTTTGTATTAACAGAACTTGACCATAACAAATAAGTAACGTAATTCTAACCATCGTCGCTTAGTAAGCTACTTACACTTGAACCACCTAAAGCGCTTATAACAGGATTTAAGTAAGCATCGCTGAAGTTGGGCCAAATTGAAGTCTAATTTTGCCATCGTTTCATACGCACCCTTAAGTGATGAATTGAAAATTCAATCAGGTTTTTGGCTCGATCAATTCTAAGCGCGACCACAGTCGCTCTCCACAATGTACACTACTTCAAGAGATTGACAAAGCCTTTCTTATAAGTATCATTGGATTATGTTCAGAGTTCTCCACCCCGGAATATAAGCGTACTTCAGTACTATACTTAGGTTTCCATGTACCAGTGTGTCGTCTTCATTGTAAAGGGTGTAGCCTATCAGATGCTTTTCTTTGTCGATCCTCTTCGTACTGCCAACAGTCTGTCTAATATCTATTTTTACAGAGACATTAGAATAGGATGGGTTTCATCCGGCTCCAAACTAAATCCAGCCAGTAATCCGCATACTGGGGGGATAAAAAACGGCCAAATTTAAAGTCACTCCACGAGAAAGCAATTTTCTTGTTGGATCGATTGACCAAAAAAAAAATGAATTCATAAAGACTATTGTCACCAAAAATAAATAATTTATTGGGCGCCTTGGAGGGGAGATATGGCGTATGCTACAAGCAGACCTCCCCTCTCCTTTCTGCGGAATCTTGGCTTGACAACAAATATCTTTTTTTTTTGTTTTATTAATTTTTTGTAAATTGATAATTCCTTGCTAAAACATTACGTAAGGTAAATAGTAATAATAAAACGGCAACTTACACCGACAAATTTACATCACAATACATATGCACGCATAGCAAGAAAGCAGTTAATCAATACAAGATAATTGCCTTACAAGTTCATTCAATGGACACTTGATATATTATGTGATGCGTCAATTTTATTTTTGAGTTGATAGATTTAATCTATATCTGTCATTAAGACATAGCAGATTGAACAGGCTGAGTGTAGGACTAACCAACATGCAGAATCATTTGTGATTTTATTTCAAAACTTAAGTGAATCCTGTTGGAAACTACTTTTAAAATCTGTATATGACAGCAAAGTTAGATGATGCAGTAATTAGTTGTAGTATAATACGAACATTCTTTTCGCTATACAGTACAAACATTTGGTCCTTTTTTGCTAAAGTTTGCTTTGTTCATGAGAGGAGTTAATAACAGGTATAAACTTAATGACCCTTTAATAAATTACAAACATTTTTCAACCGTCCGAAAGTAACGGCTACCAGAAACAACGGCTACCCGATAGTGGCCTGCTAAATCCGAAAGTAACGGGAACCGTTACTTTCGGAATTCGTCGGCAACAGCAAAGTCACGATTGCAGCAAATGTAACAAACTTTTAAATATGTTTGTCTTTAAGAATTGGAAAGCAACTTAAGAGCGGCAATCCAGAAATTTCGCCTGGAGGTGTGCAAAATGAAAAAAATCGAAAATTCCCAAACTTTGCCAGGACATAGGTCTAGATGAAGTATTACTAGAAAAAATACTTTGAGTTCGATTAGATTTTTATTTTTGGCGAACGGCGACAAAGTCGGTTTGGCCGCTCTCACGGCGTCCACACCATACGTTACTTGAAAGTCGCCTAAAAATAAACATAACAGTAAATCCGACCATTAAACATCTTAATCAAAAGAATGCATATTTAGGAACAGTCTGAAGTGTTAGTTGTTCAATTCCATCGCGAACTAAATATTTTTTGAATTTTTATTTTTTTTCCATATTTTGCCGATTTTGGCGGAGCAAAAACATGGCAACATTGGGAGGGTAAAATCGCTTCTTGGTACATGGCGTGGTTTCATATCAAGTACATCAAGCGAAAGAGCAAGGTTTCATCTTCAAATAACTGCCATAAAATTTTTGGGCTACCGACGTTAAATATAAAAATTTAGAGCGCCAAACAAAAGTGACCCAACGGTCAAATTACGCAGTTCGCTGTCACGCATTTAGAACCGTAAATGAATAATATGCTCGGTAAAAGAAATAATGGGTCAATTTTCGCCAAAAATTACTACTGTTGCGAAGATAATACTAATTTTGAGTAACATTTCCCTTAATTACGGCCTAGGCTGTTTGAAATTTCAACTTTAAGCGGCTACTTCGAAATATTGAATTCAAATTCTTCTTGTTCCGAACGTCCGATAACCGGTACAGTTATAAATTACCTGGTCTTGAAACAAACCGTAAAACAGGATATTAGCCATATTTACACTTCTATTGGAAGACTACTATTTGCAGATATGCACATACCAAACTGTGAGCGCTTAGCATAAAGATAGGTATCTACTTTTTGCCTCACAAGTTGCAGACGGCCACCGGCCGACGCGTTCGAAGCAAAGGAAAAGATTGCGTGACATGTACCCAGGCGTTCACGCGGCCACGCGTCCAAATTACAAAGAAAAGGCATTTCAGTCGTTACGCCTTCTCTAGAAGTTTGTGGAGCTTGTTTGGAATCTTCAAATAATACTTTACAAGCCTTCGCACGTGTGTGGGCAACGAGGCATGGATCATAAACAGTGATCTGTTCGGACTGCTCAGAAGTTAAAGTGAAAAATAATGTTCAAAATAAGCATTATCTTCGCAACAGTAATGTTTTTTGGCGAAACGTTGGCCCACTATTTTTTCAGAGCACTTTGTTGATTTTACGCTTTTGAATGCGTGACAACGAACTGCGTAATTTGACCGTTGGGTCACTTTTGTTTCGCGCTCTAAAATTTTATATTTAACGTAGCCCAAAAATTTTATTGCAGTTATTTGAAGATGAAACCTTGCTCTTTCGCTTGATGTACTTGATATGAAACCACGCCATGTACCAAGAAGCGATTTTACCCTCCCAATGTTGCCATGTTTTGCTCCGCCAAAATCGGCGAAATATGGAAAAAAATTAAAAATTCAAAAAATATTTAGTTCGCGATGGAATTGAACAACTAACACTTCAGACTGTTCCTAAATATGCATTCTTTTGATTAAGATGTTAATGGTCGGATTTACTGTTATGTTTATTTTTAGGCGACTTTCAAGTAACGTATGGTGTGGACGCCGTGAAAACCGATGTGGGAGCGGCCAAACCGACTTTGTCGCCGTTCGCCAAAAATAAAAATCTAATCGAACTCAAAGTATTTTTTCTAGTAATACTTCATCTAGACCTATGTCCTGGCAAAGTTTGGGAATTTTCGATTTTTTTCATTTTGCACACCTCCAGGCGAAATTTCTGGATTGCCGCTCTTAAGCAGATTCGTTTGATGATGTTACATTTCTTTCCAAATCAGGCTAAATTGTAACTTTTAGGAACTTGCCGGTTTACAAAACACTTCTGCGGGAAAGATAACTTTCCCTCCTTGTTCCAGGAGGGCAGGCCACAGATAACAAGCGATATCATCGCTTTGGCCTAAATCAGTGTCCTCAGTGTTATAATGAAGTCTCGACAGACTGTGTTTGTGCTTATTGAACTTCGAAGAGCTGTACTCGAGCTGCAGAGGTGGGACTTGTGTAACTAACAGCCAGCTCAGTTGAATGCACGCTTTGATGTAATCATCAAGTTCTGATAATATTCTCTCAGACAACTCCGGCAGCTGAAGCAACTCTTTCTTTTCCTCGAAGCTTTTCGTCCATCGTTTCGACACAATCCGTTTGACATCCTATTGAATAGAGAAAGAAGACAAACATTAACGGAAAACTAGGCGTAATTTTATATCTTTGCAAATGCATTTCTGGTATTATGCGGCCAAATTGTGCTAATTCTTTAATACTTGTTTTTGCTAGTTAAGGGAGTATCCTGAGAATAGTATTGATGAAATGATTCGCGCTACTCAATAATATATAATTTTTATTTTAGCTTTTATTATCATCGTTATCATCTTCGTTACTGTTGTTCAGTCGTCATTGCCATCGTCGTCATCAGCGTTGTGGAAATCGTTATTATTATTATTATTATTATTATTATTATTATTATTATTATTGTTAGAAAATCGACTTTTGTTTAGTTTAATTTGGAAATCATAAAAATTGATGCGTAGCCAGGATAAGACATATCAATATATTTACAAAAGTTCCTTGGCTACAATTATGAAAAAAAAAAAGAAATCTGAGCCTTCGGCTGTCAAATTACAGCCTTTGATGGACAAAATAAACTGATAGCAACAACAACTACCGAGAATCTCATACGTTACTCCTTAAAGGCCCTGAACTCGAGTTAAGCGTTTTGCATTAAGATGACAGAAGAGACTTTAAACAACGAGAACGCGGACGGCGACGGGAACCGAGTGCGCTCAGAAAAAAAACAAAAAAAAAAAAAACAAAAAAAACAAATAAGGAACTGCGTTTACCTGCGCATGAAAAAGTTTGTTGTTCTGCGTTCGGCCCCGACGTAGAACGAGTTGCTTTTGCCATGCCTGAAAACGAGGATATTCTTTCCACTTTTTCAAAATTTTTCCGCTTTCTCGACGACAAATAATACTGGGGTAAGAATCTTCTTTTTTTTTTTAATTGTGTGAGATTATTCTTTGACTTGATGGTTTTTAAACAGAAACGTCGAAACGCTTATCGCTGTTGAAATTTCGCTGTTGACAATCACTCAAAAGTGAAAAAGCTTAGCAGATAAGATAATCTAAACAGATTTAAAAGGGCAAACAACACATGTAGTGTAAGACTACAACTGTTTCGTGTTTAGTTTAGTCGAACATGCAGCTGAGTTTACTCATTCCTCAATCCACCAGTAAATTAAAGATTCAGCTTAATTTTGTGTCGTGCTAGTCGATAAACATCTACCAAGAATAATTTTTTGCAATTTTCTTTCATGAATATCAAATATAATATTGTATACTTAGATAATATAAAGTATTTGGGGTGCGTTATCACGATAAAACCCACTTTTAGAGGCGAATATGTTGGTGGCTCGTTTACTGTAAAAAAGTCAAAATACATGCGAAATCGAAAGGGGCACTAACTCACCTCGATCTTAAAGCATTCAAGATCGCAACTGTGTGCCGTCTGCTTCAAAGATAGCATTAAATAATCAAGAACATCAGGTGTAATCTCAATCTCTTTCTTCTTTGCGGAAATCTCAAACGTTACTGAGTAATCTGAACAACCATCCTATTTTTTTTTTTTTGAAAAAAGAAAGATCATTAAGACGAAATACTTAATGTAACCTATTCAGCCGAGGGGGGAGGAGGGGAGAGGGGTGGTGGGGTAGTGGGAAATTGGTTTTGCAAAGTGCTCCCGCTGTCTTTGAAGATTCATAAGTAATTGAGACGTCCGCTACCGAATATATTGGATATATTGCAAAAGATGTGCATGCGTGGATAGAGATTTGTAGGTATTTTTCACCCTATTTATATATTTTTGCTGACTTCTTCACAGGTTGTTGGTTTTCCCTTTGTGTTTACCTCTCGTTTATGGCAGAGCTCCTGACCCCTTCTAGGACCTTCAAGAATTAGTTGCCTGATAATGTTGTCAAGTAAATCACCTACAGCATCTTTCGCCTCCTCCACTTCCTCGAAAGTTGTCTGCAAATATAGGATCTTTATAAGCATACTGGAGGGTACTTGGGAAGATACAAGTCTTATTTTAAGTCAAAACCAGCGGCATGAGAAGCCTGCGCAAAAAGCTGTATGCAAAGGACAGACACTGTTAGCCCTATCTGTATTTAGGGCGACCCCCCCCCCCCCCTCCCTCCCCACTCCAGCCATAACTTCATAAGTATAAAAGCTAAGACTAGTGTCATGGAGGATAGATAGGGTGTCCAATGTTGTTTCAATTGAGGTCCGTAACGGAATTTCCCCAAAGCTTTAACAGCTCCACAATTGAATGAAAAGTGATATAAATCAATAAAGAAACCCTTAATTGGAGCTAAAAACAAAGAAGAAAAATACAGTAAGATTTCCATTTAAAAAAGGAATTCCATTTTAATAAAAAAAAAAGTGTTTGTTAAAAATTGGTTGCATGATAACATCAAAGGCAATGAACACTTGCCGACCGCATCAAATTTCCTAAGATGAATTTTAAAGAAGTCCTAACGTTTAACGGCATTTTCTCAACTATTAAAAATTTTATTCAGGCCCAAATTTGCTGCGAGCAGAACCCCCTCCCCCCCGCCCTGCGCCCTGTCCCCCCTTTACCGCACCGTCTAGTTAGGGTGAACGCATCTCTAGATGAGATTTGTTCTAAGGAGAGTCTGGTATGGTATGCGACGTTTCTCTCCTTATCTATTTAGCTCTTGGTTTAAGTTACATATTGGTCAGACACACCAACAATGAAAACAAGGGGTAGTAATACTTTTAACAAAACAAGTCCTCTGGAATAGTTTCTTGAAGTAAGTGAATCCAAGTTCGTGTCCAGACGGTAGTTCACGAGGATACCACGCATGTGGGTCAAGAACAGAACAGCAAGAAGTTTTGCTTATGCCCCTCGTCAACTTAAACATAAGGAGTTGTTATTTAGTTACGCAAGTTTAAAATAACAGTAACGAAATTCCTGTCAAAATACACAGGGTGCACTTACTACAAAAATTGTAAAAGCCAGAAAACGGACCGGTATGTCCATGTCCTCCATTGGGGAGAGCGCTTTGTCAATAGCATTCCACGCATCAATTCTTTCTCCTTCAAAGAAGGCTTTATATGCTGCCTGCACTTCCGTTGGTGTATTGAATTCAGCAACGTTTTCTACTTTCCTCTGGTCACGTCTCAATCGTTTTTCAAAAACGGAGGCCATCCTTCGTTAAAAAAAACAAACAAACAAAAAAAAAAAAAAACAATGAAAATTTCATAATTAAAAAATATCATTATATTGTGGGACCATTTAAAAGTATCATGGTATGTCCCTTCCCTACTGAGTATGGATAGCATCGAAGGTACTGAGAGGTGAACAAAATTAATAATACATTTATATCTAAGGCTCCCAGCTTTGAGCCAACGCCGGAATGCAGAAGTGAGGAGTGGTAACCGTAGATCAGTATACTTGCATCAAACTGCACTACAACTTAGGATCAGTAGACGCCATGCGGGAATGAAGTCTGACATCTAAGCTATAAAACTTTGTTCGCATTGTGTTTGGTTTGTCCAAGACTCGAAAAGTATTCGTTTTGCATGAGGTACAAATCCAGAATAAACAATGGAATCTTTGGGAGCAAGAATACGTAGTGTAAAACCCTTGACTCTGAGTCAGGCGTGGTTTAGCTTTTCGTTGGTTATCGTCCTTGCTTTGAAGGTTTTTCGCTAGATTTTGAACATGACAGGCAATGGTTAACTCTATCTTAAATTTTCAAACTACAAACGAAAGAGAATTTGTCTAATCGCAAAGAAGGAAACAAATACATTTATAAGATTACACACTAAAATAAACGCGTTATGCGTACCTCTTTTTCATTTTCTCTACCTGTCTCTCAGCGTCCTTCTTATAATTGTCAAAATCTTCACAAACCTTTGAGTAGCTGTACGAGATGTTAAATTTTAGAATTAGAATCCAAAAAAAAAAAAAAAAAAAAAGGTACGGAGAAAGTTAGTAACTGACTTCTTTAAAAAAAGAACCATAATGCTGAGCAAGAAAATCGTATGAAATTTGTAACATCATTAGATTCCGGCAATGATAGGATTAACTGTATTTGTTTGTCCTTGGAACATGAAAGGGATATTAAAATGACTGAATACGATTTAGACTGTGATGTTTGCGGAGAACCGTGAGTTAATTTGTTCGTTCTTAATCAAATATGTTATATTTGTTTACTTTGTTAATCACCATTGCAGCTTTATGATAAAGATAATGTGTCACTTATTAAAAATAACAAGCATTGCATTCCCTTTTTCAAGGTTAACCCCCAAAATTTTATATCTACATAAAATGTTCCGCTACTCTTTGCAGCCACCCTCCTCCCCAACCCCTACCCACACAACCATTTCCCCGACTACTGCGGAGTAGACTGGACGAAAAATTGATTTTACTGTCTGATCTTGCCTGAAAACTAATTCATGATGATGATGATGATGATGATGATGATGATGATGATGATGATCATCATCATCATCATCATCATCACCATCAACGCGGTATCACAATCATTTCCATGTGCAATGAAATGGTCTTCCTTTGAGCAAAAATATAACTTAAGATTACATGGTTTTCAAAATATACCCTAAAATAATAATTATTTACTAAAATGACTTCTCTTATTTAGTACGTGTGATTTAAGAGTACTAAGGCTATCCTGAACTCTGCTTCGACAGGAATGTTGTTTTAGAGGACAAATCCTCAATAGTTACTAGGGGCTGCATTCAGCAATATTCAAATTCGCTTAAGGAATGCACAAATTAATCGATGAATTTTTCAAGTTGTAGGAGCGGATGATTGATTCTTTTGTGAAAATCTCTCTCAGATGTAATGCGGAAGAATTTTTGACGATTTGGTACAACGATATGGTGAGTTGCCTTGCTGCAAGCAGTCACCCAGTAAATCACTAGACCGTGTTTCATAATTTGAGAGCGTGACGATTTTTGAAGCTCTTTTTTGAAGCTTTTTGGGTTTTTCTGATAGCCCTTTGGCCTATATAGCCCAAGGCACAACTATAAAAATCAAAATATGGCAAAATAAGTGCTTCATACATAGCTTTCCGTATTTCTAGAGGTATGATTGGACCTGTATCTTCTATCACCGCTAGACCAGCTGATATTTTTTTTTAATCTCGTTAATTTACGGTTTCAATTTAAGGTTTTCGTCTATTAAGATTCCAAGAGATTTTTAAACTGTTATACTTTCAAAAGCTATATAGTATGAGCCCTAAAAACAAAACTGTTGGCTATTTTGCAAGTTTAGAATGACTACCTATTGACATATATTTAGTTTTCTTTTTGTCAAGAGCACGTTTGTTAACTTGTAATCATATCTGAATCGTATCTATATCCTGATTCCTAACTCGAACGTCATCATCTCATCTCATCTTCGATCTGAGAGAGAAAATCAACAGTGAGCCACGCACAGTTGTGGCTGCCTTCGCACATCAAACTTATAACACCCGAAGGAGTTTCGACAAGCATGACTGATTGTTGTTCGTAAGATAAAACCTTTTATTTGAGATAACAGTTCAGACGGCCTTCCACACATGTGGATGATGAAGGATTAGACGGATAAAGACCAAACAAAATCACACTCGCGATGAAAACGAAAACATGGCGGCTACAAGCCAGGATGAGCGGTCACCAAGCAAATTGGTGACATGCATCCGCTGACCTTACAAAAATATTACTGCAGCACTGCTGTAGTAACATGGCTCCTCAAGTGCATCCGTGCAGTTACAAACAACAGTAAACTTAAAGGTTTAAACTTCAATAAACTAGTAGTTAAATGCTCCGCAAACAGTAGTGTCTCGAAAATTCACATAACTGCACCGCAGCAGTTACTGAAATGATCAACGAGTTAATAAATTTAACGTTCAACTGCAATGTTCACTGTCATAATCATGTCGCTGTTCAAGTGTTCTTCGTTGGCTCCTCGATGGGGACTTCCCTGGTCTCCCGGTGAAGGACATCATCCCCGACCACTTCATCTGCAGTCAACAGTAGAACAAGCTTACGTATAAGTCTGTCTAGATATGACGGCGGGCTTTGGCGTTTACCACGATCATCCAGATCTCCATCTGCCATCAGTAACCTGACCTTTCTGACGAAACCATCTTCGCTAGGGTAAGTCTGCACTACTCTGCCGAGCGGCCACTTGTTACGGGTTCCCTCATTCTCTTTGGAAATTACTACGTTACCAACAGTAAGATTTCTCTTTGGCTGAAACCACTTCTGTCAGACTTGCAACGATTGAAGATACTCTTTTGCGCCATCTCAGCCAAAATTTGTTCGCGAAATACTGCACTCTTCTCCAACGCCTGCGGCAATACAAATCCACTCGTTGAAATTCTCCTGGCGGTGGTAGCACTCGTTTCGGCTTCACAGTGAGGAGGTGGTTTGGTGTTAACGGCTCTGGTGCATCTGCATTACATAGGTAGTCAACACTGAGAGGTCTTGAGTTCATAATGCACTCCACTTCCGTCATAAATGTGCGCAAAGTTTCATCATCGAGTTGGCTCCCGGCCTTCAACAACAGTGGTTCCAATGCATTGCGTACACTGCGAATCAACCTTTCCCAGGTTCCTCCCAGGTGGCTAGAGTGGAGCACGTTCATTTCTAATGGGATCCACTCGCATCCATTCCTTAGCAAATACTCTTGAACGTGATCTTGGTCCATCTCGGATAAAGCTGACTTCAATTCATTCCGTGCACCAACGAAATTTGTCCCTTGGTCAGACCTCAGCTGCCTGACAGCGCCTCTCCGATTCATGAAACGACTCAGCGCATTGACAAAGCAAGAATTGTCCAGTGAATTGGCAGTCTTCAGATGAACGCTTCTTGACCCCATACACGTGAACAATACTCCATAACGTTTAACGTCACTCCTTCTTTCCTTTACAATGAGCGGTCCGAAGTAATCAACTGCACAATAGGAAAATGGAGGTGCTGGTTCGAGTCTGTCCACAGGAAGACAAGCCATCTTCTGCTGCTCTGTGGGTCTACGTAGCCGTCTACATGTTACACAGCTTGATATGAATCTTGACACTCCCGAAGATCTACTGATCAACCAATAGCCATTCTGGCGCAGCTCGTTATGCGTCATCCCGCGACCCATGTGGTTCACTTTGAAGTGGTGATGTTGAATCAACAGTTTAGTCAAATGACCTTTTTCGCGGAATAATGACTGGATGCTTCATATCAACTGGTAAATTTGCTCTTCTGATACGTCCTCCAACACGAATCAGAACATCTTGGTCCACAAAGGGATCCAGTTTGTACAGCGAACTGGACATTCGGTAATGCTTGATTTCTTCTTCTAGCTTGACCTCTGTTTTTTTCTCCGTCAGTCATATTCAGGTTGCAGAGAATTTGAAGTTCTTCATGGAAATGTTCGTACTGCAAACACCGGATGATGGTCTTCTCTGCTCTTTGAAGCTCTGTCAGTGTAACCTTTTGCACTGATTTCTCAGCATCTGCCCCTGACCTTGTCACTGGTTTCCTGGGATTCTTTACTTCTCTTCTTTGAAACTTGGACTTCAGTCGTAAACATAGCGCTATGACCTTCATAGCTTGGTACCAGCTGGATACACCATCCAGTCTGTTCGTCTCAAAGTGATTAGGAAATGGAACAACACTCTCGACTTCCGTAATCAATACGGACACTTTCTTCACCTCCGGGTTGGACTCTTGAAGGGGAGACATCTCCACATTTTCAGGTTTACAGGGTCCGCTCTTCCATAGAAACTCAGGACCGGTTAACCAACGCGAACCTTCTACCAGCTGCTTTGCTGTGAGTCCTCGTGACGCGTAATCTGCTGGGTTGTTGCTGGTGTCAACATAGAACCAGGAGTTAGAATCAGTTAGGTCATGGATCTGCTGCACCCTGTTAGCGACATAAACGTGAAATCTCTTAGCTTCATTGTTAATGTATCCGAGAACTACTCGGCTGTCTGTCCAGAAGAACTCTTTGATCTCTGGGTACTCCAACTCTGTTCTCACAAACTCACTTATTCTTGCTGGGGTGGTAGCAGCTGCTAACTCCAGCCTTGGGATGGTCTTGTGCTTTAGAGGTGTTACCCGTGCCTTTCCGACAACGAAAGAGCTATGAACTTGGTCATGTTCGTTAATCAGTCTACGATAAGAGCACTGACCGTAGCCCTCCACTGAAGCATCTGAAAAGTAGTGCATCTCCACAGCTTGCATGGAGCCAAAGTTGTTCGGTTTGAAACATCGCTGTATCTCCAGCTTCTCCAACTCTACGACTTCCACTGTGGGTGTAGATACTCAGGGACAGGGTTATCCCAGTCTAACTTATCTTTGCACATCTGCTGGAGTATCTGCTTTCCTTTGGGTGTCACAGGGGCTATGTAACCCTTAGGATCATAGATAGAACCAATAGTCGACAAGACACATCGCCGAGTTAAAGGGCGATCACGAAAGTCAATACGGAACCAAAAACTATCGTTCTCACACCCAGGGCTCTCTCAATAGGCAAAGGATCTACGGCTAAGTTCAGTTCCTTTATTCTCTTTGCATGGTCATCAACCGGAATAGCTTCAAGAACTTCTTTCTCGTTAGACACTATCTTGTGTAATCTGAGACCTGCTTTGTCACAGATTGCTTGACTGGCTTTGATCAACTGAATGGTTTCAGGAACTGTTGAAACGGACTTCAACCCATTACCTATGTAGAAGTCCCTGCGTATAAACGCACCAAACTCTTCTTCACCATCGTCAGCTGCTCGCCTAAGCCCGAAGTTCGCACAACCTGGGGAATTACTGGCTCCGAACAGGTGAACTTCCATACGGTACTCAACTACTTCATTTGACGGGTCCCCATCCAGCCACCACAAGAAACGCAACAGGTCTCTGTGCTCTTCGGCAACTACGAACTGGTGGAACATGCTCATGATGTCCGTCATAAACGCAACGCTTTCCTGGCGGAATTCCTAACAGGTCGTTCATAAAGTCAGGGCCTTGTAGCAAGTTGTCGTTGAGGCTGACTCCATTAAACTGGGCTTAACAATCAAACACCACTCTTATCTGTCCCGGTTTCTTTGGGTGGTAGACTCCTGTAGTGGGACACAATTGACTTTACCATCTTGTACTACAAGACGATCTACAGGAACTTTTTCTGCACATTGAGAAATTAAGTCCTTCATAAAGGTCTGGTAGTCTGCAAAGAACTTCGGATTCTTCTTGAATCTGGCATTCAGCTGGTTCCACCTCTTTACAGCAAGCTGGCAATTGTTGGACAGAGACACATTGTTTGACCTCAACGGAAGGGGCATTTCATAATGTCCATCTGGTCGTTTCTTCACTCCGTCCCCTAGAATCCTTAGGAATCTCTCATCTTCTATGGAATAAGGTTTGCTCTTAGTACTTGTCTCAACAAAGTCAGTTTCTAGCATACGGAGAACCTTCTCCGGGTCAACAATCTCTTTGGCCTTCGTAGTGAACGCAAACCGGCTATGGACTTTTGAAGCTGTAATTCTATTGCACACACCCCTGTCTCCGCCTCATCACGTGATTTGCAGACTCTTCCGATCACTCCCCAGCCAAAAACGGTTCTTTGGGCATACGGCTCATCATCTTCGCCGGCAACTATTTCTCTTGGTCGGATAGTTTCGGGGAAACAGGATCGAAATCTCTGCGTCTGGATGGTACGGTGTCAACTTATCGGCAATGGGCTTCAAATGTTGCTCTTCTCTGGCAACTTCAGGTTTGGACTCTGCGATCGATTGGCTAAAAAAAAAGTTCTCGGGTGAAGGCCACTAGCATTTTTACAACACACTCCCTGTGATAATCCAAAACTTCTAGCCCAGAGGTCTTGCTGGTTTGAACGTGTGCATTCTGCTCTTGTATTGTTGTCAACAGAAGCTCAGTTGATGGGCCTTGTAGATTTAACCGTTCACAAAGAGTTTGAGACACAAAATGGACATTTGAATGGTCATCAAGATCTGCATACTGCAACACTTCCTTGTCTGGCTCTCCCACTGGTCTGACCTACACTGGTACAATCATGGTGTGATCAAATCCACTTCTTTGATCAGGAATTAAACATACACTCATACAATTAGAGACGGCAACACTGTCTCGTGTTTGTTCCTTGTGAAGGCATGTGGGATGCATTCCTGGGCACGTTCTGCATTTCAATCTCTTTAAGCAGTTCGCAACCTGATGACTGTTACTGGCTGCACAGCCCATACATACACGTTCACGGAAGGAGAAGTATCTCCTTTCACTGAAAGGTCTTCTGCAAAAACCACCGCAGTCATCTAACTTGTGCACTGCACCACAGAACAGACACTTATTCACGTTGGCTGGACCCGGGCGACTTGATTTACTAGAACTACTAGAACCTGCTTCACGGTTGCCATGGCCCGAGACTGATGTGGCAAGGGAACTACCCCTGTTCCTATCTGGCTTTTGTCTGCTGTTAAAACTTGGACTGCTCGATGTAGACAGGCTTTCCAACTCTGGAATGTTCGTCTTCGACTTCCACTTGGTTTTCACTACATAACGGACCCGTACAGTCGTAAACGAATTTGAAAATGATGACCAGGAGTCATCCACACGTCATTCAACAATGCTATCGCTTGTCCTCCATTGTTGAAACAAAAACAAGCAAAAAAAAAAAAAAAAACAAGAAACAAAAAAAAAAATGAAAATAAAAACATCCATTTCGTAGTTAGGACCAATTGAGAAGATCACACACGAAATATGAGCGAAATCTGTGAGATGTTGTAGCTACAGCTTTCAAATAATATAGTTCGAATTTCACAGACTATTGCTGTTAAATGGTTAACAGCATTATAGCCACGATCAAATTCTGTTGTGTTGGTCTTAATAGCTTGTTTTCTTCTAGAATAGTTTTGTTGTCCTTTTATTGACCTTATGCAACGCATTTTGTCAAGTTATTGCGCTTTTCGCTGCTCTGATTGAAACCGGGAAGGTCAAAATTTGTTTATTTGACGGTAATCTTTGCCAAAAAAAAAAAAAAAAAAAAAAAATCAGGACGGAATACGTGAACGGTAGATCATAAACAGCTTCGCTGTACCTGTAAGAATAACGTCGCAGTTGTTCCTGTAGGCCCCTAGACTTTGCCACCTCTTCAGAATAGCTAAATTATTTTGGAATGAAAAAGAAAAAAGTAAATAGAAAAATAAATAACAGTTCAATTGTTACCTACATATAAGGTGTAGTTATGTTTTGGCTTGCATTGTAGCTCCATTATTTCTACATGTTTCAGTTTGAGCAATTTGGGTACAGATTAAACAGCTGCTGACTCTACCTGTCAACGTAACATTTTAAGAGCGACTCTCTATAGGGACCGAGTGAGAATGAAAAAAATGTGGCACAAGGTTGGAAAAATGGACCCCTTGATATTTCGTCCAGAGATAACCTATGGCATGCTGAGAATTGTGATATAAGTTTTACGTTCTAGAGTTTTTACATTTTTGAGAAAATTACGAAAAACCGTCGACAACCGGTGAAGCCGAAAAATCACAGGAATGAGGTCAAATTTCATGATCAGATAATCGAACTCGCGTGAAGGCGCATAGCAAATTATGGTTTACCCTTAGTTTAAAATGTTATTCAGGAGGTATTGCTAAGCTGCTTTGATGATAGTTTAGACTTACAATTGTAATTCCGAATTTCTGGGGAGCAAGCGAAGAGAGCCGAAATTTGTAGACTTTGAAAATCAAAAATTCCATACCATTTTCAAACATCTCAAAACATACTAGGTATTATGTAGAATTCTTTCAAAATTCAATTCTAGCAAGTAAAAGAGCTGTTTGTGAACGTGACATAATTTTTTTCTTGGCAAAAGTTATTTGTGAGGCGAGCGGCCCCATGCAAGTTGACCCAATTTGACCTTTCGAAGAGATCTTGTTTAACCAGGAAATGTAAACAATTCTACTATCCTTAGCTCGCTTTCTGAACAAACCATTGTAAAACTCTGCTATTTCCCATCAAAACTACCCAGTTAACCTGAGATAATACTTCGGTTACAGCTTACCTTCCAAATGGGTGTTTGAAGGCAAATAATTTTGATGTTCTTCGCTAATTTTCCCGTGTCTTGCCGCCGTGCTTAGCCACCGGCCTTTTCATCACTACGGCATTTTCTAAGCGTCACCTTTCTCTGGCTTGTCTAATATTTTTGCAGGACCTGGTTCCATGTCTTGCATATAAAGCATCCTCTGGTTATCTACTGAGGTTTGTATTGAATATTTCTAATGAAAAGAGGCAAGAAAGTGAAGGAACTAATTGAACTGAAAAACAGAGGCAGATCAATGTCACGCAATCTTTACATTAAACACTAACAGAAACAACGCTAAACATTTTACATATTCTTGTCAGCAAATTCGAGTCTACGACAAATAGCAAACTTCGTCAATTATCCGGGAGATTACAGACATAAATCTGGAGAGCAGAAGATACGGCTCAAAATCAGGAGATCACAGACATAAATCTGGAGACCGGGAGATAAGGTTCAAAATCTGGAGACTCCCGGATTATCCTGGAGAGTTGACAGCCCTGTCTTTATAAAATAAATGTGATGCGGTATATTTCCAGCCTGGTGAATGAATGAGAATGATGAATTATTCTAGAAAGTGACACAGGCATGCTCGGAAAAAAGAAATCCGAGTGCTCCTATCAGGAGTCGAACCTAAGACCTTCCGATTAGTAGTTCGGATGCTGCACCACTGAGCTACAGGAGACTCGTGGGAGCTAAGGCCATTAAACTAGGTTCACGGGAAAAACATCCTGCATACTGCTAGGATTTGAATGTCGAACGTGTCGTATATGAAATAGATGTGATGGTATATTTCCAGCCTGGTGAATGAATGAGAATGATAAATTATTCTAGAAAGTGACACAGGCATACTCGGAAAAAAGAAATCCGCGGAGCACTCGGATTTCTTTTTTGCGCGTGTGCCTTAGTCACTTTCTAGAACAATTCATCATTCTCAAAACGTATCTTGTCGAACATAATCCTGAAAAAAGTTAGATACGCCACGAAGGGGACCTCTTTGCGTATTCACCTGCCATGGGCAAATCGGTAAATACAATTAATACAAATAACAAAAACTCGCTTTGCGGCCAGTTACTAGCCCTTTTTCAGATATATATTACTATTCCCTTTCTTCTGCTTTAGGAAATCATTAGCAATGGACCTTCCCAGGCATTTGACTTTTGGAGCTAAAACTAGATAGGATTTCTAGTTTGTTGCACAGTCACTAGAAATAAATGGGAAAAGTAAATGTGTTGCGTGTATATACACCGATTCAAAGTATTGCATACAAAGAACTCTCCTTCGAAATAGGCTTGTGGTTACAAATAAAAAAGTTAAAAAAAAATCAAAAGGAAAACACTATATGCTAGTAAGGAAGAAAATGAAGAAATGAGCAAGAGCAAGACAAAAATATCCACGCGGATGTATTTGCGGCACGTGATCACTTGGATGTAAAGATTGCGTGACATCGATCTGCCTCTGTTTTTCAGTTCAATTAGTTCCTTCACTTTCTTGCCTCTTTTCATTAGAAATATTCAATTCAAAACTCAGTAGATAACCAGAGGATGCTTTATATGCAAGACATGGATCCAGGTCCTACAAAAATATTAGACAAGCCAGAAAGAGGTGACGCTTAGAAAATGCCGTAGTGATGAAAAGGCCGGTGGCTAAGCACGGCGGCAAGACACGGGAAAATTAGCGAAGAACATCAAAATTATTTGCCTTCACACACCCATTTGGAAGGTAAGCTGTAACCGAAGTATTATCTCAGGTTAACTGGGTAGTTTTGATGGGAAATAGCAGAGTTTTACAATGGTTTGTTCAGAAAGCGAGCTAAGGATAGTAGAATTGTTTACATTTCCTGGTTAAACAAGATCTCTTCGAAAGGTCAAATTGGGTCAACTTGCATGGGGCCGCTCGCCTCACAAATAACTTTTGCCAAGAAAAAAGTTATGTCACGTTCACAAACAGCTCTTTTACTTGCTAGAATTGAATTTTGAAAGAATTCTACGTAATACCGAGTATGTTTTGAGATATTTGAAAACGGTATGGAATATTTGATTTTCAAAGTCTACAAATTTCGGTTCTCTTCGCTTGTTCTCCAGGAATTCGGAATTACAGTTGTAAGTCTAAAATATCGTCAGAGCAGCTTAGCAATACCTCCTAAATAAAATTATAAACTAAGGAAAACCATAATTTGCTATGCGCCTTCACGCGAGTTCGATTATCTGATCATGAAATTTGACCTCATTCCTGTGATTTTTCGGCTTCACCGGTTGTCGACGGTTTTTCGTAATTTTCTCAAAAATGTAAAAACTCTAGAACCTAAAACTTATATCACGATTCTTAGCATACCATAGGTTATCTCTGGAGGAAATATCAAGGGGTCCATTTTTCCGACCTCGTGCCGCCCCTCACGCGGTGGTTAGGGAAAGTTGCTCTTAATTCTTCCTGTAGTTCTTTATACCTGGCCTCTTCTTGTGAACACCTGTTTAATTTTCAAATTAATAAATAATTAGGTGACAGCAGGATCTCAGCTACTCGTGTGCAGTTTTTTTTTTGTCTTTCGTAATAAAAAATTCGAAATGAAAAATAAATCTTTAAAAATATGTCTGTATCACAAGAAGATATTTGGTAAGAGGTACCTGCTTGCGAAGGTCGTCTTCTCTCGTTGTAATGTTTTGTTCTCCAACTCCACTTCGGACAAACTTGAAGGAAAATAAAAAATAGGTTAAAAAAAGTAATTGGCGGAGTTGGTACAGATAACGCACATCGCGGATTGTTTGTTCCCTTTAAAAACTTTAAAAAAGAGCATATTAAGGCCCTTTTCTCGATTAGCCATTTATTTGATAAACTTTCAAGTTTTACGCCGCTGTGGGTATAGGGCTCCTAGATGTTTTGTTGGTTTGTTGCGTGGAACTTTAGCGGGCTTGTATCTAAACAAATAAATAAAGAAATAAAGAAGAAAAGAAAGAAAAAATCAGCACGAAACTTATTTATTTTGTGGGACCATTTTGATGTGGTACGTTTGTGAACAAATAGGGAACAAAGAGTAAAGACAGAAAGAGGACAAATTAGAGAGGGAGAAAAAAACACTACACGTCCTTATGTTTTTATATTAGCGACTTTCAAGATTTCGTTGGAAGACAAAAGAAAAAAGACATTCGGGCGAAAAACAAAATATATATATATATTTTCTAAGTGCAAATGCTGAATGTTGGACCCCACCCTACGGACACCCGCTTAATACGGGCAGTTCCGTTAGTCCCGACGAAGAGCTCTTTTACTCTAAAATTAACTCGGTAAATACGGAAGTCGGTTAATACGAACAACGGACGCTTTTCTTTGTCCTAAGTGACAAACTCTCATAATTCTTGAACCCCACTTTACGGAAGCTGATTATAAATATCTGCGTACTGTCTATTTTCATCGTAACAGGCTATTACTCGCTAACTGTAGAAATTCTACCCTGCTCAAATAATGGCAGATTTATACGGGTTAACGCGATTTTATTCCAAAAAAAAGATAAATAAATAATAATAATAATAATAATAATAATAATAATAATAATAATAATAATAATAATAATAAAATAAAAAATAAAATTGCGTGACGAGTTTGATCAATCTGCCTTTCTTCCGCTGTATTACCCTGTCCTGTAGTTCTCAAAGGGAACTCCACTTTCACATCAATTTGGCAATAAATTGTCGGCATTTTTTTTCCTTTTTTTTTTTGCATAGTACCCAGAGAAAACTTGACCAACCCAACAACACAAGCTAAGACCTTAAACACTATTTTGGTAATCGATATTACATACCGTTTACGATATTTTTTAATTTCTGCTTCCTTGAGATTTAAATCCTCCTGGTATTGACGTTCCTGTTCTTTAAGACTGAATGGAAAACAAACAATCAAACAAAACAAAAAAAGATTTAGTGAAGATAACGTTTATACACTGTGAGTAAACAAGTCTTTGAACGACATGCTCTCAACGTTACTGTCTGGACACCAAATTAAATGCCTCCGACAGGGAAATGATCTATTTTTCGCCTGGTTCGTGCGACAACGTGTGGTAACTTAGTAGTCCCTCCAGGAATGAATATCACTAAACAAATCTCCGAAATGGATTTTCATCGAATGAAGCATCACTTAACAACAGTGGAATATGGAGCAAAGTTTGTTTGAGAACATCACCAAGTCCGGTGAGAGAAAAGAATCTGACGGGTGTGGCCTCTACCTCGTTCAATCTTCATAAATCAACATCATTAACTTTAATTACCCTCAAATTTAGCAGTACTGCGTATGAATAATTTTTTAGACCAGGCAACGTTACAAATCTAATTTTAAATGTACATATACTCAGCACGTCGAAAACTCCCAAATATTTCTAGATAAATGTAAGTACGTAATATGATGGGACATAATTAGTCGACGGATGTAATTGTGATAGTTTGCTAGATTTGTAGTCTCAGACCCTTTAAGAAGACTGAATTGACCGAATGTTACCATTGGGTTTTGCGTTGTTTTAGCCTAAAGTGGCTGATCGAAAACGGAAAGCTATTTCCTCTTTTTGGTTAACTAAGATCTCCAATACTTAAACTCTTCCTCGATCGTAAAACAAAACAATTTTATTGTGGCGAAGTCTCTAATTAACACAATATGGTAATATAGCGAACAAGGGATTCAAAAGTGGAAATCAACAGAGCGTCGTATCTTTTGCCAAATGACTCTCTGTTTACTTAAAAAAGTCCTTTACAAAAGTCGAAACTCCCTGCCATTCCCTTGTGCTTGTACCTTAGTCATTATTCCGGGTCAAAGAAAGTGGCTCTTTTGCCTCTGGCCTCTGTTTTGTTTACTGGATAGTGAAATTGCTCGACGAACTGGCAATTCCATAACCACAGTTAACTAGCAAGAGAGTAAAACACAGAAAAGTTCGAACCTATTTGCGTAGTGAAGCACTTCTTGCTCTCCCTTTTTGCACCTGTGTTTGAATTCAAGATGGTTAGTTCAATATTTTTTTGTCTTATATTTTTTACATTGTTGTTGCAGAAAACGTCACGAAATTATCAACGGCCATTCTAAAGGACCACGGTAATGGCAACGCTGACTCCAAAAACAAAATAACGCTGCAAAATTATGGAGTAAATCCCATATCGAACGTCAACTGCAGATGAATTGGAACAATTTTGAGACGGTCATCGATACACTTTCCGTCAAAACAATATTATGATAATTATTATTATTATTATTATTATCATTATTATTATTATTATTATCATTATCATTATCATTATCATTATCATTATCATTATCATTATCATTATCATTATCATTATCATTATCATTATCATTATCATTATCATTATCATTATCATGTTCCTGAAAAGTCATGTCCTTACCTTTCTCATGATAATCATAAAATCGCTTGTAAAATGTGCATTTTACATGGGAAACCCCTAATTTTTTTACCAAGCAAACTTCTGGTGCCAATGTTATCTGTGCTAAAAGAACAGCAATGTTGCCTCAACTGCCACCGACAAATGGCGTATTGAAATTTCCAAAAGGTAAGGAAATGACGAAAATTGGGGAATCTAGGAAGAAAAATTGCTAGAACTTTGCAAATTTGCCTAACAGATGATAAAGTCATTCCCCAAAGCTTCATTTGTATTCCCCACGTTATCATCCATGTTTCAGAAAAGCGACCTTTTGACGAAAAAAAAATCTAGTGCAAGTATAATGTCTAGGACAGGTTTCAAAGTCAACCTCAAGACGGAATTGCCATTCTTGAGTTAAATGTCTCTAGAAGGGCTAAAAATAGATGATAATGCCTGGTCTTTTTTGACATAATAGCTATCAATGTATGCTACATTCCATGAGGTTATCATGTAAATGGCACGAGTATTATAGAAGTAATAAAGGTTTTAAGACGAAATGTTCAATAGGTAAGGAAATGACAGTTTCTAGAATATCGTTTTCTTCTTCAAATTGAACCGCAGATTGGATGATAAACAAGTCCTGCTTGTTTTCTAGAAAGGCTGGGACGAATGAAAGTGCCAGCTAAGAAATAAGCACTTTCGAACGTTTTACCAATTTTTGACAATTTTTTTCTTGTTTTTAAAGGTAAGGAAATGACAATTTTATTCTAAATTCAAGGAACTTTACATTCGTGTATCTTTTTTGTATTAAGCACTCAACAATGGCGGATAGACGTGGATTTTAGAGCTCCGCTTAGTTCTGGCTAGACCGCGCGTATTCCACCACATAAATAGCGCAAAAACATTGTAATAGCACTTTGGGTCGGTTAGAGAGACCGAAAGAAGCAAATTGGTAGCTTTTCAAGCGAAAATGTCGGAAACTCCATCTAACACGTGTTCATTCGAAGAACTTTATAGGGTCGAAGACTTAAAGGACATCTCGAAATGCTTCGCGAAACTTCACACAAATATAGGAGCAGAATTCCGCCTGGTTCGTGAGAAACTCAAGGAAACAACCGACCGAGTCGTGGAATTGGAGAAGGCGATGTCACACTTCGAAAATGAGCAGTTGGAGATGAAGGAAAGTACGATACCCGGGATAATAAAAGAGGCTGAAAAGCGCGACAAGTCTATACGCGACGAACTTCTTGCCCTGAATCTTTGGGGCAGGAAATGGAATCTCATTTTTCACGGTATAACCGGGGAGTTAAAAGAAACTTCTGAAGCTACAAGACACAAAATTCAAGAATTCTTCAATACTACACTCAAGATGGATCCAGGTGAAGTGAAAAATATTAATTTCGCTGCGTGCCATAGAATTAGAGGAAGCCGAGACGCAACTAAAGAGTCGATCATCGTCAGGTTTGTCGACCTGCAACAGCGGGATTACATTCTTAATCTAGCCAAGAAGCTCCCAAAAGGATCAGGTTATGGAGTGATGGTCGATCTACCACCAGAGCTCTCGAAGCTTAGAGGCCGACTTCTCAAGAAGAAATGGGAGCTTCCCTTTCAGCAACAAAAGGAGGCGAAATTAAAGTATCTACAGAAGGCCCCATTCATTCAACTAGTCGTGGCTGGTCAGGTTCAAGAATCGGGTTGAACTATGGAAAAAGCTAAGTTATTGCCTGTCTTACTGAGTAAAAGCTAATTTCAAGAATAGCATATCTAATAATTATGTCGCTATTAACTTTTTGTTTAAGTACTTCTAGTACGCGCGAGTCGCAGCACAGGACATCATTACTATAAGCCAGAAGCTGCAATCGCTAACAGGACGCTACTTGTTGTGTTTGTTTAGTGTCTGTTTGTTCTTGTTCTGGATTGATAAGTCTCAATCTGTTTTCGTCTTACATATGCAAATATATATATTTATTGTAGCATTTGCTCTGTGCCAGCAAATCAATTCTACCCTTTTGCGTTGTAATAAGTATGCAAGATTAACAGATCATAACATTTAAATTCAGTGAGGATAAAATTAACAGATTGAAGATCGGGACATTGAATTGTAAAGGTTTAGCAGATGAAAAAAAGAGAAAAGACGTCTTTAATTGGCTTCGGCAAAAGAAACTTGACATATATTGTCTACAGGAAGCGCATATCCAAAATAGCAAAAGAGAACAAGCAAGGTGGAAATCCCAATGGGGCTATGAGGCGTTTTTTAGCAGTTTAGATAGCAAAAGTTGCGGAGTTGTTATTCTATTTAACAATACATTTGAATATGTGCTGCACAATGTAATTAGCGATCAACAAGGCAGATATATCGTATTAGATATTTCCATTTTTCAGCAACGTTGCACTTTGGTTACTCTGTATGGTCCGAACACTGACTCGCCCGAATTTTTTACAAACCTGAAAGAAAATCTGATCAATTGGGAACTGTCAAATCAACCTATTATATTATGCGGGGACTGGAACGTGGTGCTAAATTACCATAATGACACGATAAATTACTCAAAGGAAAACAATCCGAAGGCTCAAAAATCTGTGCTGGATTTAATCGATACTTTCGAGTTGGGCGATGTCTATAGAGACCAGGAACCAACTGGACGTAGTTATACTTGGAGTGCGTACAGTAATTTAAAACAAGCAAGACTCGATTATTTTCTTTTGTCTACTGATTTAACCGGTCTAGTGGAGTCAATTCAAACCAATGCTGGCTATCGCACGGATCACTCGTTAGTAGTTATGAATATGATTTTTACACATCAGGAAAGGGGCAGAGGGTTCTGGAAATTCAATAATTCTCTACTGTCAGATCCGGCATATGTGAAACTTGTCAAGGATTGTATAAATGAGACTGTAGATGAATACAAAATTAATGGTGACATAGAAAATCCACAGTCCCATACTTTTTCCATTAATGACCAACTTTTGTTTGAAACACTTAAGCTTCAAATTCGGGGTAAAACTATTTCTTATGCAGCATGGAAGAAAAAAGAGCAAAATAAGACTGAAAATTTTCTAGAAAAGGAAATAAATTTTCTTCAGCAGAGTTTAAATGAATCTCCCTGTGAAACAACCAAAAGGAAACTCGCCCAAAAACAGAATGAGTTACAAGAACTGAGAGAGCATAAAATGCGTGGTATAGTTATAAGGTCAAAAGCTAATTGGATAACTAGGGGTGAAAAAAGCACTAAATACTTCTTGAATCTGGAGAAAAGACATTACACAAACAAATTAATTCCTAAGCTAGTTTTAGAGGATGCTACCGAAATCACAGACCAAAAAGATATAATTAGGGAGCAGGAGCGTTTTTATGAAAAGCTTTATACCTCCAGGAAAACTGAATTCAGGGCTGATCATTCTGCCACATTTTTCAATCAAGATAATATAAGGGTGAAGTTGACTCCTGAAGAAAAGGACTCTTGTGAGGGTAACATTTCTGCTAAAGAATGTTTAGATGCCCTAAAAGCTATGGGTGATGGAAAAAGTCCTGGGATGGACGGTTTTACCGTGGAATTTTATAAATTTTTTTGGAATGACCTCAGCCATTATTTAGTGCGTTCAATTAATTTCTCATATAGCATTGGCGAAATGTCGGTCACTCAGAGAAGCGCGCTTATAACTACCTTACCTAAACCAAATAAGACAAAGTTCTATCTGAAAAATTGGAGGCCGATATCTTTACTTGGAGTTGATTATAAAATAGCTTCAGCTGTTGTCGCAAATCGTATTAAGAAGGTTCTCCCATCCATCATTTCACACACCCAAAAAGGCTTTTTAAAAAACAGGTCTATGGCCGAAAACACAAGGCTAATTTATGATATTATAGATAAACTAAATTCTAACAACGAAGAGGGCTTACTGTTATTAATTGATTTTGAAAAAGCATTCGATTCGGTAGAATGGGACTTTCTTGACGGAGCCTTAAAGTTTTTTAATTTCGGAGAGTCTATAAGGCGGTGGGTTAAAACCTTTTACAAAAATATTAATAGCTCCATTTTATACAATGGTCATTGCTCCAATTCTTTTTCGGTCTCAAGAGGTGTTAGACAGGGAGACCCCCTGTCACCATACCTTTTTATTATTTGTGCTGAACTTCTCGCAGATGCAATAAAACAAAACGGTCAAATTAAGGGCATCACTGTTAATAATGAAGAATTTTTACTTGGACAGTATGCGGATGACACTTTTTTCCTTTTAGATGGAACTGAAACTTCATTCTCCCAATGCCTAGACACCTTGGAGCTCTTTGGAGAGTGCTCAGGTCTGAAGGTGAATGTAGAAAAAACTAAGGCGGTATGGCTGGGTAGTAAGAGATTCTCGAAGGTCATATTACTTCCGGAGAAAAATTTAGCATGGGTATTTAATGAACCTTTTGACATCCTAGGGATAACTTTTTTTGTTGAAACCCAGCAAATAGTGGAGTACAATTACAAAATAAAGCTACAGGAGGTCAGAAAACTTTTAGACTCGTGGTCCTGGAGACTTTTGAGTATCATAGGCAAAATACAGGTAATTAAGTCTCTCGCAGTATCTAAATTTGTTCATCTCTTAACAACACTTCCTACTCCAAATGCCTTTTTTCTTAAAGAATTAGAAACACTCTTCTTCTCCTTTATCTGGGATGGAAAGAGTGATAAAATAGCAAGGAAAACAATCATTAATGATGTAGATGATGGGGGATTGAAGATGACCGATATTCGATCATTTGCCAAGGTTCTGAAGATCTCCTGGGTTAAGAAAGTGTGGGACGTAAATTATCAGGCAGACTGGAAAAGGCTCCTGCTTTCCGATCACCTTTACTGGAATGATGTCTGGTTACTAAACAAAAGATCATTATCACGCCTGGCTTGCTCTTTTGGGACAAATACTTTCTGGAGGAATGTAGTTGAATCATGGGCAGATTATGTTCAGGAAACTGTAGAAGCCGGTGACCTTCTGTCACAGCCACTATGGAATAATGTCTTTATTAAGATAAAAAATAAACCTGTGTTTTATAAGTCGTGGTACAAAAAAGATTTACGTTACGTCAATGATCTTGTAGACGAATCCGGCATTTTTATGTCACCAACCAAATTGATTAATAAGTTTAGCCTAACTTGTACCTTTTTACAAGCTTATGGTATTATGTGCGCAATTCCAAGTTCATGGAAGTCAAAGATTAGAGAGTTTGGTAAACGGTTACCTGTGGTCAAATCCCAAAATATAGATAGGTTATTTAAGACAAAAAAGGTGACCAGCTTTACTTATGACGCTTTGCGAAAATCGGTTGCCACACAGCCAACTAAGGTGCAGCGTAAATGGAATAAATATCTACCATCTCCTGTAGAGGATTGGTCTACCTATTACAGTATCCCTTTCTTATGCACGAGTGCTAGTAAGCTGAGAAGCTTTCAATATAGGATATTCCATAGAATTATTGCCACAAATGTATTGTTAATGAAAATGGGTATTAAGGATCACGATAATTGCTTTTTTTGTGACAGTAAACCTGAAACCATAGAGCACCTTTTTTGGTACTGTGACCGGATATCCCACCTCTGGATCGCCCTCGCAAATTGGATCTGGTCGGTAACAGACATTGAAATAGAATTTTCTCTTGAATCTGTTCTCTTGGGCTATACAAACTGTATGCCTTATAAGAATGCGATTAATTGTATTATTTTAGTAGTCAAGTTTTTCATATACAAATGCAAAATGGAAGGACGTGAACCCGATTTCGCTGGCGTACAGAGCTACGTTAAGTTTCATTACAATATTGAAAAATTTGCACGTGACTTTTCTCATCACGATAAAATTTTAAGTAAGTGGAAACCGATGAAAAAATTATTTTGTCAATAAATGATGTAATGTGCTGTAATGTAAGTAGAATAAGCATTGTACCGTATTTTAAGTTGAGTAAGTATTGTAATGTAAGTAATGTAAGTTGTATCTTGAAAGTAGAGTTATTGTAAGGTTAGTGGTGTAAGAGATCTGTATTGTAAGTAATGTAAGCAGTTTTTGTGTTTTGCAAATTAAAAAAAAAAAAAAAAAAAAAAAAAAGCACTCAACTACTCGGACCTACCTATAAATGTAAGACTTGTTCTTGCCTATTAATACTACATTCGTTGACACATAAGACTTAATTGTCATTAGTGCAATCCTCTTGCATTGCAAAGCACTATAGGTGTTCAATTTTCAACCAAAAATAACTCACAAGTACAAATCCCTCCACCGCGCTAGATTTGAATCATATAATTTCACCATAGTAGGTGCTGAAAGCCAGACATACACAACTAAAGGCCATGCAAAGAAATCTAGCATTTGTCGCAAAGGAATGGCTTCACAGCGAAGGAAAGGTAACTGTGTTTTCTGTAAAAATTGTAAGGAAATGACAATTCCTGTGTTGGTTGATATCTTTGCCTTGTGAAAGAGAACTTTGAGTTAACATCCATAATAAGTATTCACCGAAGGAGACGCAAGGTTTGCCTCATTGTCGTGGCTTCTTTTTCATTTCTGATCTTTTTACAAACGAAATTGGTCTCAATTTAGGTAAGGAAATGACAGTTTTCAGAATATCATGGTCAGGAAGATTTTACGTTTTAAGAAAAGTCCTGTTTTTTGATATTTTTACTTCACAGCGAAGGAAAGGTAACTGTGTTTTCTGTAAAAATTGTAAGGTTGTAATTGGTCTCAATTTAGGTAAGGAAATGACAGTTTTCAGAATATCATGGTCAGGAAGATTTTACGTTTTAAGAAAAGTCCTGTTTTTTGATATTTTTACTTCACAGCGAAGGAAAGGTAACTGTGTTTTCTGTAAAAATTGTAAGGAAATGACAATTCCTGTGTTGGTTGATATCTTTGCCTTGTGAAAGAGAACTTTGAGTTAACATCCATAATAAGTATTCACCGAAGGAGACGCAAGGTTTGCCTCATTGTCGTGGCTTCTTTTTCATTTCTGATCTTTTTACAAACGAAATTGGTCTCAATTTAGGTAAGGAAATGACAGTTTTCAGAATATCATGGTCAGGAAGATTTTACGTTTTAAGAAAAGTCCTGTTTCTTGATATTTACTGGAATGATGTAATCGTAATTACTATGCTTCTCTGAAAAATAATCCTTCCAAGCAATTGCGGAGCTAGAATTTTGTAAAAATTGTGAAAAATTTGGTTACCATGGCAACGTCAAATGTCAAGATCATTTACCGACCATACTGATTTGTTCCAAGGCAAGTTTTCAAAATAGTTCCTAAGTTTGGTGGTGTTTGCTTGCATGTTAAAAAAGTTAAAAAGTTATAAAGGTTCAAAGTCAAAGCGGGCAGAATCCCCCCCCCCCCTCCCCCGGCCTAGAAAGGGTTTAAAACAGGTGTCTAGAATAGAAACCACAGTAGGATGCCAGTTTTGAGTAGTGGGGCTCGTGTGTTTTAGCAAAAATAACATTTAACGAGAACAATGGTGTACACTTAAAGGTGCAAACATAAAAAAGTCCCTTAGACCTAAAGATGGAGACATGAAATCTAAATGAAACTGACATCTATTCAACGGGTAAGAATACCTTTGCAAAAAAAGATGCTTCTTTATTTTAACAGAGTTCAAACTTCTCAAAAATGATCAAACTTCAAAACTGGCTCATTTTTGACCAAAAACCCCTGAACCTACCCCTTGGGAAAAGTCGATTTTGGACTCAATGCAAATATTCTTTTAAAGGCTTCCAATCGAATCAGTGTGCCCGAGAACGTCCCCTGAGACACTTTTTAGGCTTCCCAAGGGACCAGGGACAAAGAAATAGCCCTCAATAGATAAAGTCAGGATGAGAGTTAAACAGAAAAGTATTTTTCAGGGCGTTATTTGCACTTAAAATTGATTCCCAAGGGAGTTTTATGATATACCGAGATCCCTAGGAACATAAACAAGTAAAAAATGCCGACTTAAAATTTGGTAATATTTGACCAAAAACCCTGGTCCTACCCTTTGGAAAAATGTCGATTTTCGGACGCAAGAAAATATTCTTTTAAAAGCTTCCAATGGAATCAGTGTGTCCTAAAACGTCCTCTGAGACATGTTTTAGGCCTCCCAAGGGACCAGCGACAAAAAGTAGCCCACTCTTTGTCAGTTTGCTATCTTTTTGCTCGTCTTCGTCTTCGATTGGATTCTTATATTCCTTGACCAACTTGGAAAAGCTCTCCAAGGAACGGAATTAGAGCCTGATGGTGGTTCCTTTAAGGGTTTTTTTTTCTTAGTCTTGGACTGACCCACTTGTCCCAAATGTCAAAGGACTTGTCCCGCGCTAAGCAATCCAAACCTGTTCCATGTGAGTACAACTCTTGGAGTATAATATGGACGTGCCTCGTGTTGTTAAGTGCTTTTGCGACAGGTGATTCCCCACCCGCAATGTGACGCTGGAACCTATAGAACTGGCCAAGGGATTTCTCTCGAAGACTGTGGTGCATTTCGGCTTGTTGGTAATAGCTAGTCCTCCCATTTAGCATCGCTTTTTCGGCTTGCTGCTTCTTCTTCAATGCCCTAAGAATCTGAGCCGAATGTTGACATGTCGTCTACGTCTATTTGATCCTTTTCGAAAAACCTTTTCCTGAGCAGGGTCGTATTCAGGGTCGTCTTCGGAACTCTTTGACTTAGATTCCTAACTCTCAGAACAGTCGGTAGATTCTGTTTCCGTACCAACATTGCCGTCTTTGTCGCTCTTTCTCTTTCTTTTTTTTGGTGAGCGCAGTGACATCAGTTACAACCTCTCTGCCTTTCTCTTTTTTATCAAATTTATTATTATCAGTTTCAGTAAAACAAAACCCTTCACTGAGAACTGGGGTATAGAAACTTATGTATCCAATCTTGCAAGGTTTTCAACTGCCCGAGTCTTCGGTTCCAACTGCGACAGTGCCAATATGCAATGCCCCCAGTAGCGTGCTTGCATTACGTTTCATTGGCTTATCTTGGCTTTACTAAATTATTTCATTCTTTTGAAGGACAAGGAAAAAATTCCACCTCAGATTGCCCTTTATAACAATCAATTGAATGCGCGGAAAAAGCCATTTAACTATCATGTTCGAATTCGTATACAGGAGTAGTTTTAACTTTAATTTGTTGATTTCATTTAGGCACAGCTTTGCAATTATTATTTAGTTGTATTGTGTAAAATATAATCAGGGGCACCCAACGACAGTCTTCTATCAGATCCTTTGACACGCTATTTTAGGCTATCCGGAGTACCTTTAAAGCTCTGTAAGTTCATTTCAGGCCGCGCTATAATATTTTTATCTGTTCGGGCATTCTAGGGGAACTTGATTCTTTTCGAAATTACTAGGGCATTTTTGTCCTTCTTCCGAAAACCTTAGGTCTTATTTACTTTCCGAAAATCTTAGCTGACCTTTTTTCGCTATCCGAAACGACATTTTTATCAATCCAAAAACACTTTTAAGGCCTTAAATTTCCTATATCACGAACGTTCGAGGTGTAAATTCCCTACAGAAAATTGCAGGGGATTAAGGGCCTTTCGAACAGATGATTTACCGAAACAATCCGTTGGGTGCCCCTGATATAATCACATCCAACGTATTTTACTATTAGTCTATATTTATTGCCAGGGTCTATAATGATATCAGCTCTTACTTTTGCCAAAAACTGAACGAGAAAACCTATTGTAAATAATGGCATCTTACTGGATGAAAGCTGACCAATCGTTGATTTGAAACGGGCCATAATTTTATCAAAAAGCACTGAATGAAGATAATGTTAGTCAGAAATTACTACAAACAGGTAAGTCGTTGCAACTAGTGTCTTTATTAATGATTCCCCATCAAAAAGAAAAAATGTTCCTGTAAGGAAATGACAATGTAAGGAGAATGCAATTTGTGGTAAGGAAATGAAATTGTCATTTCCTTACTTGTAAGGAAATGACAAAATTGAGGTAAGGAAATGACACTTTTTTGTAAGGAAATGACATTGTCATTTCCTTACTGTAAGGAAATGACAATTTTCTTGTAAGGAAATGACACTGTCATTTCCTTACTGTAAGGAAATGACAATTTTCTTGTAAGGAAATGACACTGTCATTTCCTTACTGTAAGGAAATGACAATTTTCTTGTAAGGAAATGACGAAAAGTAAGGAAATGACAGTAAGGAAATGACGGAGGAACATCATCATTATCATTATCATTATCATTATCATTATCATTATCATTATCATTATCATTATCATTATCATTATCATTATCATTATCATTATCATTATCATTATCATTATCATTATCATTATCATTATCATTATCATTATCATTATCATTATCATTATCATTATCATTATCATTATTATTATTATTATTATTATTATTATAAAATGGCAGTAAAAACTTCTGGATGCCCAGATTACCTAAACAATGATTGGGCGGCCAGCCGTAGCCAATCAATGTAACGACCATAGTCCATACAATTAAACTCCGAACTTCTAATCATAAAAATCCTAGCAATTAAATTCTACAACTATTTACCATCCATAAAATCCTCAATCTAAATACTAAAAGTTCTGTTAATCGCGATGAAAACACTTAAAAAATAAATAAAAATAAAAGTGTAATAAAACGCCTAATGTCCACTATTTCAAAAGCTTAAAGCGCCTGGCAATGTTGAGTGAGCTTGTGATAAATGATTTCTGTATCTGTATCTGCATTATTATTATTATTATTATTATTATTATTATTATTATTATTATTATTACTATTATTATTATTATTATTATTATTTAATTTCGAATCACCGGTTTACTCTCAAATCTCGTTCGCGATACTATCGTTAAGATAACTTCTTATACAAGGGGAAGGAGAGTTTTAAAGCTTAAAGAAGTCTCCACAACGTAAAACCAAGGAAAGGCCCTTGAGGCCACAACATCAGTGATTAATGAGATTAGGTACACTTGATGTTCTTAACGCTTGTTTCAACAACTTTTGTACATATTTTTAGCAACCTTGCTTTTGTATTTTTTTTTTCTCATTTTGTAAAGTGCCTTAGAACTTTTCGACAATTGTACTTTTCGTACAATCGGTGTTTTTTTTTTTTTTTTTTATTTAGTTTTGGTCAGCGAAGCTTTACTATATTATTTAATATTCCATTCTTATGAAATGCATAGAAAATAGATGATGAGACAATTCTTTGTTTCATTGTTACTTATTTTACAATACAATACAATTCAATTTTAATGGACTTTATTTTAAGAGGGTAGCACATGACAGTAAGGAAACTGATACTCCAGTGGCCCTCTATTAAATAAAAAAACTGAAGACATAAACAACTAAACGATTACTTACAATTAGAAATGTTATAAAACACTAGAATAAAATAGAAATTTTGAAAGAGTAATTTTGAATTGCGAGTAAAGTTTAAGAAATCCCAGGTTGTATTAGCATCGGATTCATTGCAACGATCTGCATGACGATTCTTTAGATCATACGATCGATATTTCATATTTTACCTTACGAGCCAAGACGACACTTTTGGTAAATGCTACCTACAAGATTTAACAAGCAGCTTAAACCTAAATCTATATAATAGTTTGTTTGCCTGTGTCGGCATTGTAGGAATAAAGAACGCGGATGATTCGTTGTATTAGAGATTTCCACGCGATAAGACGGAGATTTTTAAGGAGTTCATCATGAATGTAGCTACTGAATCACCAAAATAGTATGAGACATGAATGGGATATGAATTGGAAATGAATTGCGGACAAGTATTCACAGCTTTTTTTTACTTAAGATAGAAAAAAAATTAAAGTACAATATATGCAAGATTTAATTGCTTACTTCTGTTTTAAGTCCCAAATTTCGGTGCTTTTTTTCTTTAAGATATCAGCATAGAGTTCAGAGAGCTCTTTGTGTTCCTTTTTCTCTTTGTTTAACCTAAAAAAGGAAACAGTCAAAACGGTTAGTAAGGAGTACATATAAATGATTACAAACGCTAAACTAATTAATGGAAGAATTGATGAACAACTAAAATGACAACAGGAAGCAAAACAGGAAGCACAAACTGCATGAACAGAGTTACTGTACATGTACATGCTGTTTGGATCGAGTAATTCGCCTAGACGTCGAGAAGATGAGAACGTTTGTTCGAAGATTATGACGTTAACGTGCGTATTTATAGGTTGTTGTCGCCTCTTAAGGTCTACCTAGTTTTTCCTCACGTCACGTATTACCACTTAGGAGCGGCTTGCTGTAAATATCAACTATACCCATGCAAGATAGAAAAATTCGATTTTTTCAAACTTTGCCATATTACAGTCAACCCAAGTCACGCGTGAACAACATTTTTGAAATTTGAACGGAGTTTTGAAATTTACATGTCAGTTTTGAAAATCGCCAACGAGATTTCAGAGTTCCTGTATAAATTTCCCTAGCTTATTGACGCCATAAAGCTATGAATTTTTCTTTACATTGCAAAATTTAATATTTCAAGAATAACAATTGTTTCCCAAGTATTTTGAATCTTTTTTTCAGTTAGGCCCGGTTCAAACGTCGCATTTCACATGTGCCGAATAAAACTCGAGAATTAACTGCATGTGAAATGCGACGTTTGAATCAATTAAATTCGACAGTTTCGAATTAAATTCGACTTATGTCGAATCTGCGACTAAAACAGTCGAATATTCGACTCAAGTTCGGCATTTGATTCAGACGTCGCATTTCAAATGTGCCGAATATAATACATAAATTATAGTAAATCATTATTATTCATTTTGTAACCACAATCCGTAAATGCCATGCGCAGAAGATTATAAACAGCACTCATTCTCGTCCCCAGAGCCCCAACGTTTTTTTTTTTCTTAATTAATGAACAAGTGGCTCTGGGTCCATCCAAAAATATCTTTTTTTCATTGGCTGTCGAAAACCTGATGCGCTATAAGGTGAAAAATGCTACGCTTCTGCGCATTTGTCTTTACTTCCTAATACTGAGGAGTACTGAGCAATAATAATACTGAGCAAGCGCAATGGTAATTTATCACACTGAGCGTGCGCTACCGGATGTTGTGAAATTCACGACATCCGGTAATGGCTGTTACCAGGGCCTACGATCCAACCGCTGACCAAAAGATCGTAGGCTCTGGGAACGAGGATGAAACAGCACTTTGAAAAAATGGCGGGAAGCGAAGGAATGTGCAGTTAAAAACAAAATATAATTGTTTGACGTGTAGCAATTATTATTGTATGAGGCGCTCGGTGTTGGAAAATGAAAAGGACACTCCTGGGTGGAAAGGAGGAAAATCTGTGGCATATCGTGAGACGTGCTTCAATGAAACGATGAAAAAGGGCGTGTCGAGTGAAGGCCAAGACGAGTCATCTTGGCTTTAACTCGACCCGCGCCTTTTCAGCACAATGTTGGCAATAAAGATATTACTGCAAACAAACCGCATTCGTCAACTGGTTGCTCGGAAACAAAATCATTAAAGGCGGACGGAGTTAAATTCGGCACCATTAAATTCGACGTCTGAGTCAAATGCCGCATTTAATTATTTTAGTCGACTAAAATAAGAGTTATATTCGGCACATGTGAAATGCGACGTTTGAACCGGGCCTTAATGCGTCTTTTTCGGAACGATTTCCAGAGAAATGTCCAACATTCCATTCACACGTCGGACATTACAAAGAGAAATTCGAATGTTCATTTCATTCTTGGAAATACTGTTCACGCGTGACCTGGGTTGACTGTAAAGAGCTTTGTTAGCTTGTTACAAAAATTGAACTTTGAAGTTGTTTGGATTTTTATTTTCTTGTCGAGACGAGGTTTAGTAATTTCCTCTCCAGCGCCCGAAATCAGTCCTGAAAGTACATTTTTATCGAAGGTTAGCAAACCAAAACGGAAACCGTACCAGCAGAAACCGAAAAATATCATTTTATCTTAGCTTTTATCGAAAATGTAGCTTGGGTAAATGAAACGCTCATTGATTGGCATGTTGACCCGCCATGTTGCAAGTATTGTATCCCACGGTGTATGCCATTTGCAGACTGCAGACTGCAGACTACAGACTGCAGACTGTTAATTGTAAAATAATACACATTAAAACAAAAGAATAAAAATGACGTCATCATCAATAAAGCAACGTCAAAAAGAAAAAAAATTGGAAAGCAGCCTTGTCCTGGGGCCCTGGGTACGAGGTTGATTTTTCCCGCGTAAAGTTACAACAGCCTCGTTCCCAAGTTGTCTTTGGCTGTACAGGTTCGAAAGAAATGGTTTCGACGGATTCAAGGTACGATTCTTTCTTTTTCTTCTTAATAGGTTATCGTTGTATGATAATAACAAGTAGCCGACTAATACTTGTCTATTAAGTAATTCTTCAGCAAAGAAAGTTCAGAATGCGGTGGGATATTGCACAAACTAGGAATGTCTTTTACCGACTTAGTATGCTTCCTTCAGAAAACAATAGCTCGGGTTCCCGATGAGAAAAAAAGAAACGAGCCATACCATCGCCGTGTTTTCTTTTACTTTCTTAGAAGCCTGGGAATAAGGGTGCCACAGGGTCCTCACAGTCACAAAAGCCTCCTCGAAATAAGGATTCCTTTGGAAATTAATCGTAAGATTCATAAAACTTTGTAAATTCACATAAACTGCAATTTAATTTACATACCTCAGAAAGACATGTAACAAGACGTCATTTTTAGCAAGTTTTGATGTTTTATCGATAAACTCCGGTCCTCATACTAATCATATACCTAATTTAGCTTAGGAGGCTGCAGTGAGTCTACTATGTCCTGTACGCAAATTACAAATGGTGAAAACAATTTACAGTCTGCAGTCTGCAGTCTGCGGTCTGCGGTATGCAGTCTGCAAATGTCATACACCGCTATTATCACGATTAATTTACATAAAAAAGCTTGACTCTGTGTTAAATGTACGTAAAAAGTCTTTTGTGTCCCTCAAAGCTCCGAGCGATATAACATCTCCCATATTTAACTAAAGTCATTACCAGGGAAAAACGACCATTTTTGTTGCGCTGTAACAAACCCTGACCCTAACGACATTTTGTACTTCCCTAACCTTGGAGTTCTAAATCAAAAACTATATCTATAAACAGTCACATTGGTTCTGACAAACTCTGTAGGTTAGATAAATGAGTACCCACTCCCCACTGCTCTCCCCACCCAACCCTCATCATCATCATCATCATCATTATTTATTTGCCTTACTAAAAAAAAGAAATCATTCAATTTACAAGTCAAGGTAATGGCGAGGAGACCCTCCCTGAATATGCACATTAAAGCTGACTTTTCTGCCGTTGTTTTATTTTGTTTCATTTTTTGTTTGTTTCTTTTTTTTTCCCCCGTTTCCATCTACATTTCACGTCTTTGGACGAGTATGTCGCTAAATCCATAAATTTTAACCGATTTGTTTAATTAAATCTTCGAGGAGGAGGAGGAGAAGAAGGGGGTAATTGAAGATATCTGTACTGAGATTCGAAGACAGCCTCCGGGTACCTGGTAGGCTACGGATTGTAGTGTTTTGGAACGGGCTGATTGATGGATGAAACGTTTGCAGTTTTCATGCAGAAGCAAATCTGCCACTCCACCAAAATTCTCTGTTCAACAAAGTTCTTCTCTAAAAGGCTCGAGATTACTATTTGCTTGATATGAGTCATTGATATGAATTGATATGAGTCATTACTTCGCCCTATTTTCCCAATTTTTGCCTGTAACGTTCAGTGCGGTAGATTTAGTATTATATTATTATCTTATAGGAGTGTTTGATATCGACAAAACACATCTTGAACTGACTATTTGTTCCAGGCACCGTGATCTGTTTAGGGTCAGATGGTGATCTAACAAAAAGAACTCTGCTGCTTCGAGTTCATGGTGTTCGCACTTAAGCAGAGAACGCGGTATTACCCTGTCCGTCGCCATTTTATCGTTTTCAATGTTTCAGAAAAAATAGAATAAAATAAAAAGGATGCTACTTAGCGAAACAGTTACAATGCATCACGCGAAAGTCAGCCCGATGTAGGTAATTGTGTAGCGCGCGCTACAGGAGTAATTGTTGTTTGCCATCCTTCGGACGTATAACTGAGGGATCCAAGTTACTTGAGAACCCTTTTCTGTTGGTGTTTGATATTACTAGAGTCAAACGTTCCGTTAGCGACCGCCCAAAATGTCGAGCGTAGGTGGTCTCTTACGGGAGGTGGTCGCTTACGAGAGGTGGTCTAAATTTTCAACTCATTAGCATAAGGAGACTCCAGAGGTTTCAGTAGCCAAAATAACGTTTTTCAACTTTCAGAAAATTATATTGCCAGTATAATTTCAGTATCCAATACGGCGAATGGCACAAGTCTATTTCAGGACACCTCCGATTGTGACATTCATGTCCCCTGAACTACCCAAGAATGTACATGTAATAATGTTACAGAGGTAAATTGTCCAACTTCTGACAGGGGATAGATATGAAGACTTTTGTCGCATATGTGACAAGTGGTCGCTTACGAGTGGTAAAAAAAAATTCTAAAAATGGTCGCGGTCGCCTACAAGAGGTGGTCGCTTACGAGAGGTTCCAACTTTAGTGATTTGACTGGGGATATTTTGGAATCTTGGCTCAAAAGAGGTGGTCGCTTACGAGGGGTGGTTGCAAGGGGAGGTTCGACTGTATGAGGGAAAGGCCACAGTATAACATCGGACAAAGTGCGTAACAAATACGTGGGAAGCCTGTGCCTCGCTGTTATAGTGTAACTAGGAAACAGTTTTGAATTTGAATGAATGTTTCGTATACGCATCGACTAAATCTGCTAAAATGTTGCAATTATCTCATACAGATAACCTCGACTGAGGTAAGAAGTACTTCAAGATATTGAGTTTCCAGAATTTGTCATAAGTTTTCCTCAAGTTGTTTGTCGATAATGATTTATCAACTGATATAATGTTGCGTGCATTCCTAGGCTTCGCAATTTAAAATAAGCATTACAAAAAACTACGAAAATGGTCATTTTACCTTGATATTGATTTACACAGACGAAAACTGACATCGCACATCATTTAATGCACCATCTAACAGTTTTTGGATAACCTTTTGCGATAGTGGGAAGTGCTCGCGGCGTGGAAGGTCAAAACTAACTAGCTTGAGCACTTTGGTTTGAAGACTGCAGACACTCGCAGAATTTGTCATTTCATTTATCCAGGCTAGTTTCTCGACAAAAGCTAAGACAAATCATACTTTTAGTTGGAATAATAGCTTCGATAGGCAAACCCATGTATTACACACGTTTTCGAGAAATGTTTGTCAGTTTATATAACCTGATATGTGGTTGTGGCATTGTGTAAACAAATCAAAATGAAACCGCTACACTTACAATTGGTAACAAAAATGGTCGTTTCGCACTGGTATTGACTTACATGTGGGATATAATATATCGTCCGGATATTTGATGGACACAAAAGACCTTTTACGTACATTTAACACAGAGTTGGACTTTTTTATATAAATTAACCGTGATAATACTCGCAACATGGCGGGTCAAAATGCCAATCAATTAGCGTGAGTGTCTTGTTTTCAACACGCTCTCACAATTTGCCGTTTCATTTACCCAAGCTACATTTTCGATAAAAGCTAAGATAAAATGATACTTTTGGCGGTAATAATAGTTTTGATAGGTAAATCCATGTACCAGATCGATTTTTTTTGCCCACGAATCTGGCCAAAATTGAACGTCACGCAATACTTCCGCGAGGCATAATTTTGGAAATTCCATAAAAAAATTCAGGATCGAAATTCATTAAGACCTAACAGCTCTAAATCGCCCTTGAAGGATGATATTTTAATGCCATGCATCAGTTTTTGCTGGTACGGTTTCCGTTTTGGTTTTGCTAACCTTCGATAAAAGTGTAATTTCAGGACCGATTTCGGGCGCAGTGAGAGGAAATTACTAAACCTCGTCTCGACAAGAAAATAAAAATCCAAACAACTTCAAAGTTCAATTTTTGTAACAAGTCAGCAAAGCCCTTTAATATGGCAAAGTTTGAGAAAATCGAATTTTTCTATCTTGCATGGGTACAGTTGACATTTACAGCAAGCCGCTCTTAGTATGGCACTTTTGCAGGGCCTCAGAATCTATAAGACTAGCGCTTTTAATACACACTAAGGCTTAGTTTATCGAACATTCTACAAGATCGGTGTAAGGGCCGTAATATGTGCAATTCTTAGTTTTTGTAACAGAAATTGCGATATTTATTTCAATCTTAATTTTTTACATTAAGTTTTTTTATGTTCACTTAATTGTTACTTAGGTGTTCCCTATTAGCGGAGGGATCTCCCTCTGTTAAATACTTTTAGACACTTTTGTAAAGTTCCCTGGTGAAAAACCTCACAGGATCTTCAAGGATCTTTAAAGATCTTCAAAGACCTGCCAAAGATCTTTAAAGATAAAGATCCTCAAAGGATCCTTATAGGATCTTTGAAGATCCTCCAAAGATCTTCAAAGATCCTGCATATGCAAGATCTTGTTATACTATCTGCAAAGATCCTCAAGGAATTGGTAAGGATCTTGCAAGGATCTTTGTAAGATCCTTGCAAAGATTCCTGCAAAGATCTTTGCAAGGATCCTTCAAGATCCTCAAAGATTTGATGAGGATCTTTGAAGAATCTTTCAAAGATCCTTTTAAAGATCTTGCAAAGATCTTTGCAAGGATCCTTCAGGATCCTCAAGGATTTAATGAAGATCTTTGAAGAATCTTACAAAGATCCTTTGAAAGATCTTGCAAAGATCTTTGCCAGGATCTTCAAGAATTTAATGAGGATCTTTAAAGAATCTTAGAAAGATCCTTTTAAAGATCTTGCAAAGATCTTTGCCAGGATCCTCAAGGATTTAATGAGGATCTTTAAAGAATCTTAGAAAGATCCTTTTGAAGATCCTGCAAAGATCTTTGCCAGGATCCTCAAGGATTTAATGAGGATCTTTGAAGAATCTTTAAAAGATCCTTTCAAAGATCTTGCAAGAGATCTTTGCCAAAATCTTCAACAATTTAATAAGGATCCTTCGAAGATCTTGCAAAGATCTTTGTCAGGATCCTTAGGGCTCCTAAAGGATTTTTAAATTAAGCTGAATTATCTTTGACGGATCTTAAAAGGATCCTTGATAGTAAGGATCTTGCAAAGACCTTTGCCAGGATCCTTCATGAGCTTCAAGGATTTAATGAGGATGTTTGCAAGACCCCTATGATAAATAGAAAAAAAATGTGATGGAAAATAAAAGGCCATTACACTTGCAATTACAGTGTAGGCATTTGGTAATTTATTTTATTAATCAATAAGACCGTTTATTCAAATACACTTCGCAGTCCAAAGACTGAATTGCGTGTACAAATAATTAAATTGTATGAAACTGAAAAACGTAAATATATATACAAAATATAGAAAAAATTTAATAATTACAGGTAACATATAATAAAGAAGAATGCATAGAACTCTGCGAGAGGAAAAAGGACATTATTTAAAAAACTACATACTACTACTAATGACTAACAATAAAAGCGTTCTTTTAACGATTGGTCTTGCACACCGGAATTATAAAACGGTTATTGCTCCTAAGCTTGTGGGATGAAAGGGCAGGTGGAGGCAGCAAATTTGAGCGTTTGTGGTTTCTTGATGAAGATATAGAGTTAAAATAGTTTGTTCGAAAGAAAGTCACAAAGATCTGCCCGCTTTAGTAACAAATACATTTGTCACTTTTAAAATTAAGAATCAAAATTTCTGTTTCTACTGAGTTTGAGCTTCCAGAGTAAATAATTATACCCATGAGAGGACGCAGGTAACTTCTACTGTAAGTATTGCATCACGCTGGGATTTTCCTCTGCGGTTGTTAAAGGCGTTATAATCTTCAAATTCTGCGTTACTCATCTGTCATCTCTTCTGTCGAAGACATCTGGAAAACGCTTTCTTTTAATCTCCTCAATAGTATCTCATTTCAGTTTCTTATTTCACGAAGAACAAAAGTTTCTTGTTTCACCTCGTGATCTGACACGTGGCTAGGCGATCCGTCGAACAGGAAAAGAAGAAGATGGCGCCGAGGAAGGGATTTACTCCCTTCACTCGGGTCGTCAATCCGAAGGTACTTTCTGTGGGAAAGAATTGGTATGTTTTGAGCAAAACTGTTTGTGGCATGAGCCCAAACCAGTATTTTAAAAGAAGCGCGGTGGTTTCAAGTTTTTTGGAAGAATTTGTGCAAGTTGAAATGGGATCCTTGTGGCTTTCCAACGGCGATAGATATCGTGGAAAAGCTAGTTCTGACTTGGAAACTGTGGCTTCATCGCTGGGTTTGCTGGCTGTGATATTGCGCCAAAGTCAGGATAAAAGCTCACTGCAAAAAGATGAATCGTTAATCCGTTTAAAAGAGTTTGTGAACTCTCTAGATTTTAGCTCCATAACCACCGAGGGAGAAGGTATTCAAGAAGCCTCGAATGACCGTCCGCGGGCAGCTCGTCGTTTGGCCATGCCGTCAACACCGGTGCCAAATGTAAGCGACACGAACACCACTGGCGGCATATCCAATCTTGCTCTAGTTAAGACACCGTCTTCTAGCGGCGTTAAAGGTGTTTTTGTGAAGAGTTCGCCAAATCTAAAGGAAATTTCGGAAAGCACCGATCTGGACACGCCGGAGAAATCACTGATGGTCGAAAAACGCGCTAAAACAGTCATCAGCGATATTAACGAAGTCTGCAGCAAGCACAGGGAATCTCTTTCAACCGTGCTTTCTTACATGTGTGTTTTTGGTGACGAAGATGCAACGGCCATTCTAAATGACGTTGTAGAACAGGTCTCCGTGAAGAAAGGAGTCAAGAGAGCTGTGGAAGATTTGGTGGGAGAGGACACGTATGTGAAGTACGTGGAAAGTTTGCGGGTTCCCGATTGGGTATTGCTTTACTTCAAAACCAAAGGAAGGATTTCAGGCAACACCTGGCAATCCGTTATAAACATAACGAAGCTTGGAAGAACTGGGGTAAGTTTACCAACATTGTTTTTTTTTACCTATAAATAATAACTGGAGTTGAGGGAATTTGGAGCCGTTTTTGGGGATGTCACGCAACGCTCTTTGAAAAAAAATTGCTGCAGGTCACATTTCACAGGTCACAGGCACAGGTCACTGTTTTATTGATTGGTGATAAACTTAACAGTTTCTCCTCAATTTTGGATGGTGATTAAAATTAGGAGGCACTTTTGTCCTTCTTTATTATTTTATGCCCTGTGGAATGTGACCAGTATTTAGCCCGACTACATACATACCTACCTACCTACCTACTTACCTACCTACCTACCTACCTACCTGCATGCATGCATGTATGCATGCATGCATGCATGCATACACACATACATACATACATACATACATACATACATACATACATACATACATACATACATACATACATACATACATACATACATACATACATACATACATACATACATACATACATACTTTATTCTGCTAAAAAGCTGATTTGGGCCTACAAACTAAAGTATATAAACAAAATTTAGATAAAACCACTGCAAAGGAGACCACACCACACTGTTAAACTTTTTGTGAATCAGCTGTACATGTTCACTTTGCATAAAGCTTGCATACAAATGGAATGAGCCATGTGCCATCTTACCCTTTCTTTCTCTTGTTTTGCTGATAAAGATTAATTTGAAGGCAAAACAGAAGATTGTTTCGTGTTTGGATTCCATTGATTTCCAAAATGCAACCTAATATCTGCTTAGTAATGAAGATGAACTATTGACTAGAATTGGAAAATCAGGTCAGCAGGTTTGACCTAAGTTAATCAATTTCCTTGTCATCTTTTACCTTTTAGAAATCTTCTGACATCCCTGTTCTTCTTAACACAAATCAAATGAAAGCAATCAAGAAAGTAATCTTCGGTGTCTGCCGGGACTACATGGGTGTAAAAAGAGTGGCCCTTCCTTTAAAAGGATTTGCAGTCGATATAGTCCCTGTGCTTGAACTGCTCATCAGGGAACAAAGACTGCACAAAATGGATTCACCAGTTTTACAACTTATGTTGAAAATAGATGGAAGACCATTCTGGGGTAATGATTTTTCTATATATTTTTTTTTCTCTTGTTTCATTTCTACTCCTTATTAATCTGGTATCTCTTGTTTGGTAATTGTACATTGTAACTTAAATATTGCAAAACATTTCCCAACCTTTGCAAACTATTTGATTTTAGAAAATAAACATTTGTACTGACCTAGCTGAATGACTAATTTATTGACTGCCTTAGTAAATCAAACTACAAACAACAGGTTACTATTTAAGAAATAATTATTAATACATCAACAGATTCATTAGATGTCGGGCATTAAGTTGTTAAATTTGTATATTGTATCAATAATTAAAATCATGTTCCAATTTGTCATCGATCAACAGGTAGAGATCAAATATTGATTGGACTTGTTCCCCGTGTTTGTCCAGTGAATTCTGCACAAAGTGCGAAGTCTGTGTACCCTTTGGCTATCGCAAACTGTAAAGAGAACAGGTATGTGATATAGTTCTTCCTATCTATATTTAACCCATAATATACTTGCATATAGTAAATTATCCAGTTCACCATTATGCTAGCCATCAAATGCACACCTTGGGCTTTTAATTTTTGAAACATTTTTCTTTGTGCCCACATACAATATGTAAATTAAAGATGACAAGTAATGTTCTGCATTTCAGTGGAAATTACAACTTGTTTTGGTTGTAAGGCTGTCTCTTTCTGTGGCGTTAGGAAAAGTTCCCATGTAACAGGGGTCTGCACTTATAGACTAACGTGACAATGATCCAGGGTCATTACTCTGTTGGCTGAGTAGTAGGTTCTAGCCTAAAAGTAGTTGGTACCTGCATGAGCTTACAGTAAGCAGCAAGGTAAGGTGGGCCATGTTTGTGTACATGTATATTATAGCAGAATAGTTATCACAGCATCTAGAAGTTACAGTGAACTTACCAGCTTGTTTTGATGATTTTACCCATGACTGATCCTTTTTTAATTATTTTACTTAAATTAAATTTACATAATAGTCTACATGTATATTTGTTTGTTTTATTTACATTCAGGGAAAATCTGAAGATTCTTTTAGAGGATGTGAATGCTCAAAAGAAACGTTTGAAGGAGGAAGGCATTTTAGTTGATGGGAAGCATTTTAGTGTTGAATTTGTTGGTAAGATTCATATTTCAGTAACTAGTGTTTGCTTATATCCAATGTTACATTACTTTTATTGACCACCAGCTCAAAATCAGTGACTGTATGAATACCTTACAACAGCAATATCATATTATAGATAAGATATCTAATTCAGTGAAGGGAAAATTTCCACTGGGAATATATCCACCCTAATGCCACAGAATATTTTTACTGATTTTTCATTGCTTAAATTTTTTCTTCTCATATTGTTACTTTTCAGTTACTTTGGATTACAAGACTCTGCTTCTTCTCCTTGTCAAGAAGGATGACAGTAAATTTTGCCTTGGGGGACGTGGAATTGATAAAGAGTTTTGCTTTATTTGTGATGCAATCAGGGTGAGTGTTTGGAAAGGATTTCTTCATGGTCACAAGTTAATGAATGGGTTGATTAGTGTACATGTACCTCTGTAACACCTCAATCATGTTTCTTTATGTATTTGAGAAAGAGAATCTTCTCTAAAACGCTTTCCACAACTTTCTGCAACATATCTACATATGTTTATATGTGTATCTAAAAGTTTTCTTTCTTGTACTGTCTATTTTCTCAATGAAACAACAATTGTTTATAAGTTTTGAATGTCTTTTCGTACATTGTATTTCAAATTCACTGAACATAATTATGTAATGCACACCAAAGAGGTCTTGACAATAGGGTTCACGAAATCAAAATATTTTTAGGGCTGCTCTTGTCATGATGTGGCACCAGATGAGACTTGTGTGGATTGTCTACGCAGCAAAGCAAATATTGGAAGGTATATACAAAGACCATTGTGTGCATTTGCACTGTTATCTTTCCCAGAAACATTGCTTTGCTTGTATAAAAAAAGCTGCTTTCAAGCTGTGGATGTAGTTGTTAGTAGGGTTGCAACGATACAACAACAACAATAACAACAATTTATTTTTAGAGAAACTTTACCCAAATTAGCAAGGGCTATTTGAGGTGGGTAGCATTGATATTTGCTCACACACTCAAAAGGAACGAGCAGAGCTTAGAAAATTGCGGCCATCTTGGTCAACTCACTGCTGACCGAACTTGACCTGCAATCTCGATGAAAGTGCCACGATATGATACTGAACGATACATAATCAATACACTAAATTGCATGTGACAAATGACCAATTGATCTTACTAGTTAACTCATTGGAATCACGCCTACGTTTATTTGTCCACTATCTTGAATAATACGTAGTATGCGAATGCTTTGCAAGAAGGATGGATTTTGCTTCTCCATGATTTTGTTTCGTAAGTCAGTATACAATGGCTAAAATGACCAACTTGGGTAAGGACTGATAAAATACAACAATTTTTGATTGCTTATACAGAACACTTCATATTTTGTCGTAATACCCTGATATGCTGTTTAAATATCAATATTCTCTTGACAAGAAATATCATGGTGTACCGGTGTACCATTGCAGCCCTGGTGGTTAGAATGCCAAACTTCAGCTTAGGTACAATTTAATTATAAGGCAGCTGTTCTTTGTCCAATACACCAATCATTTTCCTCTGTTCATATGTTTCCTTGTGTAGATTGTGTCTATGGTTTTTGTTTATTTTTCTCGGACCAGTGCTTTAGTTATCTGACCCTAAAAGTAATTTTGAAACCCCAGTTGAGTGATGGGACCTCAAAAGAATTCAACATGTAATATAATGCAGAGGGTATTCCTTCTCTGGGCAAGCATTCCATTCATAAACGTGCTACAGAAACCACATTCGAGTGTTGATCACCATTTTGAGCTTTTTCAGGTAACTTATAGTAAGTTAGATCACTTATCACTTTATTTATATTTGTCTTTAGGTCAACTGGTATTAGGGACGATTTGCTATTTCTGTTGGATGAGGATCTGAGTCATATTCAGCTGTGCGCATTGCATATGGAAATGCGGAACACGGAGCAGCTTTTGGCTTCTATTGGTCTCCTTGCATACAAAATCGACTCATTAAAGGAGGCCAATGCTGCCCTTAAATATTATGGTCCTGAGTCCTTCCATGGAGACCGGATATCAGTAAAAAAGAAGGCCGAGCAGCAGTCTGCTATTTCCAGACATAACATTCATGTTAGTTCGATGGCAGGTCAGTCCAGTGTTGATTATTGAAGTTTGGAGTGTCCTAAGAATTGAAGGTTGTTAAGGATAATTCATGTTTAGTAATTACACTGTCTAAAGGATGTCATGCACTTGAATGGAAAGCTTAGTTTCTGTTAAGAATCAAACATACATGTATATGTCTATCCACACACCAGGTAAAAGCGCCAACCACTGAGCTGCTGAGAGACCACTGACAAGATAGAGCTTTTGTTAATAAGACACTGTATAATTGTGTGACTGTATTATTTATTGTTTGTAGACTTTTCCAGTTTCTCTCTCACTGTAATGTACATTTATGACGTTAAATATAGAGTGTTGACGATATACATTAATTACATTGTGGTCTGTGTGATTAGCAACTGCCAACCAGACTACATTATTTACTTTTTGGATTATAGACAGACGTTAATTATTTAATTTAATGAGAAACCCTTTTGTAATTTTAAGTAATACCATGTACTCATGTGGGAATACCATTAAATAAATTGTTTTTGTTGTTGTTGTTTTGTAGGTCCAACTGAGTTTGAAATACTTCAAAACCTTGAAGACATTGCGGAGCAAGCACTTCCCTTGGAAAAACTGAAAAAGCCTTACACTGACCTCAACACTGCAAAGAACCTGATATTAAACAGAGTAACCTTTTGCCAATCCCGTGTTGATGTAAGCATATGTCATAATTAATAAGTCACAGAAAAAACAAGGCAGAGTAGGTTTGTCCTTCAGGTGGTGTGACCAAGAGTAATGATAACAAAAAAACTTCACTTTTTTTTTTCTTCCATACTAATACTAATCATGCTACCAGGTTGCACGTAATATTAACTGAACTGGTGGGTGTCGCACCTGAGACAGTTCAGTGTAATTTAAATACTAATCATGTTGCCAGCTTGCACTTAATGATTATAAACTGAACTGGTGGGTGTCACACCAGAGACAGCTCAGTGTAATTTAAATACTAATCATGTTGCCAGCTTGCACTTAATTATTATAAACTGAACTGGTGGGTGTCACACCTGAGACAGTTCTGTGTAATTTAAATACTAATCATGCTACCAGCTATACTTGTAGCTAGCACTTAATATTAACTGAACTGGTGGGTGTCACACCTGAGACTGTTCAGTGTAATTTAAATACTAATCATGTCGCCAGCTAGCACTTAATATTAACTGAACTGGTGGGTGTCACACCTGAGACAGTTCAGTGTAATTTAAATACTAATCATGTCGCCAGCTAGCACTTAATATTAACTGAACTGGTGGGTGTCACACCTGAGACAGTTCAATGTAATTTAAATACTAATCATGTCGCCAGCTAGCACTTAATATTAACTGAACTGGTGGGTGTCAAATACTTGTCAAATACTAATCATGCTGGCAGCTTAAAATGCACTTAATATTGTTTTCCATCTAAGGTGGTGGGTGACACATTAGCTTATTCACTTCATTGGAAAGTGCTAATGATGCTTACAGCTATCATTTGGTTATGAAAAAAAAAAAATCATTTGGTTATGACTCTTAGTTTATTGGATTATTGTACTTTATTTTTTTTTATTGTGAGTGTTCATTTCAGTGTTATTTAGTGAATTCTCCAGCGCCCAGATGATTCGTCGGAGTGCGCTTGGTTGATCAAGTAACAATGTGAGTGACAATAACCACTTAACTTACTTTTATGAGTATGGTAATGGTAACTTATATTACTTCATTGGTACCAGACGGTTGGCACAGTGCATCATTAAAAAGCTCTGTTATTGAAATAGCTTCCTTCCTGTTATCTGTTCGTTTGCTCATCATGTAAGTAAAGGCACAAAATCAGGAAATATTATTACAATTATTATTTGTTTTTAGTCATACAATTTGGAATTCTTACAAAGCTATGTATGCAGTATATTGAAACTATGTATCTAATTATATATCATCTAATTTTATGTTTTTACTAATTTTTGTTTTAGTATTTTGAGGATGTCCTCAGTTCTGGTCAGTTTATTAGGGACTTTGGTACTTGTACAGAAGTACAAAATCTGGAAGGATCAGGTGCGGTTATATACAGTGGTTAGCAAGCAAATATCACTTCTCATATACAAGACACCTTGGCTGTCATCTTCATACATAATTATGCTATATCTTGTTACAACGCACGCATTTTATGCAAACAATATTGCCGCTCTAAACATTTTATTATTATAATTTTAATTATTGTTGTTGTTTTATTATTATTATTGTTATGATTGTTCAATCAGTCTTAAAAACTAATTACTGTTCCATAAGATCTCCATACTGCTAATTTCAATTAGCGTTGGTTTGTCTTTGGAATTTTCCAGTGAACCTCAGTATCCATCAGAGGGTAGGGTATAGATATTTTCATGAACTGTACACTGAGTACAATAAATTGTAATCAGAAAATTATTAATTACAATTTCTTTGTGCCATTAAAGTTGTTAAGGATGATATGGAGGAAAGGCTTCAAGAATGGAAGAGGGAGCAAGATGACCTGTCTGACATTTTTAGAAAGTTATGCCAGTGTCGAAAGAACACTTTGCACAATGGGGGCGTTATTGAGCATGTTGCAAAAAAGCAGCTGGAATTTTTAAAGAAGGTAAATATGTGAATCATCTCTGGTTCCATGTGCAATCACTGATTACAGCTGTTTACATGATGGTGTGTATTATAAACAGAAAATTGCATGTTTATGGTGCTGAAGTTACTAATTAAAGTGTTATACATAAATAGACATCGAGGTTAATAAGTGAAAATTCATTTTAACTGCATTTTATGAAAGAGAGCTCTTACTTAATTTAGTGTGTTCTGATTTCTTGGGATCACATGTATATTAAAACAAACTGGAAAGCGTCATATATTCTTCTTTGTTTGCCCATGCACACGTATACCATTTGGGATCAATTGTCAGGGCTTACATGTACAGTACATTATCAGGCAAGGCCTTGCATGCACTGTCAATTAAGGTAAACAAACTGACAGGTGTTTTGTGTCATGTAGAAATTTCATGTAATTGGTAAACTTTGGTGCCAAGTCATGGAGGCAAGGGGCAATTTAATGTCCTTTCTACATGTATGATATGAAAAGCAAAATGCAGGTGACCTGACAGAAGTTCAGACATCAAACTCAGTCAAAGTGCATGTACTTATATTTAGAAGCTATATCCTTGTTGACTGATCTCAACCCCAATTATTCACATACTATGGACAAGGATGAGTTTAGCTTCACTGGAACACACACACTAACAAAGCACACGGATGACTGAGTTTGTTAATGGTCAAATCAACTTGTCCAATGCTCAGAACAGTCCAGTTACAACCATTGGATGTGTTGTCAGAGGTACATGTACTTCTAAATATACCTACAAATACTGGTATGTTAGACTGAAGCTACAGCTGTATTCTTGAAGGACTCTACGTTAAATCTATCAGTCAGCTTAATCATCATTAATAGTCTTTCAGAGAGTTGGATGGACTTACATGTAACATGTCACATTTAACTTTTGGGCTTCTTGGTTCTTAACAATGAAAATGACTTAATTTCTGCAATTTCAGGTTTGCCGAGAATGGAAAGAGATTGCTTTTGTGACAAGGTCGAAAGTGTTCAAGGAGTCTGAACAAAGTGAAATTGACTTATTTGATGTTAAGGTTTGTTCTGAGTCTGGTTATAAATGCACATCATGAGTATCAATAGATTTTATTATTTCTATGTACGTTGTATGACAAATTTACACATATTCAAATTGCAGACTTAACTTTGTTAATTTATCTGCCAGAGCATTTTGTTTGATCATGTTGGAAAAAGACAAATGTTCATGGGCTGTTGTCTAGTAAATAACTATTAAACGTTTTATTTTGCAGTATTCATTATTTTGATTATACAGCCATCAAATTAGCGGTATTTAATTATGTCTCTTTATTGTTCTTTGAAATCTAGTGTAAAGAATGGGGATTCATGTTAAAAGAACTGTTTGGCAGTAGCCTAGGTACAGGCGATTACGGACACCTGACAGTTGAACATGCCCCAATGCTGATGAGAAGGTTTTTGTCAATGACTGAATATAGCCAACAAGGATTTGAGGCCTCCCACAAGGATCAGCGCCAGTTGTGGTTGAAGGCCTCAAGCCACGACCGACACGGGGAATCCTCTTCCAGTAAGATTACTTATTTTATGTTTTAGTTAAAGGCAGTAGTGAATTTGTTAATTATATATATTGTTATTTTACAGAACTAATCATCCAACCACATGTACCAAAAGACTTAACAACACAAAGTGCTGTACATAAGTAAGGTCTTTCTTCATAGAAAGACAATAGTCACTGTAAAATGTACTTAACCCATTGTTACATGCAGAGCAGATTTTGCATACTTAATTGGATTCATGACACTTGTTATCTTGCTGTATCAGTGGCCAGTGCAACAATACAAGCAAGCCTCATTTGTGTCCAATGGAGTCGATGTAATACCCCAATGTTGAGCTGATAATTATTAAGTAATTATATTATTATTTAAATTAGGCCTCATAAGCCAGTCTTGCTGTGTTCCAGTTCATGGAATTAGCAGTCCATAGATTTCTTAATAAAGAAGGAAGGAGTTGTTGTTTGGGAAAAGGTATGCGTTTTGAAATACTCTGGTGGTGTTTTTGTTTCACAGTTGACCAGATGATGGTACATTTTTATGCTGAAAAGTTGCTGTTTTTGAGATACTGTATCAGAGAAGCTCTGAATGTGATAAGAGGTAACCAAAAATTGTGTTGTAGGGCAAAAGGAAATTCAATCTAGTTTAATTCTCAATTATTTCTCTTAACTTTAATAATTCATGATCCAATTAAGATTAGGTTTATACGAAATTTAGGTTGTATAATTTATAAAACAAAAAACAAAAAAGGGAGCAACATATTTTTAATTTGCAAACTTCATCATCAGTTACAGAATGTTGGAAAAACCATTTATTTAGGACTATCTAACAACTAAGCAAAACATCCATAATTCAGGACACAATGATTTTAGCCTAGATTAAATCTTTTGTCTCCTACACCTAAATATTTATTATCATGAGAGGCAAAGCAAATTCCCACACTAGGATGAACTCATTATAACCTTAATTTCACTTTGACCAGCAACAGCTGCAGTGTATATACATTCATGAACCTAATTTAACAGTTCAAAACTTTTAACCGACCCCTGGCTGTTATTGTTTAATCACCAATTTAGTTTTTGGGGTATCATCAGCTGTAAGAACAGATTTTTGTCAAACTCAATTAATATAGGGAAATTAAATGTTGGATTTTCCATGCGAAGTATTGTAGCAGGCAGTGTGTTCTTTCTTTAAGGTAAAAGCAGTGAACAGCAAAGAAGTTACCCATTTTATTTTCGTGGCTGTGGCTGGAAGCCAAAGGACATGGCTTGGGACAGTGATGAAGTTCTATGGATCAGGCTCATGGATAAACTGATGACCATGATGCTTGGTGGTGATTTTCTGAACTATGGCTTTGACAAAAAAAAGATATGCCATGTGACAGATGAGTGCAAGCCAGCATTTATCTACAAGAGGGAAGATTGGCTGGAGGAATATGCACGTATGGTCAGTTCAGATGACATGGATATGGAGGATGTAGAAGAAGGTTTGTTTTTCGTCACGCTTTATTTTAATGAACAAACAAATTTTGTATCTTTCAACGAGCTACTGTATTAAGCAAAGATGCATCAATGGCTGCTGGTAGTATTCAAACCAAGACAAATCTGTACATGTTTTCAATCAAAGTCAGATACTGTTTTGAACACCATGACTTATCAGTTATGCATAGTATGTTTTATGTACATTGCTTTAATTGGCTGAAGTTGGTTGAATCTTTCAACGAGCTACTGTATTAAGCAAAGATGCATCAATGGCTGCTGGCAGTATTCAAACCAAGACAAATCTGTACATGGTTTCAATCAAAGTCAGATACTGTTTTGAACACCATGACTTATCAGTTATGCATAGTATGTTTTATGTACATTGCTTTAATTGGCTGAAGTGATAGGAAATGTCTGTGTTGTAAATAGTTGTAGATAAACAACTTCATATCAATATATTACATTTCTTGAGTAACGTATATGTACACGGTTATCCGTTCTTTAACCTTCACTTCACAGAACATGTAGATGAGTCATTGCAGACTTTGATTTATTCTGTGCCAGAAGATCTCATACGAGTAGACAAAAATCACAGTACAGGTAATAAAAGGATGGTTTTAGAATTTCTAGCACAGTACATGCAAAACTAGCATATTCACTCAAATAGAGGCAAACCATTTTTATCGCTTCCTCGAAGAACATAACTAAGTGACGAGAAGGAATTTGCAGATAAAAGATTTTGCATAAAGAGGACCATAGCAATCAAGTATCTGAAAAGCATGCTTAGAATCTTTGCTGAACTTTTGCGACTCTAACCCAGAGTCTGAGAATGTATTTTTTTCCTGCATATAAAAGAAAATACAGATACCAGCAGTGACCCTTCAAGTGAGGACAGACAACCATGCAGTCAAGTTGATCTGGACAGGTTTGTTTAAGATACTTCAGTGAGATTTTTTCTTGTGACTGTACACTGTATCAAGGTTCAGATAAATCTTTGAATTTTGAGAAAATGGCTAGTAAATTATTTTAAGCAAATTAAGTGTTTCGAGATTGAATACAACCTGGAATGCTAACGATTTATAACTGTAACATTTTTTTGACAAAATTATACATTGCCACTCAAAAGTACGAGGATACAAACATTCCATTTTAAGAAACAGAGAGTTTTCAGAATCATTTAACGAGTCCTCAAGGGGAAAGCAAAGCGGTGCCGTCCAGCACAGTGATGGAAAATATTGTATGCAAATAATTAACAACTAGTTTTTTCTTGTGCAATTTTGGATTAAATGAGCACTCATAAATTTTTCAAATACAGAAATCCTTGTGCTCATTTATTCCAAAATTGCACTTGAAATCATTTGATAACTGGTAAGAATTGCACTGTTGAAAGCCAGTCAGATTGCAAGGATCACCAGTGATTTCAAAATGAGTATAATAAATAAAATATTTAATAACCAGGCCACAATTCGCTAGGATTACCTCACATAGCTAGGGTACAATAAAAGATAATTGATAAAGAAAACATAATGGCAAAAAAAATGCTTTCTGTGCTCCCTTACACAATGAAGTGAATTGGTCTATGTAGAGTGAGAGCTTGTACAGTAGAGTTCCCAAAACTCAAACATTATTCTGACTTTTAACTTGAGCTGCATTTGGTTCTTACTACTAGTGTTGTTGCTGTGTTTCCTCCACGACCCTCTGTGCCAAAAATTAGCATTCTACAAATGGATGTTGACACTTTAGTCGACGGACAGGAACTCAATGATTCCATTGTGGATTTTTTCATGATGTAAGCTGTGTGTCTGTATTTAAATATTGGTTAATGTTATGTTATGGGTTTATCAGTAAGTTATAGTCATTTTTAACAGAAATCTACCACAGAAAGGAAACAAAATGACCTTTGACTTCATTGTAGACAAAGGTCATTGTGTCATTTTTGTTGATGAAGTCATTATAGTTCAATGACTCTTTTTAAATGCAAATCGTTCACTTCCTTTACATGTATGTCCATTAGGGAAACAAATTATGTTGAAAGGTTTAACTGTAAACTAATGATAATGATGGCAACATTTTTTTCGGTCTGTTTCAACCTGATAATTTGTTTGAATTTGTAGTAAGACAATTTTATTTTTTCTGGAGAAAAAACCCTCACACCTCCAACTTGGAAATTGCATAGCCATTTCTGAGTTAAAAAGAGACCATTAATTTTGGGTTACCTATTAAGAATACTTTCTTTTATTTTTTTCTGAAGGTATGCAGTGTACTCAATGGACCATGATGTTGACAGCTTCCATGTATTTAGTTCTTTTTTTTACACAAGACTGTCAGAAAGGAAACAGAATGGTCAGCACTTTGTACTACCCAGGTATTGAAGTGTTTGCTCGTCACATTCAGATAATTAAATAGGTGACTAGTATTTGAATCCAGCAGTATTTCTAATGGCAATAAGACCTGATCAGAGACTAAATGAATGAATGTGTTAAATTCAGAGTTACTGAGGGACAACTTTAGTTCTCAGTCTCAAGTATGGCACAGGCTGTCTGCAGAAGCAGACCTCGTGATCACCAGGCAATGGAAGAAATGCATGACTGTAAACCTGCAGTTATATTTATGACGAACCAAACAGTAGAAGTGTCAGTCCACTCAATGGTTTTATTTCCTTTTTGATATCTTTCTTAGTGCTGAAGAACGTTACCGTAGGGCTGCTTCTTTTACAAGGAAAGTGGACGTCTTTGAAAAGGATTTCATTTTCATACTTGTTTGTAGAAGGTTTGTGAGTTGTATTTGATTGTCATATGTAATTATTTTCGAGAACCAACATTGATAGTCTAGTTGGTGTATGACCTCGCAAAACTGGAAGGCAGACTGGTCATGGGCAGGGACTAGTAACGTTGTTTGAGCGTGGCTTAGTTTCTAAATATAGTCAGCTCCTGAACCCATCTTTGACAGCCCTTTGTCAGACCCGTCTAAAGAATTCGAGTAAAACCTCACACTTTTGCTGAAACTTTCATAACTTTCCTTTTTCTTTTATTTTAGTGGCCACTGGTTCCTGGCTTTGGTTCATAACCTCCCATCCCTGCACGACAAAGGGTGAGAATTAACTGAATAATCATCTTCCCATACTTTTAAATATTTGAATGCGAGGCTTAATTTTTTGCTCAGTTGGGAATGTGGCGATGCCAGTATGGGAAATTTGAAATTTTTTTTTTTTTTTTTCATAAATATGTAGTTGTTATGTTTGCAAGATATGTAGCCACAATACATTGTAGTACTTAATCTGATTTTGTCCATTTTCCTTTATAGGGCACCAATCTTCATGATTGATTCAATTGTTTGGGGTTCTGAGGACACTCTTTATGATACTCCTTCTTCAAGAGAGCAGGAAGCTCAACTGATTCGAAGGTTACTAAATAAAAGTTAAAACTTAAAGTGTAGGATAGCTTAGAGAGTTGCAAAATTACTTAGTTATTTATAATTGCTTAAGTTTTGTGTCCCCAAATTATTATGGGTTTTTCCCAGGCTAGGTAACATTGACACATAAATATAATTTCTGTCTATCTATCTTGCTTAGGAAGATGTAAATTTAGTAGAATGATACATATGAACTCATTATACTGTGATTTAAAGTTTCATTAGATGTCACTGGCTTGCAACAAGAGGGATTGGAGATTCCACAGAACCTGAATTCAGTGTCAAAACCATGCCACTATTTTACCCAAAGGTAAGATGTACATTAATTTGTGTTCATAGTCCCATAGGGAAGGCATCTGGTAGATGATTAGATGATTTTAATTTCATACATCCTAGGTTCTTTTGGCTTTGTCTTTTTGTTTTTCACTAACCAAGTTTGTGCCACATGGAAAGAGCTACATACTGATCCAATGGTGCAGGCACCGTTTCCTTTCAATTATCCCTCGTAAAATTGCCCTTCGTCGTAGTTCTTGATTTCATTGAACAGCTTCTGATTGAAGGTGCTGCATGTTTAAAATCAGAACTGAACACGTTTTCTGTTATATTTTTCCTCTTTAGGTACCTCAGCAACAAAACGGGTACGACTGTGGTGTGTTTCTTTTGCTGTTCTTTGAAGAGTTTTTGAGACGCAAGGTGAGTCTTAATAGTGATGTTATAGTTCAATGGAGAATGTTAAGTCACAAATAACAGTTAAGCATGTTTTTTGTTTGTTGACAAAGTTGGCTAAACTATTGCCAGTTTCGAATCAACTTGTCTGTCAAAAATAGTAGTCTTTTGTTTACATTTTGCTTTTCGTCACTGAAAGATCTGAAGGAAAGTCTTGGTCAATGGTATTTTTGTTAATGACAGGTTTTGTTTTGTTATTTCTTTTCCCAGTTTCCAGTGGACGATCTCTTATCTGACAAGCCCCTGAGATGGTACTGCCAATCATCTGCTCTCCCATTGAGAAAGAAAATAACCAATATTTTGGCTCAATTGGACAATTGATGTGGCTCTTAGTGTAGTGTACACTGTGTTTTAGCATTTTGGTGTGATTCAGGGTTACAGGAAGGCTTTTTTAAAATGCTGCAATGTGAGATTTGTTTTGTGAAAAGAAATAACCAATATTTTGGCTCAGTTGGGCAATTGATGTTGCTCTTGGTGTAATGTACATTATGCAAAAAAAAAAAAACACATTTTGTTGTGATTCAGGGTTGCAGTAAGGCCTTGTAAAATGCCTCAATTTGAAATGTGTTTTGAAAAGGAAAAAACAATATTTTGACTCAAATTACTATTAGTGTAGTGTACACTAAAATGTATTTTGGTGTGGTTCAGGATTACAGTAATGCTTTTTAGAATACTGCAATTGGAAATGTCTTTTGTGGAAGGAAATTACTAATATTTTGACTCAAGTTGCTCTTAGTGTAGTGTACACTGTGTAAAAAAAACATTTTGGTGTGATACAGTATTACATTAAGGATTTTTGGAATACTGCAATTTGAAATGTGTTTTGTGGAAGGAAATTACCAATATTTTGACTCAAATTGCTCTTAGTGTAGTGTACACTGTGTAAAAAAAAAAACATTTTGGTGTGATTCAGGATTACAATAAGGCTTTTTAGAATACAACAATTTGAAATTTGTTTTGTGGAAGGAAAAAAACAATATTTTGACTCAAATTTCTCTTAGTGTAGTGCGCACTGTGTATGAGGCCCTATGCGCCACCTTGCCGCAGGGACAAGTGAAGTGAAGTGTGCACTGTTTAAAAAAAGCATTTTGGTGTGATTCAGGATTACAGTAAGGCTTTTTAAAATACCACAATTTGAAATGTGTTTTGTGGAAGGAAATAAGCAATATTTTGACTCAATTGGGCAATTGAAGTTGCTTTTAGTGTAGTGTACATAATGTAAAAAAAAAAAAAAAGCATTTTGGTGTGATTCAGGATTACAGTAAGGCTAAATGTAAAATACCACAATTTGAAATGTGTTTTGTAGAAGAAAATAACCAATATTTTGACTCAATTGGGCAATTGAAGTTGCTTTTAGTGTAGTGTACATAATGTAAAAAAAAAAGAACATTTTGGTGTGATTCAGTGTTACAGAAAGGTGGCTCACATTACTACCAATATTTATAAGTGCTCACCGTTATTAAAAAAGTGGCATCAATTAAATGGCCAATCATTGTTGAACAAGTTGTGAAAACATTTTCCACCAATAGGTTACTTTTGCAACACTATAACCTGTTTTAAACATCCCAACAGCTGTACTTCTAGCTTCAAGTGAATATAAATAAAAAAAAAACTAGCTCAGTGACCCCCAGTTTTTTGTTGTTGAAAAGTTATAAGCATGTCAAGATCCAACATTTTGCAAACTTAAAAAAAATTGTAGAAGCAGATTCAGAGCCACATTAAATGTTCAAAAATTAATGGTGGCTCTGAATCTGCTCTTACATTTTTTTTTTCAAAAAGTTGTATTTTATTATGCTTGTTGTTTCCCTGAAATAAAAATTGGGGTCACCGAGCTCGTTTGTGAGTTATTGTTGCTTGAAGCTAAAATCGGGGGTGTTCTAACAGGTTAAAATGTTGGTATGGTAACCATTTATGTCACCAATGATTGGGCATTTATTTGATGTCACTATAAAAGTAGAGCGGTTTTCAGTCAATTGAGTGTCGAACGTAAATTGCGTTTGCTTTGGTTTTGCTTTACTTTGCTCTGTGATTGGCCAGCAAAATTCGCGCGACCTTCTCAATCAATGAGAAGGAAAACCAAACCCAATTGTTACTTTCGCAAGCTCATTTTTCCGCGCTTTGCGCCGGTTACATGTACATGTAATTGCTTCGAATTCTCACTGCGCTGTTCCGGTCGTTTTTATTGGCTGGAGTAAATAGTTTGGTTTTGGTTTTACGACACCCAATTGAAAACTGGTCTAACGACGTACAAAGATTGGTAGTAATGATCCATCAAAATTAAAGTGCTGGGAACCGGTGTGAGCCACCTTAAAATGCCGCAATTTGAAATGTGTATTGAACTGGGTATGGTCACACAAGTTTTTTTTTCCTTTGTAAAAATCATTTGAATAAAATAATTTAATTCAAAAAACCTTCCCTCATTAAGTCTCGTTTGCTCTCAACTGCCCCTCAGTAGCCAAACATGAAAAAGTACAGTTCTCCCTTCTCGTCATTTTTAAAGTTCTTTATTCTAATTAATATTAGCGCCTAAAGTCTACTCCAAGTGTCAGATCACGTTGGTTCGAGACTGCATTACACTTAAGTGGCTTAATGAAGCAAATTTTCCGTTTGCTTATATATCGAAAAATTAGAAATGAAATCTTTGAAGATAATGAATAGCAAAAACTTAAGCCGATCTTAAACAACTGAAATTCTGACTTTATTTCTGTTTTATTTTAAGTCTTGTACAAAAAGCAGCAAACGTCAGTTTAAAATTTAAAACAATTTAAGACTTCGCAAATTACTACATTTCATTGTATTTTAATTTTCGCGATTACCAGTACACGGAAAACGGGTTTTTCGTTTACAAAGTAATGTAAGAAAAAGAATAACATGCAGTCTTAAATTCGTCCCTGAGTGGGACGGAAATAAGATAATTAGCAAACCTCGCTCGAGGTACTTGTAGGAAAGTTGACTCCCACTGGGCGCGTTTAACAGCAACGATATCACAAATTCCTTACACTGGGAATAGTCAATAGAGTAAAAGACTAGGAATACCGCAAAAATTGTTTTACAGTTATAACGAAGCTTGCATTTCACGGACTCCCACTTCACTTCACCAATCTATACGGAAGTCTTTCGCACAAAAAATCTAACAGTTAGTTTTCCGTAACTGGAGTAAGAGTATAATCCAGGCCACCATATGAGTTCTACTTCCCTTGTGCACCGTCCTTCACCCATGCTGACTTCTATACGAGATCGACTTGTTGGCCTTGCTGCTGCATTTCTTGATCTTTGTTTTGCGAGTGCTAGCGCTTCTTCTGCATCCATTTCAGAAATATCGGGAACCTCTTCATGATTCCTGAATAAAGCACCGGGCCTGAACTGCAGCACATTTTGTTCGTCTAACAGCCTAAAGAAATTCTCCTCGTCGAATATTTTATATGAGAAACGTCTCGTGCTTCTCTTGAATATTGGTTGACGAAGGTGCTTGACGTCGCGCACGCTATCCAGTGTTGGCAGCCCCAGACGACTTAACATATGAGAAAAGTACTTCGCGGGGACTTGAAAGCAGTCCACATGACACCATTTGGCTGTGAATAGAAGAAATAAACTACGTTACATAACAGCCTGCAAATTTAACCTAAGAGAGGAAAACTCCTAAACACCCTTTTATCCAGAATTGACTGAGCACTAAGAGTTGCACCAGACCTTGAATAAATTAAATGTGAATGTTCGCGCATTTATGCTTTGTAAGACGACCTGTTCTTAACCAGTGAAACATGCAATTCATTAGTATTATTATTTACCTGGGTGATCTGGTACTAACGAAGAATTTATGCGCTCTACTAGAACGCTCAACCATTTCAAGTATTCTTCTTTCTCTTGAGGCCCTAGAGTAGCTTCTTTCGGCTCTTCAACATTTAAGCCAGCAGTGTCTTCGAACCTTGCTCTTCCAAGGGTACTTCGGGGATGTTTCAAATCGAAGTGCTTCGTCAGCGACATGCCAGTTCTAAACTTCTTTCCACACAAGCGACAACTTGTCGAAAAGGGCATGATTCTTAGTTCTTCGTACCACCAAACTCTGCGAATTGTGCTTGAATGACGAGTTAACCGAGATTACAGAAACTGAACGAGTCCACCGCATTTTCTCACTTTCGCTTAATTGACACAATAAGAATGATCCATTGTTAGGCTTGAGAAAGCTTAAATAAAGGCATTGTGTGTACTCATTGACTGCGGCAGCATTCAGACAATTATAAAATCAGGCAATTACTAACCGTTTAATTTTGAACCATATAGTTCAGTAATGATAACGTTGTTCCTCTTCCTTGCAACAATTAAGCCCGACCGACCAGTTCAGCTTCACTCTGATTAGACAGGTTGTGGTGAGTTTTCGGTCACACAGGTTTCGACGCGTAGACGGAAAAGTGGAAACAAAATTTAAACAATAGAAGAAAAAGTGCGAATTTTGTCGACAAACCGATAGTTGAAGAAACAATAGAAAAATTGAAGTGACAAAGCGGGAAAGTGTATGTTGATAGAAAAACAAATCATATCTCAACAACTTTCATTGATTGCGAGTCAGTGAGCAACAATCAGTAAAGTAACTCGGGTGCCTCAGAGATGTCGAAGTTTAGGAAGCATTCGATCGACAAAATGCGGAAAAGGTCGAAAATGAGAAAAAAACGGAAGAATATGGCAACCAAAAAATCAGGAGGTTCAAGGGAGCAGTTGATTAGGCTTGAAGACCGTGCCACAACGCCGTCGATCTCGATGCAAAATCAGGCAGATGGAAGTGAAGAGATGAAAAGATGCCAAGAAAAACTTCCTCAAAGAGGCACCAACGGGCACCAAATGCAAGAAAAGGTGACTGCTGATGATATTTCCAGAAACTGAACAATGTTTTCTTGAAGAGGGTTCTTGTTACATTCAAACAGTTCTTTCACCGAAGACAAAAGAAGAGCAAAGATGTCCCCCGCCAAAAAACAACAAAAACTGTGCTTTGAATCATATAGATAAGTTACTGGATCGCCAAGGATAGATGATCTGATGAAAAAACATTGACCTGCTGTTTCAAAAGGATATTCGTAAGGTTCATGCGAGCATGTGGAGTGGTTTTACAGTGTAAATCCGCGAAGAATCAGTGTGCACTGAACATTGTTGAGGTTTTTTCCTTGGAGGTTTATGTTATAAAATCTTAATACAAGAAGGAAACGCAGACGTAATTTTTTGTTGTCCTGTTGATGATAGATAGTCTTCGTCCAGGTTCTTTACTGATGGTCGAGAACCGTAGCCTTCCGTGGGCATATCCGAAATAAGCAGTCATTACAACTTAAGCCGCTGTTACAGGCATGGTTTAACCTTTTAGCTGAGATTTATGTGCAACGGCGCTGCGAAACAAGGTTCACCAGGCGTTGAACCGTGTAACTTTTTCGAACTTCCGTTGCGAGACATGTTGCACGAAAAGTAGAACCGCTTTCTTCTTCTGTAGCGGTCGCAACGATCGCAGTGGTGATAACACCAAGAGTTTCACCGGCCGTGTAACCGACCCCTTCATGAAAGTTCACAGCCGGCTGTTGCACATAAGTTTCAGCTAAAAATTTCGACGGGTAAAAGCGGCTTTAGCAATTCAGCGGGTAAGTATATCCAACCTATAATGCAAACGATGCGTAAAATCAGTATTGCTTGGGCATGCGAGTGAAAATGAGAAAAAAAAATCCCTTAAAATTTTGCGTAATGAACGTACCTTTAAAGATCATTTTCGATTTAACGGGAGATTCCGGAGAGAAATTGAGCTAAACAATCCTCAAAAACTAAGCTCAAAATCATTTTACTAATTTTCATAGTGCCGTATGTGATTACAATGCTTTTTATTCTGGTGTGGATTTAAAAGCATATGCGAGGGTCTTTTCTCGCTTAGTTATCAGAGTACAAACTAAGGTGGCATTACAGTTAATAGTTCTAACAGCATAGAAATCGCTTTGTTAGGTGTACCAATACCAGATACTGATTCCCTTTAAAACAGAATTGCAGTTCTTTGCTGTTGTGTTCCGCCAAGTTTAGAGTTTAATGAAATGTCACTAGGCACGTTTGTTCTGTTTATGGGGAGGATAATAATATCGTTCTCTGTTATAACATAGGGCCTTTCGACAAAAAAAAAATACCAGCGTCCGTCAGCATAAGAGCCGGCTTTACGGGTCCCCTTCCAAAACAAACCGAAGAAAAAAACAATACAAAGAAATTAAGTAAGTTTATCGCAGCTCTGCCTTATTTCGGCCTCGTTTTGTGTAGACCGTCTAAACAACGCAACGAAAACTTGAACTAAACCGTTCAAGCACAAGGATTATCATTCAAATTTAACTGCCGAAAGTGTTTTCATAAAGTCGTCAATGCAAGGTCTCAGTGATGGTGTTTCAGTTGTCGCTTCCTTGACCAGGGCGCGGACTTTCGGGTAAAATCCCACCATTCTAGAGACTGCTTTGAGCATTCTTCCTAATGAATAGATATCACTGGCGGCGCTGTAGAGCCGATACTTCATAACCTCTGGGGCCAAATAAGTTTTCGTTTGTACAGGAGCCCTCCTTTTTACACTTTCTGTCACCGAAATTGCTGCTGCCTTTGTGCTTTTTCCAAAATCGATAAGAATAGGGTTGTATTTCTTTAATGCTGTTGGGTTTCTTTCCAGAACAACATTGTTGGCCTTTATGTCATTGTGTAAGTAACCTCTTAAATGTACATGTTTCAGAGCATCACATATCTGAAGAAATATCTCAGCGCTATCTGATGGTGTTAGCATGCTTGCATTTGCAGCCTGATGAAGTGTTATACTTTCGTCCCTCACACCGTGAAATAGCTTGACCAAAGATAGTGGCTCGTTTTCAGTAACAACACCGAAAATCAGTGGAAGCCTTTCGTGATCCCCCAATGCTTTAACGACCGTTGCCTCGTGTAGTAAATTTTTCCGTGCCATCTCTTTCCCCTCTGCGGTGTTATTATGAGTCATTTTCTTGACAATAACTTTTATCCCTCTATACCGAGCGAGATAACACTTTCCGTAACTTCCACTACCAATTGCTTCGTCAGACAAGTCTTCGAGATAAGCTGGGTTCAGTTCTTTAAGGGCTTTCTTGGGTTTCCTTGCCTCGTTTTTCCTTTCGACTAGACGAGGATCTCGATGCGCTGTAGTCGTTCCCCGTGATTTTGGTTCTGTGAACCCAACTACAGGAAATACGCGGGTCCCACGCGCCAAATTCAACATTACAGCCCCTCTTGAATATGCTTTGGCGCAGCTTTCGAAATCACATCTCGGTGGTTTGGGAGAAGGAGGGCAAGATTTCTTTAGGCCGGCGATTGTTGAATCATTCGCCGGATCATTTGCTTCTTCGCACAGCTTGTTGATTCCTGCAACATTGACGGTATCATTTGCGTCTTCATTGTATTGGTCGCCGGTATCATTTGCAGCGGGATCTACGGTTTCCTTGTTAATCAACGGTTGCATTCCCGTCACAGCATTTCTTTCCTCTCTTTCCCTCTCACGTCTTCTCTTATTCCTTCTTCTCTTCTGCCTTAACCTTTCTTCCTGAGTATTTCTGCGCGAGTAAATGGCCCGCCTTTGCGAGCCATTTGCGTCGGCCGCGTCCGCCATTTCGACTAGCGAAATGACTCGATCAATTGCATTGTATTTACATTTACTCTAATTTCACATCACGTTTTTATTTCTTAGCACTTGTTGATGTGACATGTAGTTCAGATCATATTCCTATACCCTGCCTGGTTTGTTTTCGATTTAATTACATCCGCCATGACATAAAAACAGATTACGACACCTTGCAAGTCCCAAAAGGAAAGAAACCGGGTGAGTCTTAATTTGAGGAATGTCAGGAATGCTAGTAGATTCTACTAGCATTCCTTTGCGGAACTTACAGTCGGGCCCGGCTGCGTCCTCTCATGTAAAGGTGTTGGAAAGTACAGACTGTTGACTAAAACTCTGAAAGATGCAATAATGCAATGTCATCAATACTGCTGGTTTTTTGCTTGGAACTATTGCTTGGATGTCTCAGAGAAACGGGTACGTGGAATATGGAATTTCGTTTTGGCAATTTAAATTTGTGATATGTTGCACCAAGATTCCTGCTTTATATGGCTTCCCACCAAAGGATATAATTCAATAGACAAATAAATAAGTTTACTCAGCTGATTGTCTGATCAGTGCTTGTCATGCAGCATGATAGTGTCTTAGTGATACTCAGACTCAGTAATTCATTCTTATAAATAAAGAGTGATTTCCAGTAGCTAAAAGTTTGCTCACAGTCTTCATCAAATGATTACCCTGTCGCTTTCTTGCACAGTACTTCTTTTATAAAGGAAACGAGGAAACCACCGGGCCAAGAGCGGCAGCCATCTTGGATTTCCATCAGACTTGGAAGACTGGGCACGAGCAAAGCCAAATTTGGTCAGCAGCTATACACTGCAGGCTCGCAGAAAGACCGTTTCTTTTGGATTTTCGCAGGACTCAAGAAAACAAGGCACATTTCCTCGGTTTTTTCTTCTTTTAAGCTAGAAAATGATGGCTTTAAGCAACAAATCGTGGACAACTACTTTTTAGAAACAGGTAGGCTTTAATATCAATGATTTTGATAAAAGACTGGCTTGAAAATGTGATGCACAATTCAACCAAATGAATGCATGTGCTTCTGTGAATTTAGCTACAAATTCATCTGATCTCGGTTGTCGAGGTAGCCATTTCCTATTTATTTTTAAAATAAAACATTTACAAACGTTTTTATGGGGTAAGTTTGTAGTTGTAGCGCTAGTTGAAATGAACAATCAGATGATTGTAGTTGTACTGAGAATCAATTGCAAGCTTTATTTGTGTGACCTGACTTATTCGATCGAGTATAACATTATACTTTAATTTGCCTGTGATTTGATTGAAGTTGAAGGTCATTTGGTGGAGTATTATAATGCCCACATGTACAATAAAATAGCACCATCAGTTAAAAACGAATGTGAACACTGTAATCACACAGAAGAACTGACTAAAGTGCATGATTTTTTCTCTTTTTGCTGTAGATCTTCAACTCAATGTTGTTGTCAAGGCCAATACTCAAGACTGCAGCTTCAGAGTGTGTGAAGTCACCAAATCTTGCTCAATAAGCTAAGTCACTTGTAAGCAGGGGAGCCTATTTTTAACTGATTTAGTATGGTTATGAATTGTGACTTCTACTACTATATATACTACTCAGGAACAATGAAAAAATAAAAAAATTTGTAACTTTGAGCCTTGAATTCATTACTTGATGTTTAATAGTTTAATAGAAAATTAGAGGGTCAAATTGTTTTGGTCATGTAAATTACAAGCAAATTGGTACTTTTTTGTCTTTTAGCACTGTGCTTGCACAATTATTATGCCTATCAAATTTTTATAGTAGCACAACATTTGCTGATGTTGTGATTGCACTGTTTTGTTACATTATTCATTATCTAGAATATAGTTATTCCACATTTTGTGGGTCATCACGAGGGAAAAACTACAATTTTTCTGAGCCACTATAAATGTGTTAAAGTTGTGCAGACAAGGCAGTAACTTTTAAGTTTTGTTAAAGGCTGATAATTTAGAGAGGGATTTTGACTTGACATTAAACATCTGTTGAAATTTGTTGCACTGTGTAGCCTTGTCATTAGAACTTTTGTACATAATCAGAGCTTGCTATAAGTTATTGTTTTTCTGTTATTATGTTTTCTTGTACAAACGTTTTCACTGGCAATTGTCAAACCAAATTTTAGAATAAAAATTATTACAGTTTCTTGTACATTAACATTAGGATCGTGATCACCCAGCCTTCATGTTGTAGTCAAAATTTTGTCCATCATGGTTGAGGTAAAATATCCATCTGCTGAATATTATTCTTTCACAATACATATTAAAAGACCTACATTTATATACAAATAAATTCCTGAATCTTAACTAAAATAAGTTAGGGATTGTTCAATAAAATTATCCCTTTTATGACATGCTGATGTTCTTTTTCATCTACATACTACATGTACATTCTCAACAGCTTATTCTGAGACTCACCGGAAATTTCAGTCACAAATGTTTTTGTGATTTTGGAAAGTTCAAAGTAGTACAAGATCTTGAAAAGGTTCATTCAAGATCCTTGAAGATCTTTTGCAAGATTATTGAAGATCTTCAAAGATCTTGGCAAGAGCTGCAAAGGATCCTGTAGGATCCTTGAAGATCTTTGGCAAGGTCATTGAAGATCCTCAAAGATCTTGAAAAGGTCTGCAAAGGATCCTTGAAAATCCTTTTAAGATCTTTGGCGACATAATTGAAGATCCTCAAAGATCTTGGCAAGTTCTGCAAAGGATCTTTGCAGATCCTCAAAGATCCTGGCAAGATCTGCAAAGGATCCTTAAAGGTCTTGACAAGATCTTGGCAAGATCTGCAAGGATCCTTAAGGATCTTTGAGGATCCTCAAAGATCTTGGCCAAGATCTTCAAGGATCTTGGCAAGAAAGTTGAGGATCCTTAAGGATCTTGGCAAGGATTTTTGAGGATCCTTAAAGATCTTTGCAAGATTGTTTAAGGATCCTTAAAGATCTTCATAAGGATCCTCGAAGATCTTCATAAAGATCTTTGAGGATCTTTAAAGATCCTCCAAAGATTTTCACCAGGGTTCACTAATTCGTTCCGCTTACATCAAGACTTCACTATAACTATATTGCGTACCTCCAAGCAGAAAAAAAAAATTCGCTTGAAGCGACAATCTCTGAACAACTCTAATAAACTGAATAAGTCACTTCCCCTCAAAGAAACAAACCGAGCTATTCTGGTTGCCATCTCATTTTATGGACTTTGAAACTACAATTAAACTACTTTTAGATTTTTTTTCTAATCGTAATTCATAGCTCATTAGAAGGTTTTTAAGTATTTAAACTATGGTTAATGAGCCTTGTAGTCTTTGTCAATCCAGTGTCTGACTAGCTGTGCCTGTCCGACCACAATGAGCATTGTGCAATTGTCTATAGGCTAATTATCTGCCTTGCATGAAAGGTTTTTTAAAACAGTTCCCATTGATTTTGCAGACCTCCGTATATATGACTTTAGTTTTTTTTGTGCATATCCCCACTTAAACCCATGTATTTTGAACCCATCTCGATTCGTTTTCTCACTTCAAGCTAGACTTTTACTTCGCATTTCCCACCGTCCCTCCCTTAACTCGCAGCTTGTCATCTCCCATCTTTTACATGACATTGATTTACTTCTTTCATACCTTAACTTTGTGAGAACTGATAAGAAGAACTTTGGTCCCTTTGTTTATTTTATATTTCCTGCTTGTCATTGGAAGTTCTTATCATTTCTAGCTCACTAATTTTTCGAATAAATAATTTTGTGTCTATGTAGTTACAAAACTGGTCACAGGGAATTGCATCGTCGGATGCACTTTGCCCCACAGTAGGTAATTTGGCATCTATTAGAAAAAGGTCCGCATCTCTCCAAGATCAATGGTAAAATCAAATCTTCTGACCAATTGCCCACTGAGAAGGCAACCTTATGCATCCTACATACCATACTCTTTCCCTAAGGACACGGCAACTCTAATGGAAAGGCTATGCTTTCCATCCCACCCAAGTTTGGCTATAAAAATTAGTGCTTTCGATTATCTTTGGAGCTGTTTTGTGTGTTTGTACTATATCTTCATTTAGTAAAACAAGAACCTTATTTTGTTTTCCTGTTAGCATCAAAGGGAGAGAAAAAATTTAAGACAGGCTCACTCACCATTCAGTTAGGTTAGGTTAGGCTTTGTTTACTCTCCTGTTTTATACAGGTCAACAATTAGCATCTCATTAATTTGATATGAGTCTAAGAAATTCATTCCCAATACCAAAACTAAAAAATTAAAACAAGGGGAACAAAACATGTTTGACCGAGCGTTTCTAAAAACAGCCAGTTACATTTTCCTGATATTGTGGAGTCCTAAAAATGAGATTATCAGCAAACGGGTAAAACATGTTATTCAGTTACACAAGGGGCTGGAGATGACAGTTTAAGAAACAGAGTTATCAAATCACCAATATACCCTCCTTCATTTCGTAATTTTTCCCGTATACTCCTTTTTGCAATGTTTCAGTTTAAACTCGCGCAAATTAAATAATGTAATTTTCCTGTTTGGGCATAGCTGAGTCATCTACGTCAAGTTAAGAAAATATATGCGTAAATGATGTGTTCCTGGACGTTTTTTACTGAAGCTAGACATACAGACAGACGGATAGCTGTAATATATCGATTACAAACTTATGTCCACTCTGGGTATTTAAAAAACATTGATTTCAAACACAGGTAGTTTAAATTCGCTTGGAGGAGGGGGGGGGGGGGGGGGGATTTAAGTAAAGAATGAGCCATGCCTTAACATGCTTGCGTGTTTTGTTTTACTTGTCAGTGGTATAATAAAATATGCTTTTCTTGTCAGAGAGAGGTAGATTAACAGTAATGGATAGAGCTAACAAGATAAACTTTCTCTCTTTATTACAACTGGTGCCCTTAAGAGGCGATAAGCGTTTCCTATGTTAAATGCAATTCACGTAGTAGCACTCACATTTCATCTTTGGATTCAACCATCTCCTTTAACATTTGCTTTATCCTTTTAAATCTTTCTCCATATGTCTCCCTGGGCAAGAAGCTTTCAGTATAAAACTTCCCAAATCTGAAAATGGCGAGCAAATTTTTAATGAAGAATTAATAAAAATAGTCATGTTTTTAGTCAAGAACCGGGTTCTTCGAATGCGGGCAAAATGATAATAAAGGTTAAATAAATCCAAGCCGAGGTTAATTACACAGAAGAGTAAAAACACCCAAATCTGTGCTTTCCAGAGACCATTTTAAGCTTACAGAATATTTACTTCACATTTATTCCGTTCTTAACTTGAAAATATTGGTGGTACTTAGATCGGGTACCAGTTGCAAACACACTAGCAAGTGCTTTTGGTAAAGTCGATTACAAAGGGGTAGAGGATTTCTGACTGGCGCAGTAAAACTTAAAAGCACAACCTGGCGAAAATATTTCAAGCATCTTTAAGAATCCTAAAAGATCTGCTTGGGGATCTTGGTGAGGGTCTTAATAAAGATCTTCAAGGATCTTACAAAATTCCTCAAGGATCCTTTAATTTCTCGCCAGTATCCTCAAGGATCTTCAAGGATCCTTTAGGGATGTTTGAAGAACTTTGAGGATCCTTAACGGTCCCAAAAAGATCCTCATTTATTACTGTGAAGATCTTTCAGAATCCTGAAGGATCCTTGAAGGTCTTACGAATATAAATTATTTATTCTTGCCAACATCCTTAAGGATCCGGAAGAACCCTAAAAGAACCTAGAAAGATCCTCAAGGATCCTCAAGATTCTTTTCCAGTTTCTTCAAAGATCCTCAAAATTATTACCGAGATTTGAGGACCTTACGTGTAAAGCTCTATTTCTAGCAACTTCAAAGATCTCCTTAGATTGATAAGATCTTCAAGGATCTTCAAACTTGTTTCCGCTGGTATGAGAAACGCAAGGCCAAACAGTCTTTTCCGCGTTGCCCGAAACACGAAGCAGAAAAATCTGTTTAAAAGATTTTGAGTTAGAATCAAATAAGAAATGTTTATCTTTTCCGTCAGCGTAATCCCGACTTGATTACGACCTCATCGCGTTTCCTAGAAAGGTTTTCTTTCGAGTCAGCTTGCGTCTGAGATTTCGAAAGATGCTCGGAAAGACCGCCATAGATAGAGTTGTTCAATTTGGAAACTACAGTCATAATACGCAATTATTTTTTGTTTTGTGACGCCATCTTGCTTTGGGAGACACTGACACAACTTGATTGATTGCCGACCTATGAAATTTTGTGCCAGCTTTGGACTCGTCGTAAAATATGTTTCGTAACAAAGATATAAATGTAGCGGGATAGTGCTTTAACAGCTGTAAAGGGAATTTTAAAACTGCATATTCTTCTAAAAGAAGTGTGCTTATTGCAAACAACATGGCAGGATTCCAAAAGGCCGTTTACGAACGTCGTAACCTGTTTAATCGGGTCAGTTTCCTCGGGGTGAATATGATTGAAATATCTAAAAGCTATTTGAAATGTTCAATTTCCTGCTACAGAGGCTCTAAATACGTAAAACAGCCATTGATTCACCGATATTTTACTTGCGCCTGCCGTCAACCAAGATGGCGTGAGAAACACGCGTCTTTTGCAAGGCTTTGAAATACATCACATTCCTTACCGGCTTTCGCCTGAATACTGCGATTCAAGCAAATTCGGCTCCACTGGAAAGTTCCCAGATAAATCAGAAGGATCCATTTTCTACGAGTCTAGAACTATGCTTTCGCTCGTTTGTTCACATCAATAGCTATTTCGATTGACAGCAGTTCCTGGAAAGCCGGAAGTGTCTTTCAAATGTCACGCAATGCAACAAATGTTCGAACTGACATGTTGTTCTTCACGAATCTAAGTCGGTCGTAATTACTTTCCGCTTTCAATGAAAGTACAACTTTGAGGGAAAATATTTGGAGATAAGGAGGTAATATCTGTGTAAATATAAATTTTCCGCTGCAGTGGCGCGGAAAATTAGCTACAGCTATATTTATTCTAAGTCACACTTCAGTAAAATATCACTTTTCCGAGAAGCGCTAATGACAATGACTTGCTGCAAGAAACATTTATTTTTAGAACGTATTGTAGCAAAACTAGGGAGAAGAATTAGAAACGGAAATTGGGAATTCGAAAATGAAAATGGAAGACAACAAAAGCAAGAACTACGAAAAATCCAAATCCTCAATCTGTTACAAATCCCAACAATCACTCATTAGTGAATAACATGCTATGAGCTATGTTAGGATGCTGCGTAAGCAAAATAAACGATCCGATACAGACACAAATATCAAAGACCAATTATCTAGCCAGCCAAAGTAGCACTTCTTACGTCGGTGAGAAACAGTGAAAACCGTTTTAATGGTTGCTGCCGGAGGTACTCCCCCCCCCCCCCCCCGCTCTCCATGCCCCTCATTCTACAGCATCAGGTTCATGGGCTCCTGACGTATCTGTGGATCGATGTCCCTCAGAAAATGTTGTTCCTTTTTCCCACTGCTGTGCGATCTCGATAGGTTCCAGTTTGTATAACATGGATAAATGTCCTTCAATTTTAGCGAGAGAAACGAACATTTATTTATTTTTGTCCAGGTTTACGCTGATAAATCCCTGACGTAAGGGCTTATTGGACGTTAACATGCGATCAGGGCCCAGTTGCTCGAAGCATGGTTAGCGCTAACCCGGGTTAAATACCATGACAGCCTATAGGTTTTAATACCTCGTAACCAATGGTTACCGCTAACCATGCTTCGAGCAACTCAGCCCAGGCGCGAACGACTTTAATAAACTCATTGTTCTTTAAAGATCTTGCCAAAAAAAACAAAAAAATGAATACTTCTGAGTTGGAAAAGGAGTCACCGGTGGTAAGCGGTACAGGCAAGCTGACTGCAAGACACGTCTATCTCACTCTGTGATGTTTTAGCCGGAAAAACCTTCGCGGTTTATTCTATTTAACCTAGAAAACTTACGGTAATGTTCGAAGTTCACTAAACGTTATTTATGGACGCTTAGAGGTGAATTTAAATGTCTAAATGAGGGCCTGAAGGTCCATCAAGCTCATTCCCCCAAGTTCCATATTACAACCCAAGCCGAAACGAAACCGTGGTGTAACGGATAATGACCTCCCCACTCTCCCTTAAAATCATATAAGACAAAATAAATATTATAAAAAGCAATATGCAGGATCATTTTATTAATCTGTTCACTAAAATATCAACTCTCACATGCAATTTAAAGCAAGATATCGAAGGCATTCAAGTTCAATCAAAGAGATTCATATCATCATATTAACTCATTAATACAAATATATAAGGAACTAAATTTTTGGTCGGAAAAACCAAGATGAGGAGCGACAAACATGTTGGTAAAAGTGATGTTAGCCTTCCAAAACTGCTTAAATTTAAAATCGCTTTATGTGTGCCGTTCCTTCACAAAATTAGTAAATGCGAGGGATCCTCCGTTACTGGGTTAACGTCACAATAGCCGCTAAACCCGTTCTACCCAAAACTCCGCCGTGAAGCAAAAATTTAGTGAGTGACACAGGCAAACAAGGACCTTCCGATAACTAATTGTTGTACCAGCGAGCTACAGGAGACTGTTGGGAGCTAACGCGATTAAATACTTTGTTGTAATTTTCTTTTCGTGTGCAATTTCTTATAGCTATACGTAATTTTGATTTATGTTCACATTTGCTTCTGCTCTTGTTTTGACAATGCAATTATAAAATGTTTTCAAGTGGATAGCTTATCAGTGAGAAATTCGGTCCATTCCCTTAACTTTAATTAACCACTTACGTACAGGCAAAGCCTAAGTTTTACGTGCTCGTTGTCTATGACTTACAGAAAAAGTCAAGTGTGGTTTCTTCCTCATTACCACTCGCAATATCCAAGGCTGTGGCAGTTATTTCTGTTCCACCAAAGCACATAGTTACTTCAATCTCTCTGTCACGGCCTCTGCTGGTGTCAGGAGATTGGATTGTGATGCTGCCAATTTTGGTCAAACCAGGCTCTGTCACATACTGGGTATCAGGGTTTTTTGCTGTATAGAAACCAAACGTAAACGCCGTATCTTTAGCACGAACGGGGTTAAAGATTTTTTGGATTTCCTCTCCAACCTTCACGGTCTCATCTGCCCTTACAAAACAGGCAAATATGTCCCTGCACCTTTCAATGCCATCTGCAACGAATTTCTTTTCCTCCGGGTGAACGCCCTCGATAAATATTCGCGTTGTGTTGGCGCCATAGGTTACACCAATAACCCGTGCAGAAATTTTTCCCGGCATTTTTCCAAACATCACGGCACCCTGGACAACTGCAATGGTTGAGTTACGTGGGATAATGACACGGCATCTTTCGGTTAACTCATTTTTTATTTCTCGCTGGAGAAGAGGAGAATCAGAAAATCCCCCCACCAGAAGCATCGCTTTGACCTTGGAAAGCTCTGGTTTCTTCATCAGGGTAAGTAAGTGGTCTTTCATGGCCTCTAGAACTGGTGTAAAGAGACCTACCATTACTTGTGGACTTAAACAAAGGTACTCGTTTCGAGCCATTTTGATGTTGTCAGCACCATAATGCTCGAGGGCTTGGGGTCGAATTTCAGCAAAGGAAGTTGTAAAACTGCACGGCAGCATGATTCTTGTCTCTTTATTATCTAAGGCGCGATTATTGCGTTTCTTCTCCTCAAAATCGTTCTTCAACTTGAGCCAGTCAATAGGGAACAGTTTGCGGTAATCGTACATCTCTTGGTCACCAAAAAGCTCATTCAAAAGACTTTCAAACTGGTAATTCACTTTAAGACCACCATACGGCCCGCCAGTTACCTTGTAGATCTCTCTAATGTTGCCATCAACCTGTTTTTCATGGACCGTCACGTCAAGAGTTCCACCTAGAAACAAAAAAGTCATACACTTTTTGTTAAATAGTGGCTGGCCAATCTTTTAAACCATCGCTCCTATGAGGGTCAGATAGATAGATAGATAGATAGATAGATAGATAGATAGATAGATAGATAGATAGATAGATAGATAGATAGATAGATAGATAGATAGATAGATAGATAGATAGATAGTATAGCTAGATAGTATGCGCTTGTTATATTTCAACGTGCATTTCGCCGTTTTAAGCTAATACCAAAGTGTTCTATATGGTATGGATCATATACTCATTAAAAAAAATTGAGTTATAACCTCCAATGTCGACAACCATGTATTGAGCATTTGGTTCAGATAGAAGTCCGCTAACGGGAACCTTGAGCCTCTCGGATTGTATCGCATCCATCTTTTTCTCCGTGCAGAAAATTGCTGCAGCTTCGGGTTCCAATGCAATTATTAACTGGTCTGGACGATCACGTGACACGATACCAGCCTGTGTGCACAAAATGAGAGAGGAATTTGGTCTCAGTGTTCAAAACGAATGTTGACCGCTGTTGTGGAAAATCAATTTTCATTTTTAACTACCGGATAGGAGATGAGAATTTGCTGAAAAAAGATCAACATATTGAAAAGCGCAGGAGTTAAATGTACTGCCATTGCGTCTTTTATAAGTAATTAATGTAGTTCTAGTGAATATTTTTCTTTCGAATAATTATCTGTTTAATATAGCGCAGACCACCGATAGTCCCTATTTGTTCTTGGGGTCGACAGTAAAACAAGCGAAACACAATAAAGCACGCGAAAATTCCCGGATTGTGTGAGGAGACGGTACGTTGATTAATAAAGAGTTCGTCAAATAAATTTTCCGGTACTGCATCTAATCAAAACATTTCACGAACAAACTGGTGAGCTGTCTTGTCATCATTCTCAACATCGGTTCCTTCTCCCTATGTCGGAAGGATTGCAATTGTGTCTAGTATATTAACTCTCATGAGGCGTGTATTGTATTTTATTTTTCAGTTTCTGATGGGCTATGGCTTTTTTTTTTTTTTTCGGATGCATATTGTAGCGCATGTGTCTGGGATTTGGAAAACAGAATACCATGGAAACAAATTAATACCTCATAGGCTGCCTCTCTCATGAACTGCTTGGCTCTTGGGCTCCATATAGCAGGCACCGTCAATACCCATTGGATATCTTCCACTGTAAAATCTTCTACTTCTGTCTGTTGTCTAATAAGATTGACCGCTTCGTCCCCCAAGAACTTGATGGAATATGCAAACACGGTCTTGGCCTCCACACGTCTCCCTCTGGAGTCATAGATCATGGTTTTCAAGTCTATATCCTATAATAAAGAAAAGACGGTTGAATTGCCAAAGAAACATGGGAACATTTTATACTTTTGTCACGAAAAGGACGCAGTATATTCCAATTTTTGAAAAAAAAAAAAAAAAAAGGGTCTTTCTAAATTTGGCTGCCACAATAACGACAGATCAATGGAGCATTAACCCACCACACGAAATTGTTTACAAGTAAACTTCTAAAACTGCCACAAGGTTTGGTGGTACTTACGTTCAGGGTACACATGCACGCACAGAAATCGCCCTCCGCCCCCAAATTTTGACTAAACAAGTGGAAAATACGTAATCAGTTCTCGTTCGTCTTTATGACTAATCTATTTTCAGCTTCATGCTTCATGATCAACACCTGTCATTTATAGTTTTTGTTCCGTCTGTTTGTGAGATACTAATAATAAACTCAAGGAAACAGTGGCCACGCCAAATAAGTAACAGAGCATTACTTGTAAAATAAAATTCTAACGAGCATGATTTATATTTGCTAATGCAGAGTTCTTCAGTCGCCATTGTGTTGGGATCAATCAGGACGACTTACCTCATTGTTATGCAATTCCATCTTGAAATGTTGGAAGAAGAAGTATTGTTTTTCTTCATACATACTCCTAAGAATGGCAAACTTTTCAGCTGCTTTATAACCAAATGAGTGAAACGACTTGTCTGGTTTGAGCAGCAGGCATGTCGGTGTCTTGCTTGTTCGATGACCAAGTTCACTAACCCAGTCTCTGTTCATAAAAATAGACTCTTCACCTTCTTTCTTGTTAAATGAAAAAGCAAAGCCACTGTAAGTTGTCCCGAAGTCAACGGCCACCGTTGCTAAGTAAGGTTTGTCCGAATGTAGATTTGAACTTGTTTTATCTGCTAGAAAATTACAAAGGCCAACATGACTGCTTTATAATATTTAATTTTACAATGTGGAAATTAAGATAGTAAGTCCTCTAAACAGAGATGACCACTTAATGGATGGTTGTTATAGCTTGACACTAGAAATCTGTGACTTCAGACTAATTTCACCAACATCTCTACTATACCAAGTTGCTATTATTATGTTAAAAGGTTTTCAAAAGTTAATTAGAACCAAAGTTAACTCTCGGTGTGAATGGTGGCATTAGGTGCTTTGTTGTAAGCATCTCTTCACAAGTTATATGTTGAATGACAGGTATAAGGTTAAAGATATCATGAGAGAGCCGGTTTCCAACGTGGGTTACCTTTGGAATCTTTTTGTTGCTTTGCACCCGAGGGAATAATATTATCGCTATTTTCATCGTCAACAAGATCATTTTATGGAGGGAGAAAAATCTGAGTACGCAGCAAAAACCCCTTAGAGGAACAAGAAACAATATGTCCTAACGCACTTTTTGCGCACATTAATTCTTAATCTTTCTTTCAGAATTTTGGCTCAAAATAAATATTTCATGATGTATGGAGCTCTGGTATTTGGATGAGATTAGGAAATTTTGGAAGTGCTAACTACAACGCAACCTTTAAGATAGGTTATGTCAAGTTTTTGTAAGTAAAAAAAGATCATGTTCGACCCTCACACGGAGATGTTTAGATTAATCGCATTCCTTATTCAGTGATTGCGGAAAAGCTAAAGAGATTGTAATTCATGTAATGGTTATATAAAGAAAGATATGTGGTCACGCAATGTTCTTTAAACTTAAGTAAAACAACGCCGCCTTACTTTGGCACGCGTTAACAACACGCAAAATATAGCGGTAGTAGCTAAGAACCTCCAAGGTGGTTATGTCATTAACCCTGAGTTCCGGTTAGGTTTCACAGAAATTTAAATTAAGTTTTAGGATGTCCTTTCTTTGTATATTTTGATTACAACAAGCTGTTTCTTAGAATATCGACATATCTGCTACTATCTAGACCTTTAAGCTGTAAATTAGTTAAAACCATGATAGCTTTTAAGCCCTGTTCGCTTCAATCAAATTTAATCCAAACATATTCTGTACTCGAATTCAATCGATCTGGTCGATTCGTTCTACTTCGAATATACAAAACTTCCTAAAAAAAACAACGAGCGTTAAACGTCAGGGAATTGATGGCGACTGCTTTAAGTGACCAGCTGCTGATCTTTCTCTATATAGTTCCTGCCTAAACATTTAACGCAATGATGTAAGGTTTTTAACATTAAAGTTGTACTTTAGCTTACCCGGAGATGAACAAGCCATGCTTTGAAAACTATCCTTGTCTTATGGAGGGACACGAAGAAAGCAGATTTCATGAAACTGTACTGATCGAGGGTTTTTTCCCCGAAAATGATCAACCAATCAGATCCCTTACCCTAGTGACCTCAGTACTCTTATGAATGAATAATCAAAGCTGTTGTCAATAGTTTCCGGTTTCGTGACTTCCGCTTTAAATTTCTGTGTTGTATTTGTTAATTTAATGACTGATCGTATTCTTGTTACTAGAGAGGGGTAGGGGGTGGGGGAGAGGGACGTAGCAACGTTTGATATGGGGAGAAACAAAGGACATTTATCCTGAAAGGCACTGCTGGTATTATATGTTATCAACTGTGGTGGACTTTAATAAGTGGAGGTTGGAAAAACGAGTTAATTTCCTAAGCAAAATATAAAAACGAGCTATAAGTGTGATTTAATCTTATCAAAAACCACAATTTCCGGTCATGCTTCCAAGAATTCAAACATCCGGGTAACTGACTTTCGTTTTAAGTGAAAATTTGAAGAAATTTTGTTAAATTATGGCAGCGTTCCGAAGCAGAACTTCAGCATCGAACACTGTTCAGCCACGTAGATATACTTTGTCTTCACAATCAGCCTTCAGGGTAAACAGCAACAGTGAATTGTCCACAGAAACTCTAAATGAAGCATCGAAGCAACATCCCAGCGGTGAATTGCCCACAGAGGCCCTTATTGAAGCATCCAGGCAACTTCCGGCCCGACTTGAAAAATTACACCAAGAGAACAGCCAACTTAGGTTCAAAGTAGAGTCCTTGCAGAGGTAAGTTAATTGAAGCCGGATGAGATTGGTTTTGTGTACATCTAGTGTTTAAAGTCATATAAATTGTTAGCCAAGGGACAAATTGTGACGCAGTCATCCTCCTTTTCTATATCTAAGTCGTGATATAGACCAAATATTAACTGATTAATTACAAAATTTTGGAATGTTATTATGACGCGAAGATGAAACACGAATAAAGAAACACCCTTCGGGAAAAAATACGGATGAACGGTTTTTAGATAACGTTGTTTTGTGATTACACGAGTTGCATCGCTTAACTCGTCACGAAAGGGTCGCATGCCGTTAGACAGTGAGAAATTTCCCTTCTAAAAACAGGCGTATATTTCATGATAGAAAAAATACATTTTGCTCTTCTCTCTTTTCGTGCCAATGATACATTGATTGGTCGATGTTTTACAACTGCTATGTAAGTCTTATAACTGCAGTCAATATTTCATGGTAATAACTAAATATATCTGTCAATAGATCACTTCGGGACATGGAGCGCATCAGCAATGAAAACGGACAGCTCTTGGTGGAAGTGGAGAGCCTAAAACAGAGGTATTGCAATGACCCCTTTAGTCGGTTTTCGATATTCTTGTAAGTGAATAACATTTTATCAATCTTCTGCAGTCTTAATCGCTTGTCCTAGATATTTTTATTTCTAAGGTCAGTGTTTCTACATAATTATGCAATGCCTTTGTAAGGTTATTAATTTGCTTTTATCTTCACCTGTTTTAAAGAAGCACTAGTTTAATTAAAGCGTCGAGGATATAGCTTTTCGCTGTGTAGCTGATTGTTAAATTTTGAATTATGTAACCAATCTATAGAATTAGGTTTCATTGAGGATTTTTCAAAGCAATGGTTGTATTTGCAAATAAAGATGATGACAACAAAATTTTAAGATCCCTAACATAATATTTTAAAGCGAATCCCGAATACTTATCGATATCTGTTGCTTATAACACAAACAGTGAATTTATAACAGTCCGAAAAGGGCAAAGCCATACTAACGTTGTATAATAATAACAATAATAACGATGATGATAACGATAACGATAGCGCTAATAATAATAATAATAATAATAATAATAATAAAAATAATATCATAATAATAATAATAATAATAATTTGGTAATACAGAGACATGCAAAAATTAACGATAAAAACCAACGTTTCGGTGTCCTCATGACGCCATTGTCAAGGAGAAATAAAAAATTACTTTCTTTAATTAACACTATATGCTAATTTATTGATACACCTTGCCGCAGACTCTGTAATTTTTTTATTTCTTCTTGACAATGGCGTCATGGAGACACCGAAACGTCGGTTTTTATTGTTAATAATAATAATAATAATAATAATAATAATAATAATAATAATAATAATAATAATAATAATAATAATAATAAATAATAATAATATAGAATATACTGCAATCAATGTTCATGATTAAAATTAACGTCCAAAAATTCAAAATGTTCTGTGATTTACAGTATCTGTACTATGCATTTTTAAAGTGCATTATGTTGTCTCAGTATGAGGAAACAAAACTTTAACTGGTAAAATGTTCTCTGCAACTGAATTATTATGAATACAGTACCTTTGAACAGTAGGTTGGTTTGTTGTGTTTTTATCACTGCCCTTCCTTTACAATCCATATAAATTAGAATCCCTCTTTCTTTTTATTATGGTATTTACATGTTTTACTCGTTAAATGATGTGACTTTATAAACAATAGATTTTAGTTTAGATTCCAGACATGATTGCTATTGCATTGGTTTTCTTTAATTATTGGACGTTGATTGGGTAAATTGCTCGGAACTAAAGTATATTAGTCCCCATGCAACATGCTTTCAGTACTTGAGCTTAAAGGATATTTAAACTATCCACTTCCCCTTTCTCTGTTGCAGTTGTTGTTGTCATTTTAATTGAAAAGTATTATAGTTGGCGTAATAAGCAAGACTGCTATTTATTCTTTCTATATCGTAAATTTTGATAACTTTGTTTTCAGATTGAAATTCTCATTGGCTTAATAGTCTTCACATATACTTCAACCCCCCCCCCCCCCCCCTCCCCTACCCCAACACCAACACTACTTCATCTGAATTTTTATTTTTTAAAACAGGTAAGAATTTATACCACAGCAACTAGGGGCACACCGCTGTTGTCATCTCCTTTGTATCTCTCTTACTTTGAAGTAAATGTTACAAACTTAATTTATGTTTTCAAAACCATTTCCACTCATAATGGGCTAGGTACACACCTAGTTGAAGTGAGGGAATTTTTCGAACTCACAATATGACCAGCTCCCAGTTTGCTTGATAGCTCAGTTTGTAGAGAAATTCGCCAGCATCGCAGAGGTCATGGTTTCGTATCCCATTCAAGCCTGATTTTTTTTTCAGGCTTTCTTTTTTGCAACTAGAGTTTAGTTGCGTAAATAACTGTGAGGGTCATTCTTCTATTTAATCTTACACCCGCAGTTCCAATATATGATTCATACATTCAAATTAAAAGGTAAAATTACCTATGAAAACTATTTTTCCGGTACAAAATTATGAACAACAAAGATCGACAGTGGAAAACCTTAGAAAACAGCTCCACAGTGCAGCGACGAAGCAGCTGCGTCTCCACTGAGTAATAAACCGTAAAATGTTATTCTTATTTTTCACAACAAAATTTATATAAATATCCACGTAAACGTTCCCACTTGTAATTAGCCTTGCTGGGGTTCATCCATCGAATAATTCCTTGTACGCCCCCCCCCCCCCCCTCCCCCCCAACAACAGCAACAACAAAAACAACAAAACATCGAATGCGACAATTTTTGCATAGAAATGACTAGCTCTGGTTTGTTGGAGTAAAATGTTTAGAGGATAATTCCTCATGATCAATGTCACATCTTTTAACAATGTATTTGTGAGATTATCGCAGGCTTGCTGCACTGGCGGAAAGAAAAGTGAACAACGATCAAAGAAGAACTGAGAACATGTTGAGCACCAACAGACAATCTGACATTGAACGAGAGTACAGAGATGATTTTAGAGATGCGGAACGTGTTGATGCAATCAGAACTATTGAAGCCTATTTAGAGAAAAAGAAGAAGAAAAAGCCGAAAGTGCTATCTTCAGTCGAGCAACTTCAAGCATATAGGCTGGCAAGCTATATTTTTGAGGTAAGGTGATTTACCTTGTAATGTTGGAATCGTTGAATAGTTGAATTTTTAAGCTCGTTATTTCAGAGGATGGCATTTGTATGAACGGGATACTTATTTGTCACACATCGTCTACACCCTCACCTTCTTCAGAGCCCAGCTCGAGCAGCATTGCCTCCGGACCATCCACATCTTTTGCTGGAGCGATTTCGTATTTAAAGTGAAGGTCCTTGAAGCGGCATATACCATTATCATCGAGGCCTGATGTCCTAAACATGCAGCTGGATTGGATAAACGCATCGTCCGCCAAAGAGTAGCCAACGTATGCGAGGAGGCACCACGCAAGATGTCTAAAGACTTTTTAAACAGACTGGCTAGTGGAGAGGGGTATAAGCTGCATTAGAACCGTGATCCCCCCTCCCCCCATCCCAAGCACCAACACCAGCTTAGTTCTGCAAGCAAAGCCCCGCGGTAAGACCTACAACGAGCCTACAATCAACGCGGAACCCCTTCTTTCTGGTCTTCGTTTTGCGAGGCTAAACCATGACCAATGACCAATGACTCACTTAAACAATGAAAAGTTGTTAATTTGTAATAAATAGTTTCATGAATCCTTTCATTTTAGTTGACACAGAAGTGTTTGATACAACTGACGTTAATTTGAAAATGAACTGAATTAATATTAAGTGTTTTTCAACATGAACGGAAGATAGCTTATCAAGAACATGTATTTACAGGGAAGGCGAAAAAAGAAACATTTTATTATTTTCTATCCTTCGATACTCATGAAGTAGCTTATCACGTTTATAAATTATTGTCAATATCCCATCTCCTTAAGGAAATAGCTCATTTAATTGTCTGGTATGGTCCAAAGCTATTTTGTCATTACTGCATGGGTTACCTGCTAATTAACAGCTATTGTGGCCAGTGATGGATATTTCGCGGCGAGGTAAATTTCCACCGCTAGCCACCGACAAACAATATACAATATATAACATATACAATATACACAACAAAAAGATGATTTTAATTCGTTTATTCCTGCCACCAGATGTGACAGGTATTTCTCGATGAGTCTGTTACGAAAAATTGTTGCGTGACCGTATGCTAATTTAGTCTAGAATATTCTCGCATATTTAATTAGTTTTGCATCATAGTGACTAAGCAGTTTTTGAAGCCGTTTACGTATGATCCTGTAAATAGATTTATATTGTAATGTTACTTTATTTAGTTGCGCCGGAAAGTTCTAGAATCTTACGCTCATTAGTATATAAGCAAATCGGTTTAGCTTTTAGAGAGGCTGTTGTTTATGAGAAGAGAGTACGTGTTTATTGTAGTGTGACAAAGGTCACGTGTAAAGTTTGGCAGAGGCCGTGTTTATTGAAGTGTGACAGAGGTCGCGTGTATATTTGGCAGAGGCCGTGTTTAATCAAGTGTGACAGAGGTCGAACTCTAATTTAGAAGCCTAGCGTGTGCTTGTTGTGAAGTTTCGTGTGGAATTGACTACGCTCATTTGGAATAAATAACCTTGTTGTTGTTCCGACAACCCTGCGTTCTGTTTAGACTTCGAACTATTCGCCACTCACAAAACGAACTCGTAACAGAGTCTCACCGGGCAGCGTTTTGAGCCAGGTCTTTCGAATATTTTGCCGTTCGACTCGTCTTCTTTGTCGTCGAGGCCACCTTGTTGTTTTTTGGTCGCCAACACTGCACCGCGCTTTCCGCTCATTGCAAAATATTTTCCACCACTTGATGTTTATATGATGACTAGCAGGTGCTTCTTTAAAACCTGCTGGCTTTCACAACTTGTCTTTTTAAGGAACAGACTAATGAAAAAAAAAAAAAAAAAAAGAAAAAAAAAACAGGCTGTTTGGTGGCCTTTTTCATAAAGTTTGGTAACCACTTCCTTTGTTAGAGGTTGCTTGTGCATTGTTGGAGCTATTTGACCACTTTTGCTGAGGGTTTTCAGACAATTGCTCAGAGAAGTATCTGCGTTGTTAAATTGACTGTATCCAAAAACAGAAAATGGTTCGGAAAAAAGGGGACTTCTCAAGTGAAGATCTAACGCAGCTCGGATCGCAGTAGGGGATTTTTTGGTGTAAAAACTGCCGTCTCGTTTTCTTGCTGAAAGATCAAATTTCTGAAGACATCCGTTTAGTTGTGGTGGTGACATTTCTTCAAATGGAGTTGCAAACTCGTTCTGTTTTTGAAACGATTCTTTAAAAAATATCATTCAACTTTGGTTCCCAAGTGAACAAGTGACATCAAATTTGGTTATGCAAGATTAATTTGCATTTGTAAACAGAATGTTCCTCGCTGTTTTTTATCGATAAACTCTGCGTTAAAAACATAAACCATTACATTTAAACACGGCCAAACCAAATTTAATCGCCTTCCTTGTGATTTCAGAGATTGTTTCGTTGTTAATTTGGATGATTTCTTTGCTTGTCACGAATGCAAACGGGGACGTATTTTTTTTTTCGAAATTCACGCTAGGGAGCAAGAAGTTCGCGAGTTGCTTGGAGGTAAATAGCAAAGCGTATTCGGAGTTTGACTAGCCAATCAGAGCACACCTTCAACGCTATCCACTGATTTATATAAATTGATAGGAATTATTCAGCTTCATTTAACTGCAAGTGTCTATTTTCAAGGATACTTCATACTTTCGCGGTTTTCCTACGCGAACAAAAGTCCTAAGCGCGTCAGTTTTGAAAAAAAAAAAAATACAAACTATGCATCAATAGAAAGCTTAATAAATTAAGCTTGTGCGAAATATATAATTTCTGCTACTATTTCTTTCAAAATCGCAGGGAGTCTGAAAACCTATAAAGCGACCGTGGTCTGTTTTGTTGAATTAATCTGGTATCCCGTGGGCAAAAGGAGTGGGATACATTACACAGTGATATTCACAACGCACCAATCAACAAAAATGGTGTTTGGTTGGTTATCAAAATGTCCAGGCGCAAAATTGGAGTAGCCAAAACTATGCAAGACGGCGTTGTTTCCAATACAAGAAAGAGAATACTTGAGGGAATAGTGCTTGCTTTCTAAGTCGTAACCTACAAGAAATCAGTAACGTTAGTGGCAGTACAGGAATAAGACTGGAAACTTAACATTGATCGGTTTTGACTTTCGAGCATACCTGCCAAAGCTTTCGTTACACGAATGAAATTTAATTTTTACAAGACAACCCTGCGTGTTGACTTCACTGGTCTAGCCTTTCATACACGTTTCACCGAGGGAAAATGAAACCAGCGATAACTTTTACCTCGCTTGACTTCGATCGAGTGAGTTTGCCTAGGGCAAATCATTTTACCTTGGGTAAAACTGTGGCTTGGCCTCTTTGCTTTTCTACCAAAGGAAACACAAAAAGAAAGACAAATATGATATTAAATGCCTTTCTTTTAAATGTATACAGCTTATAGTCAAGGTTTTCTCGGATTTTTTCATTTCCTCTTACAAAGTAATTTAGCGATTTTGTAATTTTAAAAATACGCAATTCTGTCATTGTAATTATTTCATTTCGACTGCAAGCAAATGGGTTTTAACCTATCTATACAGGGGGGAAGGAGGGGGAGGGGCATGTTCTGCCATCGGCGACTTAGAAGCTAACTAACATTTTTCTTTTCTAATATTTGAGCAAACGCCATGGAACTTTAGGACTTTTTCAGAAATTTATCTGGGAAAATGTATTATTCTTGGTTAGTGTACATTGACTTTGATGTTGCCATGGCAACCACTTTTTGAAAGGCAGTTTCTATTTATCTATCTATGTATCTATCTATTTATCTATCTATCTATCTACCTATCTATCTGTCTGTCTGTTGTCTGTCTGTCTGTCTGTCTGTCTGTCTATCTATCTATCTATCTATCTATCTATCTATCTATCTATCTATCTATCTATCTAGTGGGAGTGTTTATCAACATGTTTGACACGTATCTATTCTTTATCGGTAGGTTTCGTACGAGTGTGCATGTAATACAAGGGAATCTTTCCTTAGCTTTTATTATTCGCTGATGGAGACTTTAACCACAGAAGCACCCAACTTCGGCCTAGAAAATGACAAATCCCCCGACAAATTAAAGAAGGTTAGTAGCTTATGTTGTCTACTAATGAGATCGATGATAAGGTAATGCAATATTCATTCCAAGAGATTGTGTCCGTGTAGCTAATAAAAGTATCATTTCGTCTCAATGTTTTTAATAGTTTACACATTAACCTTTTATATTTTTGCATTAGAATTCTAGCATAATTGTACTGCATAGTACTCCAAACAGGTAACGATATATTGAGAATATTTATTACTATGATATTCTGTGTTGCTAAATTCTCAAGAAGTCAACTGACCTGCCGTGCACTTCATTACTAATGTTTAACAAATAATGAAGCGTCGACTGTCCTCAGTTCTTTTGTAAAGCACACAGGGAGCGGCTAGAGCACGAAGGAAGTGTAGGGGGGAAACACGAGACGTAGTCGAGTGTTTCTCCTTACTTCTTGAATGCTCCAGCCGCTTCCTAAGTGCTTTACAACAGAACAAAGGACAGTCGAGGCTTCTTTATTTGTTTTATGATAAAGAATCCTTTTATTTCCCCACGCATTCACATTCATTTTCAAAACAAACTTCATTTTCCAAATGAACAAAAGTAGTGTCAGGGTGCATCTGTACTCTGATAAAGCACGCTAAAATAAGCCAATCACAATCGTTGTTAGAATGGTTCGAATGATTTGATTGGTTGGATAAGACGAAAGCTGTCAAAGATGTCAAAGCGAAGCATCAAAGTTAACAAACTTTGCATAGCTCGAATGTATCGCCAGTGGTTCTTCATAGTTTTTCCATTTAAAAATCAGGATAGAAAAGTTAAACGTTCAGTGAAATCCGGTGGATTTTTGGCTCATGAACATCTGGACGTTACTAACATGGCAATTCGAAAACAAACTGCTTAAATCTTGTGGCTGGTATTAAACCAACTGCTACGCTGTGTTTTGTGAATGAACAATGAACGAATGATATGATGTGCCGTGATGGAACTTGCCTGGAAAATGTAAGGATCTTGTTAGCTTATTTGATATTATTTGTGTGTATTCACTAGCTAATAAAACTTCAGTTTTCTCTATGTTTTGTTTGATTTTTCTACACGAAAATATAGCTATATAGTGTTTACCGTATCTTTTAACACTGTACTTGAGCTTATGACATTTTTACATCTTTCGTTCAAAAACTTGAGCTGTCCATTTTATGTTGTCTTTGGTGTTTTCCGTCTCTGCCTTTGGTTTGATTTCGTCAATTTCGGTGGTTGACATGTTTGCAAATCTCTATTCATTTATGTTTCTACTTGGCCCTGTGTTTTAGTCCTAACTTCTTCGGAAACTTCACTTTCAATCACCGTGTTATTTGTACTGTTACGCACACTATATCTATTGAAGCTAAGAGCTCGTTTTCGTTTTCTGGGTTAAATAAGACGTTTGGGTCAATAAATAAATAAATAAATAAATAAATAAAATCGAGAGAGAAGTCCAGGCATTTTGCAAACGGGCTGATGGCGTGACACCGTTGCTCCGTGCACCTGTACTCTGATAAAGCACGCTACTTCAACCAATCAGCGAGCGCGTTTTATCGAATTTTATTATAAAATGGTTTAGATATTACACACAAAGGCCTTAAGACTCTCGGATAGAGCATAACACACTTTTCGTCGAAATAGGAAAGAACATGCAGATAACTGCCTTTTCCAAACATATAGCCGAGACAAATTGCAGTGGTTTTCCTTGCCAAATAAACCAGTTTTCATTTCATTTCATGGGCGCTTTTAACTTCTCTTTCGCCTTGACGAGAGCTATTTATTGTCTTTCAAAGGTAAGTACGCAATTAATACAAATTCTAAACAAATGTAAGTTCATAATGGATGTGTTTCCATACGTATCAGCTCGAGGCCATTTAATTTCATGTTAGGAAAACAAGACTGGTAGACTAAATCCCTTTTACCTAATTACTCCTGCTAAACAAATAAGCTACAAAGTTAGTAACTGTCGCCTTTTTTTTCTCTACTGTGTTAGTTATTGGACCTCAAATTATCAAATTATCAACGCTCGACAGCTCAAGATTCCTTCACAGACGCGCTGGTCCTTGTGAAAGAAAAAGCAACAAGACATAACTTGGAGAAACTTGTAAAGGTAATTCACTTTGTTGCACATTTGGGTTTCTTTCAAATAAATGCTCTTTCCTTATATTGAACAAGTCGTCCTTTATGCCATACAGCTTTCAACTAACCTCACATCCACAAAATAAAATCATGTTATTAAGGCGCCGCATTTTAAGAAGTCGTATGATTTACATATTAAAGATTGTGAAGTGTCTTAAAAACTTGGTTAGTCATATGCACACAACATTTATTTAATGTGCTTGAGAGATGCAGGTAATTCAGTGTATTGCTTATATTATTAGTCTCCAGTGTATTTGCGAGACGCGTCGTCCTGAGACATAACCCCAAAGCCTGCGATCTGCTCACCATAGAAGTCACCCATGTGATTTGATTTATGTTGTGTTGAGTTGATTTGTATTGCTTTGATTTAAAAGGGGATACCCTCGATAAAGATAACCTCTGTTATCTCCTCTTCATGGTATCGATGTTTACATTGATCAGATTGTATAAGTAGTAGTAGTAGTAGTAGTAGTAGTAGTAGTAGTAGTAGTAGTAGTAGTAGTAGTAGTAGTAGTAGTAGTATTGGAAAATCGTGGGTTAGATTCCTGCTGGGGCTCTGAAATTCTTTTCCCATAATTTACAACGTGTACTTATTATCTATTTCATTTTGATGGAAATTTTTAAGAGGATTAATTAATATTCTATTTAGTTTTTAACTTATATCATTCTAAGGCTTTCGCAGGAGAAAAATAAAGCGTATGCTTATTTATCAATTTCTTTTCAGTTTTTAAAAGGCAGGTTCCCAAATATTTTACAAACTGTCCATTTCTTTCTGGAGTTAAATATTGTAGCGCAGTAATAGATGCTCTAGATTTTTCATTCCTAAGTTACACTATCTATTTAAAGCGTTACCTTCCTTTTTAGTAACGATTGAGGTGGTCGGATAACTACGGCAATAAATGGCATCACCTTCCGGATTTCCGTCCCCCCCTCCCCCCCACTCAAGGGTTAGATTTGTGGAAGCCCACTCCCTCCTTTCTACCCAGGAATGCTTACAGTGGGAAAAAGCAAAGGCCAACTTCCTCCTCTTTGCCCATTGTGTGCAACCCGTATGGGCTGGAGGTTTTGTTTTCTTAACAATCTCGAGACTCATAAGGCAAAAACTTAATTGACTACTTTGTCACCAACTTCCCCATTTTTTAGCCACACAAGTCTTGTGTTGTCCTCATTTTAAGAGAAACAATGGAAAGCTGATTAATTAATGTTTGAACATGTTGTTTAGAACACATTTAACGAAAACGGTTCTGATTTTGTTTCTTTGCACACAGGCAGTCAAGAAGGAACTTAAAAAGAATTGGCAAGAAAAAAGTAGAAGAGAAGAAATCATACCAAGTTTTGACAAAAACTTGAAAAGAGATTTGAAAGGTTACATTGAATACTGCACCGAATTTTCTTGGCGTATTGTTACTCAGGCACCACCTCTAAAGATTGATTACAGGCCTACAACTTTCAATCCTTGCTATCATACTGTGAGCCAAGCGTTCGTGTCTTCCTCTCTTCGAAGCTCCCATGAACGTTGGGCTGATTCTCAAGAACGTAAAGAAATTGAGTGCTTCGTGTGGCCTACTCTGTACGAGTGGGACAACAGAGTCATACAAAAGGGAGATGTGGTTCTAAAAAAACACAGTCCTTGTGACCTTTGAATTTGTATGAAGGGTATGCACGATTCTTAGGCTTCCGCCCGGTTAGAATGTATTGCCCGGTTTTGAAAAGGAACATGACACCCAAGCACTAAAACTAAAGCATTAAACCATTCTTGGTGATGTCAGTGTTGTTATCGTAACCACATATGCTGCCGTATACGTTCCAATTTTATTAATTAGGATCCAGAGACACTATGTCAAATGTTGCGAAAATTTAACTTTATCTAATAGTACGCGAGTACTATCACTCTGAGTGGCATCTTTGGCCAGGCACCGTACGCCTTACTTCACATTAATTAAGAAGAAGTATATATATTTTTTTCACTCGTATACCCGTTAACCACAGAGTGTAGTCGTTCTTTTTATGAAAGTTGAACGAAGGCAATTTTCCATTAATCGTATTTCGTAAAGGGAACCTCCACTCCGACAACAAATTGACGGTAAATTGTCGGAAATAGTGTCTAAATTATAAATTTTAGTTTAAAATGTAGAAATAACATTCACGTGTGCTAAAAAATTAGATATGATTATCGCCTATTTTCGATTTTAAATTTCCTGGGCGCCGCCATGTTGGATTTTATGACGTCATATGGTTGCCGTTATTGTTAATAAGCAAAAAATCTTTTATGTGAAACAATAAAGCAACCATATAACGTCATGAAATCCAAGATAGCGGCGCGCGGGAAATTGAAAATGAAAAATAGGCGATAATCATATTCTGTTTTGTCCGACACAGAAATGTTATTTCCATGTTTTCCAACGAAATTTAAAATTAGATTGTATTTTCAACGATTTGACATTAACTTATTTCAAGAGTGGAGGTTTCCTTTAATTAGTCAAGACCTACCAATTGTAATAGCTACCACCAAGAGATGTTTGCTAGCGATAGTTTGTAATGAGGCAACATGCATCACTTCTCTTGTGGCAGCTTATTCTAATATCTAAGAAATAATGTTATGAGCTTAATTCGATTTTGAGACGGCAATACGACTTTATATTGACGGCTACTTGGGAGAAAATATATTTCGTATTGGGCGGAGTCGCGAAGCGACGGAGCCCATTACGGAATATATTTTCTCCCAAAGCCGTCAATATAAAGTCGTATTGCCGTCTCAAAATCGAATTTAGTTTTTTATCGCGATACTGGCATTTTGTTGAAGAGAGTAAACGGATAAGGTACAAATCGTGCGCTGATTGAAAGAGAAATTCTTACTTCAGTTAAACTGTAGCCATGGTAATATTCGTGCGCGAATTTTTTTCTCGGGGCGGGTTATTTGAATTTTTGGCTTTAATTTTTACGCCAAAACAAAGAAAATGCAAAAGTATACAGTCCATAAAGCACCTACCATTGACAAAATAGAAGAGTTAGTAGGTTTGAACATTTTACCAGCAAATTTTATGGAAAATTTGTTACCGCCGAGATATAAACAACAACATGAAAACAGTGATGAATAAACCTCACAACTAGAAGCAAGAATAAAAAGAGCAACCATGCTAGTACCCAAAAACGAAAACAGAGCATTGTTATCCTAGCTTAGATGCCGTGGAGATTTAGAAATTTGAAAGAGACCATGCGGCGAAGAATACTGTAAAAATTACCGAGTCTGCCGTTCGGCGCCACGACAACAAGATCAAATTGACAGACCTGAGCCATGAAAGAGAACGCAGCAGAGCTCTTGGAGCAATTTTTTCTAGAGATAAGAGACATCAGAAAAGAAACAGACCCTTTTGCTTTCAAAATGCCATAATTTATTAGAATTTAAGCTCATTGTTATTTACCCTGGCCGCCTTCACACTCAAGAAAGTCTTTTAAGTAAATTTCTCTTCATCGATTTCAAGAAAAAAGTTGTATCCGCTGTATCATGGTACACGTTTACCATAAAAAAAAAATATATATATTATAAGTGGTCCTTAAACAGTGTCAGAAGCTTTATAAATTCAAATGAAAAGAAATAAACAACAACATCCAACATCGCACGTTCATTCCCAGAAGTAGAATTTTAATCTGTGCACGATGAACCCATTTAAGTGCCGTGCTGTCATGATTACATGACAGTTTTTGAGCCGATCAGAAACCGTCATTTTGAGACGACAATATCGCAAAATAACGTCGTCTCAGCGCAATTGGAAGATCACCAGGATCACGATAAAGGAAAATAAAACATAGACATGTTTAGCACATTCCATCTGTATTTTGGGTGTTTGCTCTTACTGAAACAAACTAAGAATAGTCAATAAATGGGGAAAAAAGCAAAATGAATGAAATTAAAAAAAAAAAAAAAGCAAAATGAATGAGATTAAAAAAAAGTAAATGAAATCCGAGTTCTCAGAACGGGAGTAAAACCTATGACCTTCCAATTACAAGTTCGGATGCTCTACCACTGAGCTACAAGAGACTCGTGAAGTTAGGCCATTAAACAAGGTTGAAATGAAATAGGATTTTATGATCGATGATGAATGATCGGGCATACTTTCGAGTATGGCCGTGTCACTGACTGAAAAAAGAAAATACATCGATCAAAATGTTCCGTATTCGTAGGAATTACAGTTGTGATTCATATAAAGACATCCCTATTTCTAATCATATGCCCATCTTAAACTAAAAATTACTTTATACGAAAGTACGTGAAAGAATATTAGTACCCTTTCATTGATTTTTTTGTTTTGTTTAGTGTACATGTGATAGCTGCAAAAAGAAAGTGGATTTAGATCCTTTTGATCTACCATCCGGCATTAATAAAACGATATACAATAAAATGAACGACATCGTTTGACAACAGCTTTAGCAAGTCCTATCAGGTGCAACACTAAAAATAACTGTTCAATACAACCTCTCCTTTTCTTATAACTTTGCCATCACAATCTTGAAGGATGGGCCACAGATAACACAAAATGCTCTGTCCCTCGGAATAAACTGGACGACGAGTAGGGCTCCGTGTTTCAACAGAATTAAAGGCTTGGTTCACCAAGTGACTTCTAGAACTGTAAACAGTAGTCGTGTAGTCGATCTTCAATGGCGGAACTTGAGTTAATGCACACCATGCAAATCGTGTGCAATATTCTATGTAGTCCTTCAAGTTACCTAACAGGGTGCTGTCGTATTCTACCACGAGATGTCTTTCGTTTCGCCATTTTGCTGCAAAGGTTCTTTTAACACCCTTTGGAAAGGAATACAAAAAGAAAAACAGTTAGTTTCGAGATGTTTCACCTTCTATGATCTCATCATCTTAACTGCCCGAAGCATTGCACATTTTGATGTTTATGGCTGGATCGACACGGCATGGTTGCCCTACTGAAGCAAGAGATCTTTAGGATCTTAACAGACGAGACAAATTTAATCGATAATTTTCTTTTCGATAGTAAAAACCATCTCGCGGGTGCATCAATTTATCGACTGCAAATTGCAAAATATGTAGTCGTCGACTACAAAAAGGGTTTTTTTTTTTATAATAATAACTTTCTGAAACGATGAGGACGATGGTGGTAAGAAGATGATGATAATGACGGCGACAATTGAATTATATTCCAACGTCTTCAAAAGAAAGCGTTAGCTAATCATGAGTTTTATCCGAACGTCAAAACACCTCACATTATGGAAACTGATTAATTTTTATTTCCAGGACGATACTCTTAAAGATACCTCTTCTACAGTAGTTTTTTTCGAAAAGCTTAGTTCAAAATCCTTGAGTCTTATTATCAAAAAAGGACCGTAAACACAAGTATGAAACAGCAGAAAAAAGATAAGACAAATACATGCTACAACTATTATTGAATGTATTTTTCACAATTTTCTTTTTTTTTAACACTATTTGCTCTCTTTATGATAAACAAATGGTAACTAACCCGGAATTCAGTATCGAGTTGGCAAAATCGTAAGATAAAGTTGCTCCTGAGGAGCTATGGCATGGGAATTCAGTATAATAATAAGAATAACGTCAACTTACTTGGACAAGCATATGTAAATCTTGAGTTTTCGCTTCTTCTTTTACAAGGATCAACAACTCAGTCAATACATCATGAGTCGCGTGGACGGTTTGGGGAGGATACCGCTTTGTCAGAAGCTATACGGAAAAGGAACAAGTTAATTATTAAGGAGTGACATTAGCTGAACAAACCTACTCTATAGCCTTTCTAGGCACATGTTCTGAAATGATCACTGACTGGCTGTAATCACCCTAGAATTAATTAAGTCTCCATATGGCTCATGGCAAAAAGGAATAAGCAAACCGGTAATTTTACCTTACTCTGGAACGTTGTATTGTCTAATCCAATCACTGGAGCTTCCACAGCTAAAGTTTTCAATACCGTGGACGAAAAGCTGACGAAGGAGTCTTTCATATTTGTAACGACTTCAAAAGCAGTCTGAAACGGCAAATATGAGATTTATTTTAATTAATTTCACTGGGTTTAGAGTATAGAGTTGGTCTTTACGGAAGAGTTTGACCTTCATTTGTCTTAATAGCGTTGATATCTTATGTTTTTTTTTTTTTAATTAGGCGCTGGTAGTAAAAAATTGTTCTTTTCGAATAATCTCTATATGAGTAAGTGGAATGGGGATAGCTTTATAATACGTTGGTTACAATCAGAATAATTGCGAGCGGTTTCGTGCTATTAAATTTTTGTTGTTGTTGTTTTTTAATTTTGTTGACCGACCTTTTACCGCATTGTGGGACAATTGACCGTCGACGCAATTTTCATGTCTACCCTTTGAAGGTGTAACAACTAAGGAAATGAATGACGACAAACAAACAATCAAACAAACTGCACCTCGAAAATAAAGCAGGCGAGTCTGCAACACTTCAAATAGTCTATCGTCGTAGACCTGTTTTTTCGGAAACGAGCCGCTCTTGTTGTCATAATATCAATTGCATCAACACGAGCACCATCTTTGAATTCAGTAACGTATTCACTCTCAAGCTGAGATTGCCTGTTGTGGCTCAGAGTGTTCTCTGTCCTTCTCTGGTCAGATCTCACTTTTCGTTCGGAGAAGGCAGCGTGTCTGTAACCAAACAAACAAACAAAACAAAACAACAACAAAAAACAAAGGAAAACAATAGATAATTTGCACTATGTCATGTTAAGGCATCTATGAGCACTTCATCACCAAGGAATCTTCGTGTTTCCTTTTCTTAACAAAGTTAAACGAAAACAACAACAACAACAAAGTTTCAGTTTAACCCTTAGAATGATAATTAATAGGAAGTAATTATTTAAATTTGGTATTATGGCGGATGATGGATGTGGAGATAAAGAGCAAATTGAGCATTAAAGCAATGTCGTGAACTGGTTGAACCAAGGGACTGCGTACCAGTTGTCCCCCACCACTGAGTACACCTTGTTTGGTGTTACTTCAAGCTCACAAGATACAAAAATAACACAAAATTTTAATTATGTACACCACCTTATTTTGGTCCACTTCATTTGCTCAAACAAGTTAAATAGTATGACCTTCACCATTCATGAGTTTATCAGTAAGTTACTTAGTTAAAAAAATCCTTGAAAATATGTTTTAATTAACTAATTAATTTAGTTATTTATTTACTCATTATTTATTCCTTTATTGTTTTTCTCTTTCTTTTGAAAAGTATTCCTCATACCCAAACATGTGCGATTTGTTCTAACCACAGTAGGTAAAATTCTTCCTAACACACTCATAGTGATTTTAATTATTGGCTATAAAGCCCCAAATAGATCAAACTGTGTCAGAATACACACATGTACTCTTCAAAAAGGCCATTAATTGAGGTGGGAATAAAGGAAACAACATTAATACTGATTATTTTACTCCAATGTCCTCTATGGGTGCCCCCAGATCGTTTAGTATCTTTCCATCCGTTTAAAGACAGGCTACAATATGCTTTCAATCTTCCAACTACCCCTGGTGCATTAGAGGAAAAATTACCAACCTTTCTTTAAAGTTGTTAAGCTCTTTACGTTTCTCTTCAAGGGCTTGTTTAAACCTTTCAAAGGGGGAAAAGGCAATGAACGATTACAGTGAATGATGAATCTATTTCCCGATGATTTCTTCATCTGTCATAATTGTTATTCTTTTACGAAGGACAACATAACTGTTTTAGCAGAGCTCCGGGCGCCGAAGGCCCGTGTACGGAGCACCTTAGGATAGGAAATAAGCTAACCTACCAATGCGAGAAATTTTGGTTAGGTAATGACATTACTTCCGTCCGTCCGTACTCCCACCCCTCCATGAAAGACAATGTGAAATCAGAGACTTAACTTAACCCTGTCCTCACCCGCGTTTTTTCGGTTAGGCGTTGCATGGCCATCTGGATTTTAGAAAAATTATTGGAAATTTTGAGGAAAGCTATTTTTTTCTTAGGCCCTTAGGCACTTAGCTTGGTTGCATAAATCATGTTAAGATTACGGGATGCTGTAAGTATAGTTGCAAAACAATAGGTTATCGTTTGAGAACAATCGTAAACATCCGTGCTAAAAAAACGTTCTATGCAACTAGTCCCAGATGTTTACAGTGCATCCTACCAAGGGTGGGGCGGGGGTACTCTAGTTACTTCTTTGTTTTCCCAGTGCAGGTTATTACTCATGCAGGACGCTTCTTCTTCTTGTTCTTCTTGTTTCTTTTTGTTCTTCTTGTTTCTTTTTGTTCTTCTTCTTCTTCTTCTTCTTCTTCTTCTTCTTCTTCTTCTTCTTCTTCTTCTTCTTCTTCTTCTTCTTCTTCTTCTTCTTCTTCTTCTTCTGCTTCTTCTTCTTTATTTGTATGTTTAATGTGACCCATATCAAATCTGACCTTGGTGATTTTATTTAATCAAGTTTCAGATTTACAATCAAATCAAATCAACCGTTTAATCTGAGGTAGGCTTAAAACAGAGTACCAGACCCCTTAAAAATAAGCCACCAAATATTACAATATTTGTTCGGATTAAAGTAATCAAAGTATAATGTATTCATTCTGAAATTTCCAGAAAATGAACCAAAATGAAAAGGACGTACACCAGGGATCGAAATACTACACAGTAAGGCCTTCAATCTCTTTGAGACGATAAACCGGATAACAACGTTCAATCTTACCTCTCTGATTTATTTAGGTTTTGGGAATTTCTTCCTTTTTGCTCGTGTAGCTGTCTCTCCGATTCTTCTAATTTCTTTTGTAATTCTTCTTTCTCGGCTGCTGTTTGAGTAGCAATCTCAACGCTGCCACAGAACGTTTTAGAATAATATTCACTAGTCATTTATTAATAAGCCATTATAATTAACTCATTTCTCTTTTCCGCGAATTATTGCCGTCAATGATATCGATAAGGGCCTTTTTTAACATTCCAATTGTTATATAATTAACTGAATAGGAATATGGGTTGAGATCTTGATGTCAACAATGTGCTCCTTGTTTGAATAAATAACAAAATTCGTGGTCGTTGTTCAATATTTCTGTATAGTACATGTATTGCGATGTAACAAGCGCCAATTTTATTATTATTTTTTTTTTTTTCACAAAATATCTACAAAGGTAATGAGAAAGATAACAGTAACTGGTAAAAGCTACTCAGAATAACTAAGGAGCTGATCTAGCTGAGTGACAAAAATGAATATTTGTACTTTAAAAAGGCTGTTGACAAGAAAGCGTTAAAATAAGAAAAAAATAACGGTTTATGGTAATTGGTAAATATTACTGAAAGGTAGGAATTTAATCGGTACTAGTTGAAAGCTATGGTTATTCGACCGCAGTGCTACTGTTGAAAAAACACATTTTTTTTTTATAAGTAAACTGACCCGATACTCAAGGCAACAAACCCTCACACTTCGGTTCATTTCAGCCGGGTTTTCACTAGGACATATGCATAAGCAGCATGAAAAAAAAAAAACAAAACAAAAAAAAAAAACAACAAAAAAAACAAAAACAAAACATAAGCACAAGCACAACAGGAACATGTTCACAAGTTCGTTATTCTTGTATTTATATCGCTTTATATGACATAAGCAGAAACACAAGAGAGTCAACCGTTTCGTCCCTCATCTCGCTTAACATCGAGGGAAGCTGGTATCGAGAATTCCGTCAGGAAATGGTTTCTTGCGCCTGCGTCTGTCCTTATGCTGGTGTAGCTAGTGTTCTCATTTGCCTATTTTATGCTTATATGCTTATGTCCTTGTGAAAACCATACTTACTTGTTCACATGTAGATCAAACATTCCGAAACCTTGCGAACGATATTTGTATACTGTTTATTTTTTACCATCATCAGACAAACAGTCATTACTTTTTCAACAACATGATGGGATGTTATATTCATTGATGCTACCCTTTTTGTTTTCTGTTTCTCTTCTTTCCAGAATATCATTCGAAAATCCGGCAATTTTGACATGAACATTTTAAACAACCATGCATTAAAATATCCAGTCATTATAAATACGTACTTGTAATAGATTCATTGCATATATCCCATTACAACTTCCTCTCATCACATTTACCTTTCCTTCAAGAGCTGTTGTAATTCATAGTTGTTCTTTTGCAAAACCTCTGTAGTGTTCTTCAGCTGCTGTTCGTGATGGTTTCGTTCTTGTAGGATCCTTTTAGATAAGGAGGTAAAACACAATTAACCACCGTTTGCTATTTACTTGTACCATTTTGAATCTCTTTGAAAAATATTTTCAGCATGTGGGAAGAGTTTAAGGGAAAAAATGCTCTTCCTGGCTTTAATTTACAACAACAACCGAACAACCAATTAAATCAATCAATCAATCAATCAATCGATCGATCAGAAATTCAATTTTCAATTTCACTTTATCAAAAGAAAGTTAAAATTACTAATAAAAATAAATAAAATAAAATAACTTTAATATAAAATAATCATTTAGGGCTTAATTATTGTCCTTCTAATCCATAAAACAAAAACGTCAAAGAAAAATATGTCGGGACTACTTCTCTTAATCATTCCTGGAATAATTAATAAATCATGCCTGGCGAAATTCTTTTTTCTTCTTTTTATAAACTTCATAACAAAGTCTTTGGTAAGGAGTGAGAATGCTGATTATATTATCATTATTTATTTACTGTGACAAAGTAAAGTACTTCTCTTCGTGTTTGCTTCTAAGCTCTCTTTCTTTAGTTTCCCAGTGTGATTTCCAGAACTTCTCAGCTCTCTTGCTGGTTGAATCGACGCTATAGAACGTAATTAAATTCAAGATGAAGCTGAATACGACAATTCAAGTTAAATATACGTTCAAATATATATATTTTTCTCACAGCTAGATAAAAGTTATTATCATGTGCCATTGGAGGAAATTAGGCGCGGTTGATTAGTATAGGTTGCTTTAAAGTCTTATTAAATCCTTTCATTTGGTTTGCTGAGTTTGTAATAGGTGGGTTCATACTAGCTTAGTAAGTAGACCTTAAGTAAACTTGAACCCTACTGTTCAGATGTGAACGGGTTTAATTTCAGCTCAAGTAGAGAATCAATTACTTCTGGAAGTTTAACTTAACATTTAGTATGGAGTCGCCCAAATTTATTCAAGTTTCACAGGCTTCATCACGAAGAGTGTGCATGAAACAGCATTTTGAAAATTGCCTCCTCTCCACGAAACTCAAATTCATATCACGTTGATCTCGTTAAAATGTTGTTGTTCAATCCAGGCAATTTTGTAAGTCTAAATTAGAAATGGGCAGAAACTGCACAGGCAGTACTAATGGCTAAATATTAAACAGGAGAAAGATACTCGCAGTTATACACGCATTATAAACAGAAATAGGCCTGAAGAAAAAAAAAATAAAAATAAAATAAAATTTGGACTTGAACCCATGACCTTTGCGATGCCAGTGCAGTGTTCTGCCAACTACGCTTTCAAGCCGACTGGGAACTGGTCACATATCCATTAGTTATTAACATTTAGTATTTAATGGCTATAAACTAATGAATAAGGCTTTGAGAGCTTGGATAACAGTGTATAACTAATAAGGTGTATTTTATCTTCGCGGATATGAGAGTTTTAGTTTAGTAGCAACACTTAAACAGCATCCAGATCGTCAGAATGCTTGAACAAAACTCCAAGTAGCGAGCTTTCTGCATGCAACAATCACACCGTGGCAACCACGAAGGCATTGTCTGAAGTGTCTTGTATGAATAGAAGCAGTTGATTATTTTCCCGTTAGTAACTTGGGTTTGGAAAAGAGTTTTGCTGGTTAAGATTGATCCACAGGCTCAAATAATAAAGAAGAGCAGCGTACATATTAGAATCACCTTAAATGCGACGTATTTGCTTCTCTCTTCAGTTTCCTTATTTCACTTTCAAGTCGAGTTAACTCGTCTGGAAGCCGCCTCAACAACTTCATAAACTCTCCGTTAGTAGAAAGTGATTCCGTTTGACTTGAGTCAAATGATTCTCGTCGACTTCCAGTCCGTGAGCTCGATGGCATGGAATTACGGCCAGCCATGTTAATGTTGATCTGCAAAATGTATCGATGTTCAAGCAAACGCTCTGACTACTATTCCCGGAATCCATGTACTTCCGCTTTGAAACTTTCACTTTCGAGGAAAACCGGAGAGCGTCACGCTCTTTGACTTTCGGCTTGAAAGTGAAATAATGACAAATTGATGGCACTTTACTTCAGTACACGAAACAAATTCCATCTCGTCCAAGAGAAAACATTTACTGTAGTCCATTCTCATTTTGCTTCTGTTTTGTTTTGACTTAGGAAAAAAATACATCTAGTTAGGTAAGCATGTCACACGTACATTACACGTTACACGTCATTAACGTCAGCTTATTCCGGGAAATTTCCGTTCAATATACAGCTTCATCGCATCGTTGTTTTTAAACCTGGAGGCCATTTTGAAAGGAAAACCTGGGGAACATGGCTTTTTCGGTACAAGGTAACAGTTTTAGGCATAATTATCTATGTATTAATATCGTCTTAGACTTTATGGATGGATCTTGAGTCGTCGAGGTTGAAGAAGCTGTAGGTTTTATCAATGCAACGACGGAATGACATTTGGCACAAGTACTCAACCGACCTTCTTTAAGCAAATGTTTCTGCGAGCGGAACTGTAAACACGTTTTGATATATGTTGGTCTTAAACTCCTATGCGTCTAATAGCTATTGTGCTTCATACTAACGCTAACTATTCTTATTCTGTTTTGCTGGTTGAGAACGCTTTTTTCGAGTCAGTACAGTCAGTAAAAAATACAGACAGTGTATTACGGACTACGGAATACGGAATACGGATTACGGACTGGGTATCAAACAGGGACTGAGGTATATAACGAGCACTACGGACTGGGTATAAAGCGCGGACTAAGGTATAAAACGAGGACTGGGCATAACATAGCGAGAACCGACACTGTCAGCATAAAATCTTGCTTTATCTCGACAAAAAACGCCTGGATTTTAATACGTAAGGTCGCTCCGAAGTGTCTCGGCCTCTTAGCAACTTTTCAATAATTACACCTTTTTTCAAACAATATTTTACCACTTACATCCTGCTTAACAGTGATTTATTAGCAAACGTTTTTATTAATTAATTTATTTTTTTTTTTAATTGTTTTTGGTTTGTTTGTTTGTTCGTTTTTAAAAAAATAAGTTTCATAAAAATAAAAGCAACTCGTTTTGGATGTTCCTTACGATATATGTCGGCCGCAATTTGTGCGCGAGCGGTACAGTTCGCTTATGTGCAGTCCATGGTATGGACTTCCAGGATTAGACTGTTCCAGTCGTAATTATCCTTATGGGCCTGCAAACGCCCGGAAACTGATTGTCTCGCCTGCGAGGATTATCCTCCCCCACGCCTCTCTAGCTATTTGGACCACCCAAGACGAGTTGAAGTCTTCATGTAACGGCAGATCTGTTTGAAGAAATGAGTGAAAGGTTAATTCCCCCCTCCCCCTCCTCCCCCGGGTGACTCGGGGTGAGGGTTGTCTCGGGTAGCCGATATTATTATTATTATTATTATTATTATTATTATTATTATTATTTGTTATTATTATTATTATTATTATTATTATTATTATGATTATTATGATTATTATTATTATTATTATTATTATTATTATTATTATTATTATTATTGCGTTCGACGAAGGAGAACGCAAGCCTAATTTCGTTTTTGCGTCCTGTGTCTTTCGAGTTGGTGTGCCTGTGTACGGCTATGCAGGATTTTTCGAGATTGCTGTAAGGACACCCAAATGGCCCCCCCGCTTGAGTTTTGCAGGGGCATGTGTCGGCCGGGAAACTGGTGCGAACTTATGACGACATCTGACCTCGTTTTCGCGCTAGAGCCATCTTTTTAGTCTCGTTTTCGTATAAGAGTCGCCCCCTCGTTTTCGCGCCATTGCTCAAATTTGCATACATCGGAAAAGTTTTACATTCAGTGTACGGGATCGCATTTCAACTGCAATGTTCATCAATTGGGTCATCAATGTTCACTGGATGGAAATATTTCTACAGAATCTTTTCCCTTTCCTCCAGAAATCTTTTTTGTGAAAGATTGCATTGAAGAAATTACACGTTTTGTGGCCACAGGCTGGAAGACAGACGCAGTTTGTTGGAGCAAAATTTGCATACATCGGGAAAGTTTTACATTCAGTGTACGGGATCACATTTCAACTGCAATGTTCATCAATATTCAGTGGATGGAAATATCTCTACAGAATCTTTTCCCTTTCTTCCAGAAATCTTTTTCGTGAAAGATTGCATTGAAGAAATTACACGTTTTGTGGCCGCGGTAAAATAATTTTCCGTGGGAAATAAATTCATCGAACACGACAGCGCTGCACGCCTGTTGTACATTTCGTCGTGTCAGAAATAGATTTCAACCGGTAGCCTGTGGAACTACGACAAGACCATGCTCATCAAAATCGTTGCTATATTTAGAAACCTTTTAATCTCCTCATTTGATGCAACAATACAGGTAAAGAGGGCTTTTCCCCCAGCCCTAGGTTCGCGAGGTTTTGCGAGTCACGTATTACGTTAGTATAAAAATCAAAATACAAAAATATCTGAAATATACACACATCAGAAACTGACATCAGGCCCCGGCGGTTGTTCAAAGAGCGGATTATTTTATCCAGCGGATAATTCGCTATCCAGCAAATAAAATCTATTGGTTGGAGAACATTTTATCCACTGGATAGAGTTATCCGCTCTTTGAATATAAACCTTGGCCCTGAGATGTCTTTCAAAACTGTATGCAAATTAGTTCGCTTCAGTTCGACATTTTTACGGCTTTATAGTCGCGTAAGTTTCGCGGCATTTTGGTAAAATACCTTTTGAGTAGAAGACCAAAATAGTACGCTGGCCTGTAAGTTTCGTTTTTCTCAAAGGTTATAAGCGTTGTACCGAAAATGATGTGCATCATTTTAAAGTTCGACGGTGTCGCGCAACAGGCGGACCGAAAATACTGTCTATTTCTTTTTTAAAAGTTCAACAACGTAGCCGCTAAAATTTTAAACTCAGCCTCGTTTATTGCAAATATTTCACCTTGGTAGTTACACATTACGTACAGATATAAAAGGACAAAAGAGCTACCTAAAAAAAGTCACGCAGCAGGCCGTACAATCCCACAACTTAGGGCTGTCGAACGCACTCTATAATCTTTGATTACTACTAGTAATACTATATACTCTGGAACTATGTTTGTAAGCTAGCACCTCCAACCAGGTTTTGCTCTCCTAATGCCTTTCAACTTTTTGTCCGCAAATTAATAATGAGCACTCATTTATCGAGGGTTTATGGACTCAATAACCCCTGCACGTGGATGCTAGTCCCAACGTGTCCATGCCACTCTTATTTTTATTTATTTATTGATTGTATTTATTTATTGATTGATTATATTTATTTATTTATTTATTTATTAGCGAATGCTTGAGTATTCATTTTGTTTTAATTTTAATAGGTCTTAATCCAGGGGTGGTGCCTCGCATGGGACGTTCGTCCCGTTCCACCTGCCCCTTTTGAGTCTTTTTTCGTTCTTTTTAATTTATATTATATACTGTAAGAGAAGGACCCAATGAAGCTGTTAAAAGAATAGGGCATCAGAGGGCACTTAGTTGATGAATAAGAAGTGGAACATTTAAACGTCTTTATCTAAAAGACTAAAGAAGATTCTCGCTCGACTTCCTGACGTGTGTGTTTATCACTTCCTCATATGCAGTTTGAGTTTGACGTCGCTATTAGAACTACATACAAACAGATCTGCATATTATGCTCACGCAGGAACCCAATATGCTATTACTAAGGATCTTTTTACACAGCATGTGGTAACCCGGGTATCCGGGTTATCCTCCAGCGGCGCTAAAACATAAGGTGCCATCACATGTTAAATTTCAATCCTGCCTACCCGTGCTATATTTGTCAGATTCATCGGAGCATGCCGCAACTGAGGTAAATAAGTCCTCCAAAATCGTAATTCTTCACTGTTAATCGAGGACATTTTGCCTCAAAACGAACTCTTTTAATGTCTAAATCGACGGAAAATCAGCGTTCTCCGTATATTACAGTTCTTGACACTTCGTAATTGAAACCTTCAGCGTAACCTTAGAAAGGCGTTTATCAGTTTATCAAATTATGTCAACGTTTAGTTTACGCTTAAGATATAGTCATACCTACCTGCTTCGACTAGCTTTAGCTATTTGCGGGTAGGTATATACCTAACTTGTAACTCTCTGTTCTTAATAAAGTGTTGTTGTTGTTGTTGTTGTAGATAAAACACGCGTTAAAACATACCACACATGACCCTGGATTGATCGTTTACCTGCAAAATGAACATTTTTTTAGCAATAATTATATATTTTTTATCTAACAGATTTCAGCGACGCTCTTCTTCATATCGAGAAGTCTTACCTTGCAACCGTTGCCGTCGACTTTGGAACAACTTACAGTGGCTTTGCGTTTTCATTCAACAAGGAAAATGGAGAAAATTCCTTGATTTTCATGAATAGAGACTGGGTTAATGAACAGGGGCATCGAACAAAGAAGACACCGACGTCCCTGTTGCTTAAACCGGACCTATCGTTCGACTCGTTTGGGTATAAAGCAGAAGAGAAGTATTGTAATCTAAAAAATGTGTATGAAGAAAAAGAGTATTGGTTTTTCCAGCATTTTAAGATGTGTTTACACAACGACGAGGTAAGTGTTCTTGAAACTGTTACTCTATTTCCAACAAAAACAAAAACAAACAAACAAACAAACAAAAAGCGCACACACACCCGAACAAGAAGCATGCATCCAAACAAACAACTACTTCACTCATGCTTTCAGGTTTGGATGAAGGTGGCAACTACATACACTAAAAAAAAGAGCAACAGCCTATAACATCAAGCCCCATAACCAAAAAGACGAAAACTATAGTTTGACCTAATAGGATTAAAGATCAGCGCTGGAACTATGCTGAACGTTGCTTCGGAACACGTGATACGTGATCGTATTTTCCGCTTTGATTTCCAAATGACGCACTGCGTACTGTGTGTGTGTTAAGCTGAACACATTAAAAAATAACATTTAAAGAAAAAAATAATAATTTTATGATTTTGTGTTAGGCCTTTGAAAGATGTAAGATTTTTTTTCTGGATTTCCAGGTACTTTAAATGACGCCTAACACCGCGGTTGGGTTGCAAATGTTTCCAAATTATGTTTTCCAAATTACTAAACTTACCATACTATGCAATTGCAAATTAACAGGGAGCAGGGATGGTGCAATGGTGAGAGCACTCGCCTCCCACCAATGTGGCCCGGGTTCGATTCCCGGACTCGGCGTCGTATGTGAGTTAAGTTAGTTGTTGGTTCTCGTCCTTGCTCCGAGATGTTTTTCTCCGGGTACTCCGGTTTTCCCCTCTCCTCAAACACCAGCATTTGCAAATTCTAATTCGATCTGGAATCTGAGGGCCACAGGTTTGTCAGTCGTATCAGACTGTTAACTGTCACCCTCGATAAACAAAGTTGATTCAGTTATCGAATTACGGAAATATAAAATATGTGGATTTAAGGCTTGCTTTTTGCGGTTTTAATTTATTTGTCCTTGGAAATGCTGTAGAGCCTGAACTTGGAGACCAAGATAATAGCAGCCAATGGAAGAAGCTTGAAAGCCATAACAGTGTTTGCCCACTCCATCCGGTTTCTTAAGGACGAAGCAGTGGAAATTATTCGACGGGAAACTGGAGATGAAGGTTATAAAGTGGAAGATATTCGATGGGTGTTAACGGTGCCTGCTATATGGACTCCAAAAGCAAAGCAGTTCATGAGAGAAGCCGCCTATGAGGTATGAAAATTAATTGTTTAACAATTAGTTTTGCTGCCATATAAATTTACCTGTTATAAACAGTTTTGAAGTGGGACATATTATCCTAAAGCCATCAAGTTTTTATTCATTTGTCTACAAAAATAATGTGGATTTGGCAGCCGTATTCAGTAAGATTATACACTACCCTGAAGATTTTTTTAGCTGTGTTGCAGGGCTTTTCTAGCCACTGAAGTAATTTTCAAATAACACACCTGCTGTTTTTGCACCTGGCAGGCTGGTATTGGCTCACGCGACAACCCGGAACAGTTGCTCATTGCGTTAGAACCTGAAGCCGCTGCAGTTTTCTGCACAGAGAGGAAGCTTAGCGACCCCGCATCAGATAAGAAAAGTGTCTCAGTAGAGGGCCAACTGTCTACACCTAATTGGCAGTACATGGTTGTTGACATTGGAGGTAAGTGCTTTCCAAAATGCAAGTATAGTCCAGGAACCGTTCAATGAAGAAGACTGAGGCTTTGTATATTAATCGGAAAACATTTCGTTACCACCTTTACTGCTTTGTTTTTAAGATATAGAGCTGATACTGTACAATTCTTCTTTTCTGGTAAAATTTTCCTAGTTAATGACAGCCGTCTGGCACAATGATTAATGAAAGGAAATTCCACCGCGCGCTATTAGGGAGCCGACTGAAGATTGCGATGTTGTAGGGGCTTGCCTGTGGTTGCTGCTGAAGGTGCAGGCAAAAGGGACTGGTTTTGAAGGGATAGATTTTGCCTTCTGTTGTCCGCACTGCCTCTTTTTATCCTAACACAGTTTGTCCCCCATTTGGCTGTCAAGGCAGAAATATGGTGGCAAGGCCATTATTAAATTATTTTGTTTTCTTACTGATACTAATTACAACGTTGCATGCTCACGTAACTGACTTCTTACAATTTTAGGTGGTACACTCGACGTGACAGTACATGAAAAACAGGATGACGGTAGCATCAAAGAAATCCACAAAGTAACAGGCGGGCCCTATGGCGGTATGAAGGTGAATTACCAGTTTAAAAGTCTTCTGGATCAGATTTTTGGTGATCAAAAGCTGTATGACTACCGCGCCCAGTTCCCATCTGACTGGCTTAAGTTGATGAGTGATTTTGAAGCAAAGAAGCGTGGAACCCGTGCCCTCGAGAAGAAACAAACAAGAATTCGCCTGCCGCTTAGCCTTGTTTCCTTTGTCAATGATTGTCGAAGTGCGGCACTGAAGCGGTATGGATCAGGTGAAGTTAGGATACTCAACGATGAGTATCTCTGTTTGAGCGCAAGAGTTATGGTAAAGCTCTTTGAGCCTGTCCTGGAAGCTATGAAAGATCATTTGGGAGTTCTTCTGAGTAACCCTCATCTTTCAAAAGTCAAAGTAATGCTCTTGGTCGGTGGATTCGCAGACTCTCCTCTGTTACAAGATGAAATCAAGAAGGAGTTCACAAGGTATGTTGTGTGAATATGCATCATTTTAAACGTTGGAATAACACCTGCCTGCAGGCGTGATAAAAAATAAATAACTCTCAACGTCATTTAGGTGTTGCTGGGGGCAGTCTAGCTTATAGCAAGGCGGTTTTGAGAAATGATTTAAACACTTCGTTACCCAATCACGTTGTGTAGTGCATCAGCGGAAGACAATCATGGATCTTAAATTTAAATTTGGGCGATCGTAAATGGAGAGCTTGAATTTTATTTAACTTTGGTGGCATAAAAATAAAGCATATGCCTCTTGGTTAGTCTTCTTTTGTTACTAACACGTCCCGGCAATTTGGTTCACAAAATGTCTAGTTCTCTCCAAACCTGAATTTCCAAACACGGCGAATTTTCGCAATTCGCGGAACGACAACGAATGCATTTTGTTAAAGAAGGCATTACTTACCAAATTTAATGATATGCCATCATGTGTTCGAAGACAAGCTTTGTTTAGTTTCCTAAGAAAAACTTAGGACCTTGATTTCTAGGGCCCTAATTAAATGAGCAGCAGCTTTCTGACGGTGTCGAGAGAACCCGGTAACCATCTGGAATAAGGGTAGTCGCCCACAGATTTAGAGAGTTCATTGATGGACTTCGTTCTCAAATCCGTCACTTGGAAGGCAATGACGTAGAACAATGACAGCAACAATAACAATAGCAGCAATAGCAGTGATAAGGATATTAATACTGAAAATTACATTGATAATATTCAGTAACGTCTAGTTAAGCATAATTTGAAAATCCTTATTTCCTTGGAGATGCCGTGTGATTGTACCAAGTGATGCTAGCATAGCCGTTATGCAGGGCGCTGTCATGTTTGGCAAGAAGCCCAACAAAATTACTGAGAGGGTTCTCACCAAGACCTATGGTGCCGATTGCTGCCGAGATTTTATTAAGGGCGTTCACCCTGAGAAAAACAAGTTCCTCGTTAATGGAAAAGAGATGTGCAGTGATGTCTTCAACTGCTTCATGAAGGAAAATGAAATTGTTAAACTTGGGCAGAGAATCAAAAGCATGTATCGACCATTACTCCCAAACGAGAGACAGATTACATATTCATTCTATGCTGCTGACGACCCTAATGCACTGCTGATCACAGAAAGTGGAGTGAAAAGGATCGGAAGAGTTGCGGTTCAGTCCCCCGATACATGGAAAGGTATGGACCGGCAAGTGGAGGTCAGTATGTACTTCGGAGGTACAGAGATTACTGCTACAGCGCGTGACATTTCCAGTGGAAACACGGCGCAGACCACGCTTGATTTTTTCCAGATTTAGTGACTCACAAAAACGTTTTCTGCAACAATGTGTTAGAAAGCAACTAAGTGCAATTGTGTGTATATGCTACTGTAATACAATGTGTTATACTTAAGAATTGTTATCAATAATAAAGAAAGAGCCAATAAGAAAGAAGAAAATAACGTGGCCAGCCAATCAGAACTGGAAGCCATTCAACTGTTCGCGCCGTTTTCTTGCTTGTTTGACTGGAAGCGATGCCATCTGCAGATAGATTGTTTTGAGCTACAAAATCGATGGAACACCTAACGAAAAAGCAAATGCTCAGTCGTCTGAGCTAGATGAAAAGGACTTTAATACAGAAACTCGTGGACGATGGTGGAAATAATGCCTGTAGTAGCTCCACGGCCGGAGGCGAGGTGAATGTAACTTGTCTTCTTTGAGCGAAACCAGCTCAGTTAAGCAATTGCACAATTAATTTTAACAGTCGTAAGGGACTATTTCTTCGCTGTTTACAAAATTCTGTTATTTTCCTTTTGAAAACTTAGAAGCAAAGATTCTTTTGACAAATTTTTCGGTGTTCTGCCAAAGTTTTAAGTTTTTGTGACAGCGAAAGCTTTTGTACAATAAAATAAACGCCGACGCGATTCCGGCAGCGTTCACAGAAGATATCGCGATCGCTTACTGTACTGTCTTTGATTCCTTTTGTGAATGCCCTCTGAAATTATTATTTTATTATTATTTTAGCCCTCGCCTGCGGCTCGGGCTAAAATGAGCCTGAGTCGGGCCAAAAACATATTTACGCCCGCGAACATCAACTCTATTGTTATAATGAACTATTGGACTCTTGGACTAACTTTTTGGATAACTTTTTGGCCCAAGTATGTTCGACTGTTGATACTCAAAGTGGGGAGCAGAGTTCAGAAAACAATGGGTCATTGGCCTTGGCCACTGGGCTCTTGAGCAACGTTCAAAATGGAGTGAGCCTGCATCGATAGCGCTAAAAAGAATACAATGTGAATGTAAAAATTGGAAGAAAAGACGGCGACTTGTTTTCGAGCGACCGAGTTTAAAGATACTATTCTTACTTGCGAGGGTGAACTATGCTTTGAAAGGCAGGAAACTGTTTCACTAACAAGAACTTACACATATCATCTGGTGAAAGATAATAAGTCGTTTATACTGTCGCTGTACTATTGTGAGTGGTGAGAAAATTCATTTAGCGAGATAAATAACCAAGGTAACGACAATAGAAAAAGAAACTTGTATTATGGTTTTCCAACAACACCAGACTACAAGTAGACTCAACGTACCAGCAAAAAAATATAAACAGGTGTGTGTTTTAATTCATTTCGTTTTTATTGGTAATTATATTCTCCCTTTTCAATGTTAGCTAGTCCCGATAACGAGACCACAGTGCAAATACCAAGCGACAAAAATGAAAACCTCACACTGATTGAAAAACCAAACGATGACTAAAGAGCGAGCTATTGTCAAACCCACAGTGGAAATATATAACGGCAAAAATAAGTAGCTCACACTATATTGAATACCCGAAGGATAACTAAAAAGTGAGCTAGACCAGAGCTTACAATACACATACTCCTGACTCATACATGAAAGCAAAAATGAAAAGCTCTAACTGTATTGTAAAACCATGAGAATTCGACTAGACGGCGAGAAAACCCTTGCATACTTGCATTTATTATGGCAACTGTCGTCCTACTAAAATGAAAATAAAGATAATATCGCAAAGAAATGAAAAAAAAAAAAAAAGAACTTTTCTTTGGTTAGGCTACTATTCAAAAGGAATTCTAGAAATGAAACTTGAACTTATGTAACTACTTCTAAAGAATGTAAGGGCCACGGAAAATAACAACCAGTTTTATAATCGTGTTTGTTTAGAGGCCTGGCCTTTGACTGGAAGCGAGGTAGGAGTTGATTTTGTTTGTTACAAACTTCAGAGCTATTCATATGTAAATCAAAACCTTTCAGAATAAGAGCAGCGTGATTTTTATACGAAATGAGGTAAGGCTTGTATCAGAAAAAAGTCAACTCCTGACAACTACCCGGAGGCCAGATCTCTGACAAAACAATGGGTGGTTTGCGTTGCCGCCATGTTTGTGTGACTGCTTTCATGATCAGTTGAGTCTGTGATACGAAAACCAACTTGACGTAGCTTGCAGTACCCTCGGTGTAGTGGATCAATGTTTACTGTTCTTGATGTTACCTTAGCAAAGACATTTTGGCAGCCAAGCTTCTCAGAAACTGCAATTTCCCGCCGTTTAAAAGACATGGCGTGATATTTAACTCATGCGAGGTCATGGGCATACTTTGCAGACCCTTTTGAATGCATCCTTGTACAGACAAGATTCAATCAGATTATCAGCATGATTTGCGGAGTTAAAGAGATAGCGTGGAATCTCTATACCCCCCTCCTCCTCGCTAAGACAACACTAATGTAAGAATCCATATAGGAAACAAGAAGACCCGAACTGTGAATTTCAAGAAGACCTTTTATTACCTACTTAGTACATCTGTATTTTCGCTACATTATTCTTACAGCCTTTGCTACGAGACAGTTGTCAAAGGACACGCTCGATCTAACCTCTGAAAATAAGCAAGCAAAGTTTTAATTTTCCCTCGGGATCGAAGCAAGTAATTACATATTTTTTGTGAACTGCTTTTATAATTACAGTAGATGAAATGTTTATCCTTTAATCGTAGTCATTGACGTAAAGCAGTTTTTGCTATCGATTATCCTGCTTCGTTTATCTTAATTTAACGAACTTCGACAAGTCAAGTTGCATGCTGTCGAAAAAAGCACGTTGCCAATTTACTTTTTCATTTTGTATTACGGGTATGTTAAATATAATAAAAATTAGTAGGAAATCAAATCAAATAAAACCAGAAAATATGTTCTCTAATTGGAACAAACTAGCCAGCTTACACAGGGTAAAAATTATTTTATCCTACAATTTTTTAGTCTTCTCTTGATTTGCGAGTTCAGTTTCCATTCCAGTTTGGGTCATTGTCATAGGCGTCGTTAGAAAACTCACCCACGACATTCATTTCCACATTTGCTGCTTTGTTAATGTCACCAACACGCTTGGGGATTCTATAAATAATAAGAAACAGAGTTATTACCCCCTTAAACGAGACTATAAGAAAACGAGTAATTATCATGGATTGGAAGAGTGCGTTCCAAATCATGGCATCCAGACCAAAGCGAGTCAACCCACGTGACTTCACTTAGCCAGCGGGATTTAAAGCTCTCGCATGAAATCGAGGCAAGTGGTGAGCCAGTCCAAGATGGCGCCCAAACCCTGAAATCGCACAGCATCCACAAAGAAACGACACGAATAGTATGCGTTTTCCTAACGTCGAACGCAAAAATATTACGTTAAGAGGGAGAAAATCTGGATTGTGCTGTCTATTGTCGAGCTTATTCCCAGGATAAGATCACCATTAACAACATTATAATCTCTGAAATGGATAAAAGAGGACCCATTTCGCCCTTCCAGGTTTTTGTCATTAAACCCATACAGTATTGCGTTGCAAACGTGACTTCTTCTAAACTTTCTTTGACTAAGGGCAACACTTTGTGTAGTGGTCAACTAGGATTGCGGAGAGAGGTGTGCAGTCTAGGTTATACTGAATATAATCATTCACTGTGTCAAGGATATTTGAATCGTTACTCAACGGTCTAAATTAAAATATCAAGGACCTAGTAAGCTGCAACTATGATGCATATAACTTGAACCATGTCCATGACTCATTAGATGTGGATGTGAATAATTAAGAGTGCATTTCAGATATTTTGTGGTACTCCTTTCGTCAACAATTAGTGACAGTATCCTTTCCAAATCGTTTTTACAGCTATGTTTATGAAAAAGAATTTTTTTTATAGAGAAATATCCAATGCTTTTATTCACGTTACCTGTTTTTCGGGTGACTGCATTTCCACGCAATTATAACCGCCAGAATAATGAGCAGCAGACCGCCAGCAAGAGATCCAGCGATGATGTAATAAATGGTATTGGAATCCACTTTCTCAGCTTCCCGCGTTGTAGTTAGTGATGCCGTTGGCGTTGTTTCAGTAAACAGCGTTTCCACTCTTGAAATGTTACCATTAATAGAGCTCGAAATCTCGGCCAGAGATCCTTTCACAATGGAGACCAGTGTGCCTTTATTTATGACCTCGCCGGACAGCCCAGGTGGGGATAGCAAATAAAATGCTAATGTTGCCAACAGGGGCTCCTGCGAAATCTGTTTTGGGTAACCAGGCAGAATGTGAACTTGGTTTTCCGAGAAGATGACGTAGCTTGCTGCCCTTCTACGACGAGCGCTGTAACGACGAAAAGAAGAAAAGGCAAGGATAATTAACACGATTGTCCAGGGAGAAGTGATAAGATAGCGACTGTCTAATTTGTGGTCAAATGTGAAACTTGGATATACGAACTTGTTACTTTTAAAACCAAATTAAGGAATAGGGATGAAATAAACAGAAACACGTGGCATGAAGAAGAGACAAAAAGGGGAAGAAAGGACCAAACGCTCAAAAGAACAAAGAGAGCATAAAAAAAGAACAAAGAAACGAAGAAAGAAACACGAAAGTTTAAGAGGAATGACACGTAATGAAAACATCTGCTGGCAATTTTACCTCGCAGGTGTCGATTTGCAGTTGTCTGCTTTTGAGCAATACTTTGTTGCTGCCGTTGCAACCGCCGCCTTGAATGCTTCCTCTAAGGGTTGATTCCACTGATAAGAATAACATATAACATTAAACACCCGATATCCAATAACAAAATTTTTTGTTTGTTACACAATAACTTCAACGTCATTATTTCCCGCAGTAAAGCTTCCTTAAAATCATACCCGTTACTTGCTGTTTCGAATTGTATTCAAATTACGAAAAAAAAAATGTAAATTTCCAGGTTAGGCTTTCCGAGTATTGTCGACTTCTGCGATGTCATTCTAGGTTATTATACGTATATTTAAAAAGTGTAGTTCCTGTCGTAATGGTTATGGATTTCTCTATCGATTTAAAACGCAATTCGCAACATGAATTCAAGTGGAGAAAGGAAAATGGTACAAATAGCTTTGAACATTATAAAACTTTACGCTTAAATAAATGCCAAACGCTTGCTTTTGGAATTTGGCATTGATCTTGAAATCGATAGCTCACTTTAAAAGTCATTTACAACCGAATAAACAAAGAACTAGGTTCATGGGACAAACATGAAACAACCTAGTTTAATTTGATGGCCTTAGCTCCCACGAGTCTCCTGTAGCTCTATGGTAGAGCATCTGAACTAGTAGTCGGAAGGTCTTAGGTTCGACTCCTGATAGGAGCTCTCGGATTTTTTTCAGAGTATGCCTGTGTCACTTATTGAATAATACATTATTCTCATTTATTAACCAGGCTTAAAATATTCCATCACATTTATTCCAGGACAAAGTTTCTAACCTGAGAGATATTCATTCCCTGTATCTCTAACTTGACTGACTGGTTCCCCTCCTCTGGAGTTGGTGTTCGTGGAACTGGGGCTGGCGGAGGTGGTGGCGGTTTTGCACCTTTCTCTAGACCTTGTGGATATTAAACATATCTCATGTTTATATATAACCATAACCAATATATCATTGATGTAAAATTGATATCTTCGAGAAATTGTGTCTGTGGTCATTGTATTGTCAGATTGGTCACTATTTTCTTATTAATTCAAAACAAGTATTAGTTTTGCTTTCCTTTACATTGCTTGGAATCATCTAGAATATGGGAATCAGCAAAGGTTTTGATGAAGCAAACCCTAAGTCAACGATTCTTCAAAAGACTCATTAATAATTCATAAGCCCATTGACCTATTAAATTGTCGATAAAACATCACATGCAATTTAAAACCCGATAAAACCTCCTCCTTATTAGTATGCGGTGTTTAATGTTTCTCTCGTATGCTAATTTCTAACGTTCACAAAAGCATCATTGTTATGAACTCTCTTGACACACGCTTCTTTGAAGCCGTTAAAACAACTCGCAGCACGTGTTTTATCGGGTCTAAAACCATTCGGCTGCACCTCGTGGTTTTAAATCCCGATAAAACACTGCTGCTCGTGTTTTAAATATTACTTAAGATTTCTGAATATTAAGCGTGCCAGATAGAATAACAAGATAATTTTCTCAAGTAATGGAAGTTTTTAGAGGGAACTGGCCATAGTTCCTCATTAAGCAACTTTTGAATATATATCGAAGATGATAACGATAAAGAATTATCCGAAAAGTCCGGCAATTTCTCTATAATTAACAATTATTCCACGCGCGCGCGTTGATAGTACCAACGAGGAGCGTAGCGCCGAGTTGGGTGTAATCATCTCATATCCTACAAGCACGAGTGGAATAATTGTTTGATAATTAAAAACAATCAACAAATATTGCCAAATCTTGCCGATTTCGCTTTGCAAGAACAACCAGAAGACCATTTAACGGTCGCCATTTCTCCGGCTTGGTATAATGGCCCATATACCAAGGCCGCTAAGCCAATCAAATTCCCGGATTTGAATTCTACAATGATCCAGTTTTTAATAATTGCCATGATTTTAAAATATTTACCGTCAAACCTAAGCAATCTTTAAAGAAGGTATGCTAAAAAAAAAAAAATAGATTTGCTAAAAAAAAATTAAACTGCTTTTGGGCGGTTATTTCGGATTTGCGACACATTGTGGAGGCTTTGCACTGTAAACTGCGATAAACAATCGCACTTTGCGAACAGGAAAGTTCTGGGATTGAAAGAATGAGAACAATTTCGTGTAAGTAGTGTTAGCAGTTTTTTTTTTTTGTCTTACCTTGGCACTTGTTGTCAATCCAGTACAATCCCTCGCCACAAACACACTTGTAAGAACCATGGATGTTTTTGCACTCCATGGAAACATCACATTTAAACGTCCCTTCCAGACACTCGTCAATATCTGCCATAAAGTATAGAAACTCCATTACGCATTTGCACAACACGACTCGTTTCGGTGTGTGAAATGACATTTTTTTTTACTTCGATATCTTGTTATCGCAAGACGTTTTTCAGTATTTGGGGAAAAAGAACGTTTACGAATTGTGGAAACTTGATAGTCTTTAAATAACCGGCAATAGAGTGTTGCATCTTGCACTCCAAAAAAGTGTCTATTGTTCGTACTAAGAGACTTGACTGAAGGTCACAAGGTTCCCTTGGGTATCACTAAGACAAATGTGAACATTTTAATAAGTCTTCACAACTGATTTCATTGCTGTGTATAGACCACGATTTTCTTTACATGATTCGACAGCATGATTCGACGGTCATGATTCGACCGAGAGCGGTTACCAAGCTCATCGATGAACTCGCAAAATCATGAAGGTTCTGCACCATGGTTCTGCACGAAGACTTGAGGTGGCGGGTGATTTGTCACCAATATTTTCACGGGAGCTCGATAAAGGAAACAGCCAATGTTCCTTTTTACGAGTACCGCATTTGTTTCCAAAATTCGTAGATTGTATCGGCAACGTGGCGAGGTGAACCGAAAGAGAAGAAAAGGACGACAAAGAATTCTGTCTAGTAAGCTCGTGTTTGTTTTGTTTATGTTTGGTTTCTTGAACAATACCTGCTATATAGAGAAAACAAAGTTTTAGAGGCGATGATATAAAGGAGCAAGCCGGAACTCTATATTTCGATCGATTCTGCGCTAGCATATATTAAACGAAGTTTCAGAGGCGATGATATAAAGGAGCAAGCTGGAACTCTATATCTCGATCGATTCTGCGCTAGCATATATTGTTCAAGATATTGTTCAAAAAACCAAACATAAACAAAACAAACACGAGCTTACAAGACAAAATTCTTTGCCGTCCTTTTCTTCTCTTTCGGTTCACCTCGCCACGTTGCCGATACAATCTACCGATTTTTGAAACAAATGCGATACTCGTAAAAAGAACATTGGTTGTTTCCTTTATCGAGCTCCCGTACAAATATTGGCAAAAAATCACCCGCCATCCCAAGTCTTCGTTCAGAATCATGGTGAAGAACCTTCATGATTTTGCGAGTTCGTCGATGAGCTTGGTAACCTCTCGGTCGAATCATGATCATCGAATCATGCTGTCGAATCATGTAAAAAAAATCCTGGTCTATACACAGCAATAAAATCAGCTGTAACATGGTTTTAAAGGTGTTGAAGTCAGTCTGACTTCTAATGTTTACCGGCAGGGCATTCCAAGTCTTAGGGGCAGACACTGAAAAAGCCCTATCTCCTAATGTACACTTAAATCTTAATGAGAAATAGTATTCAATTGTAACTGTCTAGTATCAGCTCCGTGTTAAGGAAATCGCATACCTCACTGGAAAGAAAAGAGAGAGAGAGAGAGAGAAAGAGAGGGAGAGAGAGAGAGAGAGAGAGAGAGAGAGAGAGAGAGAGAGAGAGAGAGAGAGAGAGAGAGAGAGAGAGAGAGAGAGAGAGAGAGAGAGAGAGAGAGAGAGAGAGAGAGAAAAAGAAGCACAAAGAGGGAAAGAAAGCTGCTCTTAAATAAGTTTGTAACTAACCATTGCAAGTGAAGCCGTCATTGTCGAGAGTAAACCCCTTCGCGCATGAGCAGGAGTATCCTCCTATTGTGTTGTTACATTCCTGATTGCATTTGTTCATATTAGTAACACATTCATCGGCATCTGAAAAAAAAAAGTCGACATGTGTCGGAACTCAGACAATTGAGAAAAGAAATGAAGTCTTGTTAATCGATTAACTTTACCTTACGTCAATGTGTTTATTCCAGGGAATATTTAGCTCACACATATCTTTGGTTCTATTTGCTTGATTGCTGTTGTTGTTGGTATTATTCTTAATATTATTGTGTTCACGCCATACCTGTGCAGGTTTTGCCGTCCTGTTTCAAAGCATACCCTTGCCTGCAATCACACTTTTCCACTCCACCAGACAAAAAGCAGATATGCTCGCAGCCAATGGAATTTTGTTGACATGGGTTCTTAGCTAAATTGAATATAAAAAGACAAATCACAAGGTGCTTCTTTATGTTTCTTTCTTTCTTTTTTATTCGGCATGTTTATATCAGATTAATCTGATGTTATTCATATGTCTTATTTGTAAGGTTACCTTCTACCCCGTTTGGGTGTATTGTCGGGAGAAGGTAATACGAGTCCCTAAAAACGACTTCGTGGGAGGCTAAGCGGTAGTGCACCCGAACAAGTAATCAGAAGGTCTTATTAGTTCGATTGACTGAAAAATATATCATTTATTCACCAGACGTAAAACATAGCATCACATTTAATTTATTTCAAAGATTGTTACGTGTTACAACCTAGAAACTGTAGAAAAACTCACGTATGCAGTTCTTCGGGTTAGCGTTATCCACTTTGAAGTCTGCATTACATTTGCAGTTGTATCCTCCTATTGTGTTTTCACATATCTGCGCACAGTCACCAACAGGGGAGCACTCATCCACGTCTAACAAAGGAATAAGACAAGTATGTGACAGTCAACTGTCAATGATCTGTAGGCCGATAGTAATACAGCGGGGTGATTTTGTGGAGGTGGTTTGCTTAGAGAGCACATGATTTTTCAAGAGGATGTTAAGACGTGGTCGACTAAAACAAATTATCTCCATAAATAAAAGAAAAGAGAAGAGAAGAGAAAGCGGATCGGAGAGGAGAGGAGAGGAGAGGAGATAATGGGGGAGGGGGATAGCAGAGGAGGGAGAGAAAAGGGTAGAGGTGAGAAGGGGGCAAGTGAAAAAAAGTGTGGACAGAAAAGGAAGGGTCGGTAGGTGGGAGGAAAAGAGGGGAACAGAGAATAAAGGAGAGGAAAGAAGAGAAGAAAAGAGAAGGGAAGAGAAAATAAGACGCAAGGGGTTATTACATACTGTATTTTAATTAAGGTTAGTTAGCAGAGTAAAGGAATCACGCTTACCATCACAGTTCTTTTTGTCCAGATTTAATTGATATCCGGAATTGCACTTACAAACAAACGATCCGTGCGAGTTCTCGCAACTCTGCTGGCACCCTCCGTTGTTCTCTGAGCATTCATTGATGTCTAAAACATTTGGAATATAACATTTTCTTGATTATAAGTGAAAGAATCATGAAAATGCACCAATACAGTATATATCGGGTACATTTATGATGCAGCGTTTCTGCACTATACAAAAGACAACAATACATAATTGTAATATACAAGTTTCAATTTTTGCAAAGATAAGCACAAAAGTGGGATATGGGAAAACATTTTTCAGAGGCCATATACAAAACATAAAATAAACTGTGCTTCTGTTACCTGTACATTGGACGCCATTTCCAGTTAAACCGGATGGACAAGAACCACATTCAAATCCTGAGTCGTTTGCAGGTGGCTTTAAATCGATGCACTGGACACCCGGATAACATGGTTGAAAATTTTCCTCGCATGCATCGAGGTCTGCTTCGCAAAACGTACCGGTATATCCGTTTTGACAGACACATTGTAGTATATTAAATCTTTCACCATTGTTGCCAACATTGTTGTCTTCATCATTTTCGTCTCCAGGCGGAAGACACGTTCCCTGATTGTGACATGCGCACACGTTTATTACTGGTCTAAGAACGGTCGCTTGGTTGGAGTCATCTGTTACCACAAACTCTATCTCAATCTGGTAGAAGCAAAACATAAGGTAAGGTAAAGTCGCACTACGAGCCTAAATGGCCCACACGGCCGGAGCTTAGATATATATCCCGGTTTTTGTAGCATGAAGCAACTAGGAGTATTGCTACTCCTCCCTGGATCGGATGCTAGTCCATCGCAGAGTTACAAAAAGACAAAACATAATGAGTAACAAATGCATTTTTTTGTATTTTTTAGTTACTCCACATGATCTTATTAGTATATCAGATTACAGTACAAAAGGAGTGGAGAAGGGTATAATATAGTTAGCTTATTGTATACCCTTTAAAATTACATTACAATATTTGGTAAGATAAAGGAAGAAGAAGAAAAAGGAGAACTAATTATAAATAGAGGAGAAGAAAGACAGAAAACGTTTTACGAGGTCGTGTGGCAGTGATTGATACTGAGAAAAATAATACTGGAAGAGAGCTCGTTTAAATAGTTGTTTTGTTGGTTTTTGAATAACATTAATGCTTTTTGAGTAACAAATGCTTCAATTGGCGTCCCTTGGGCCAGATTAACGAAGCTCTTTTAAGTCAAGATGTATCCTAAGGATCGTTCCTCAACAATAGACTATGCTTAGGCCAAAAGTACTCTATTGTTAGGAAACAATCGTTAGGATGCATCTTAACTTAGGAGGGCTTCTGTTCCTTCCCGTTCCTCAGTTGTTAAATACGACTATTTAGAGGATCGACGTGAATGCAGCTGGAAGAAGACTTGACGAGCTTGTAAATCATCCCCTTCGCGGGCTAGTATTCTTCCAATATCGTTTTGATTTTGTCTACATTGCTACTGCCTATATATCTATCCGAATATTTAAAAACGCGTCCACCCAAGTCTTGACAGTACAGTGCAAATGGTCACGGCTGTAGTTAGTTGTTGTTAGTTTTTTTTTTCTATTTAATCACGCACAGTTCCAATATACGCCAAATTAGGAGATTTCTCAGTCCTGCGTCTAACAAGCTCCTTGTTCATCAATTTGTGACTTCACATTTGGACTGCTGCAATTCTTTCAATTTTGGTGTTTCTGTAAACCAATCTGATCGCCTTCAGAAAATGTTAAATGCTGCAGCTTGATTAATCTTTAGGTTACCCAAATTAAATCATATTGCGTCTGCATTGTTTGTTCTTCACTGGTTGGCTGTGGTTTACGCTTTCCAATTTAAGTTGCTGCTTCTAGTCTACAAAGCGCTCAACATCCAAGCCCTGGAGTATATTAAAGCTCTCCTGCAAGTAAAGTCCACTGTAACCATACCTTATTAAACAAGCGCATAATTTGTTTTGACATTCGATAAGTTTATATTTTGTGACCTTAGTTTTACATTTTAATATACATATTTTTACTTTTGAAATAAACAGTGTGTGAATCGCTCTGGAATATGTTTATAATCTTAGCGCTCCATAAGTTTAATTTCTTATTGTTTTATAAATTATATATTTATATTCACTTCAATTATTTACCTGTTCAGTAGTCACATTCCAAGTCAGCGTTACAGAGGATGCGGTGGTTGATATTTCAGCCCCCGTCGGTAGACTTCCGGTAACGCTAAATGTTAGGGAATCATTGTTGGGATCCTCTGCGGTAACCGTTATGCTGACTGTTGTGTTGACAGTCACATTAGCTTCCATAGGCCCAGACAAAATCTTTGGCGGATAATTCTCTAAAAGTAGTACAACGAAAGGTAATATATATATTTAGCCAAGCCTAAAAGCGGAGCTCCAATTTTTGTCATAGCATTTATAAAAATTTGCTTAGTGTGTGAACGTAATAACCTAAACAGTTCCTCATCCTTTCTGCAGTTATATTTTTAGTGCATATGCAGCAAACTGCCCAGACAATAACAATGCAATGCAGAGGGCAAATTTTTTTTGAATGCTGATTTGTTACAATGGAGGCTGGGTGAACACGCCAGTTCTACATTCCGTTGGTTTCTTAATTTTGTGTCCAAAAACAACGACTTCTTTCAAGTTCTTTGGAGTTCGACTGTTTAAGCCGGGTTGTTTGTACCACAAATACATGGAAATCAAGTGCTGCAGCTAGAAAGGGAACTCCTAAACGTTAGTTTTCGTGTTTCTTACTGTACAGGAATCAGCAAAAGTCGGATTATTTGTGTCAAAGCTAAAAAACTTGGATAGGATTGACATTTGTTCAGTTGAGAAACTGAAATCAGTCATGGCGACCATGCAACTGCTTTCAACTCGCTACTTCTTCTTACAATTAGCAATTATCCTGCGAAATTGCGCGGAACAAGTATCGCCTGATACTTAGCCGACGAGGCCGTAGGCCGAGTTGGCTAAAATCAGGCGATATTCCGCAAGATTGAGCAGGATAATTGTTTTATTATTCAACACATTGATGACAAAGCACAGATTTATAGCAGAAAAGCTGAACTTTATTTGTCAAAAAAAAAAAAAGAAACTTGTGACATTTTCCCTCGCGCGGACCGGCATGAATGAAAGTGGCAGCTTTGTTCAAGTTTGAATGAAATCGAGAGGGTTTTGCATCAAGCTCAGTAAAAAATTGTGTACTCGTCTTGTGCGCCAATTGCTTCGGCAAGATTTTCTACAAATTTCTAGCACCAAAGGCTAAAGCCAAGCAGTATTTTGAAGCTGCGAAGGATTTGTTGTGTCAGCTGGGCCGAGCTGAAAGACTGGAAATGCTTTTCAACGATTTCTCGGGTGAGTGTTTCTTGGTTTACTACGCAAGCAATTTCACGATCTTTCCTCAGTGTTTTGACAAACGCATCTAGTGCCTTGTTGCTTGCAAGAACTCTGGATCTTTTATGAAACTGAACGGTTTTTCAAGCGGCTCTAGATCTGATGTTTGTGAAAACAATTACTTTGTACGAGTTCCGTCTATCTTTTTGTCTGCCAGATAGCTAAAATTTCTCGAGGCACTTCAGTGCGAGCTCGGATTTTCTCAGGTGGTTTTCCCCATCTCTTCAAGACGAGTCGAGATCTCTGTTTAACGGTTGCGAGAACCAATCTCAGTAAAGAAATACATGTACTGGAAGAAAGAATTTTCGTTTACAAATGATTTGTAAATGGCCGTGGAATTACACGTCATGCATGATAATATTTTTTTGTGTAAGAGCAAGTTACCGGCCCGGGGGAAAATGTTTGGAAATTCAAAACTGTGTCAATTCTGCTCCTATAGTAATAATTCTAGTCTCGTCAACCAAATGGAAAATACGGGAAAATAGTCTTTGGTGTATGGTAGAATTATTTCAGAGCTTTTAAACTTGTGTCTGTTTACAAACGCATGAGGGCCGTGTGGTGTGAATGTAAAAAACACGGCCACGAAACAATATTGTACAAAAATTAATTTCTAAACGAATATCGATGGTATCGAGAATTTAATAAACGATAAAAGCATCTTCGTAAAGCTTTAAACACATAACATAAATAAAATTATCGATTGTTGCCTGGAAGAAAGCATTTTCGTTTACAAATGATCTGTAAACGGCCGTCGGAATCACGTAAACATGACATTTTCTGCAAGAGCAAGTTAGCTCCCGGGGAAAAGTGTTTGGAAATCTAAAACTGTGTCAATTCTGGTCCTATAGTAATAATTCTAGTCTCTAAATAAACGTTAGCAAATGGAGAATATTTCAGAGCTTTTAAACTTATGTGTGTTTAGAAACACATTCATGAATGCCGAAAGGTGCGAATGAAAAAAACACGGCCACGAAACAAAATGTTCAAAAATTAATTTCTACACGAATATCGATGGTATCGAGATTTAATAAACGATTAAAATATCTGTGTAAAGCTTGAAACACGTCACATAAAGGAAAGTTATCGATTTTTTTCCGGGAAGAAACCTTTTTGGTTTACAAATGATCTGTTGAAACGGCCGTCGTAATCACGTAAACATGGTATTTTTTGCGAGAGCAAGTAAGCTCCCGGCGAAAAATTATTGGATATTAAAAACTGTGTCAATTCTGCTCTTAATTAGTAATAATTCTAGTCTCTAAGTTAAAGAAAAGGAGAATACCGAAACGTACCCTTTGGTGTTTGGTAGAATTATTTCAGAGCTTTGAAACTTGTGTTTGTTTACAAACACATTTATAAGCTTAAGGGCCGCGCGCTGCGAACGAAAAAGCACACGGCCACGAAACAAATTTTTCAAAATTAACTTCTCGAATATTGCTGGTATCGAAAGCGACTAGAGTGTCTATGTAAAGCTATTTTCTAAAAGTTACCATAACTGATCACGAACAGGTGATATAGGCAAATGTGAGGCTTCTTTAAACTTAAGCTTACTTTTCTTTTCCGGTCGGCCTGTCGGCCTGCTCTAACTTGCTATCCGTCGCTCTCTTCCACGTTCAACTCCGCTTGATCGTCTCCGCTTTTTTGTTTTCTTTTTCTCTCTCTTTCTCTTCTTTCCACGTTTGTCAACATATCCAACAAATACGTATAAATTGTCTTTGTGTTTTTTGTTCTTTAGCATTTCTGTTGTAAACGCATCTTGCCAAACTATCTCGCCATGCAACTTCCCGCCAAACAAACACGGGCGCATTAGCATTGTGGGATTGCGTACGGACGGACGGACGTACGGTGTACGGACGGACAAAAGTGACGTCATAATCAAACCAAAATTTCTCGCATTCACGGGTTACCAAATTCTCTTAGCTATGGGGCTCCGCTGCGCGCGCCTGCGGGGCGCGCGAGAGCTCCGCTAAAAATAAGTTTCCAATCTCAAACGAATCTTGCCTTTTCTTTTCAGGAGTATTTATTTGGTTCTCAAACAAGGGTTGCTAGATAATTCTCCTGAAACACAAAACTGTGATTGAACAGAGGAATAACCAAGTTAAAAAAAAAAAAATGCTCCTTGAGGACGTGACGTCGTGTTTCGCGCCATTTCCTTATTTTTGTTGTAATTGTTGTTGTTGTTTAGGGTAGTGGTGGCAGCGTTGCTTGGCCACGTTTTTAAGGTAGTTATGCTTTACACTGATGACAGATTGTGGCCATTTTTAGACCACTAAGAGCTTAGATGGTCCCCCGGGAGTTACGAGCTCTCAGTAAATAAAACTATTTAAATCAGTAATATTTTTTTCAATAATAAATTAAATACTGCGTCTGTTGTTTAGGGATATACTGACTTGAATTCAAAGATAAGCTTGTGTCCTTATTGGTTGAACAGTACACTGTTCATCGACGCTAGCGGTTTCTGATATGTCAGTAAGGCCTTATTAATAACCTATATAGGAAAGAAAAGTGACAGAAAACGCCTTTTGTTCTCATTGTTTTGGTGTTTACCAAGTTCGGTTGATTATAGCCATATGAACTCAACTGTACGGACAAATCCGTAAAAACTGAATGTGTTACAGTGCCTGTAATGTACTACCAAATATAACTTAAACTATTTAATTTCGAGATGTAATTGAGATATCAAAGTCACCCTCAGTTATTCGCCGTGAATAGTCATTCAGAACCAGAGAGAATCAAAGTCACTTTAAACTGATCAATAACTACTTGTAGCATTTAACTTACGTAATTCCTGAGATTCACTTTCTAACTGTATAGACACTTGCTTCGTACTCTTTCCCACCGACGTGTCTCCGGTAGACGCTATGTCAAACAAGCAGTTGACATCCCCTTGACACAAGGCTTCTGCTTCTTGTCTTAGAGCATCGTTAGCAAAAGTTATATTTTCATCCAGGAAAATGGGTAGGAATGATTTATTCGAGAACGTGCTTGTATCTTCTCCAGGATTATAAGTAAACAAGGAAGTATTATCCGTCACTTGCCCTAGAAGAAATAAGAGATATTTTTCTTTAAGTACATATAGAACGTTCCCCCAAAAAAGTGAAGAAAATCGGAAATACGTTATATTTTATTCGCGGTAAAATAATAAATTTCGTAGTCCAGTTTATTGGTACTTCTGTACACTTGGTCTATGCCAAAACGTCTTGGCAACTGTAAGTATGAGGTCTTTTGAGTCTCGCCATAAAGTGTCGTTTACTTTTTCGTACGGTACCCTAAACAGAGGTCAACCAACACTTGAAGAAGAAAGGACTCATTCGAGGGCGGAAGGGGAATTTGCCTTACCATATGTTGTATATGATATTGTCTGGGCTAAACTAACTTACATTGCAGTCCGAAGGAAAAGTGGATTTCTCTCCCAGTGGCGTTAGAAGGCAGTGTGGTGCCATCTGGTCTTAAGAAGTCATCCTGTTGATCATCATTCCAGGTTCCTAAAAGTCCTTTTGTGTAGCCCTTGAATTTAACAGGTGCAGCAAACACTATGGACAGTGACTCTGTCACTTCCGTAGCTGTCACGGATATCCCAGACGGAAATGTTACAAGGAAGGAATTGTTTTGTGGACGTGATACTGCCACGGAGCCATTTAGGTTTACACTGACGTTAGTTAAAGCGTCGAAACCCTGGAATTCTTCTCCATCCACTAATACCTTCAAGCCTCCTGAAACATGGAAATCGACAAATATGAACTAAATTAACCAATTACAACGCCTGAGAACAATAAAAAAAAACGCCCAAATATAAGAAAGTTCTAAAGTATCTTAATGCACCACTAACCTTCTTCCTTGAGAGCCACTTGCACAGCGCTTGTGTTTACTTCTTTTGCCACAGCTGCGACAAAAACGGTCGCAGTTCCTCCTCCTTTGGCGAGCTTTGTTCGAGCTTGTAATTGAACGCGTCCGTGCTTCACGTCCACCATTGTAAACTCGCCAAGACCATTGAAGGTGTAGTTTCTGCCATCTAGAGTGACAAAGTGAGGATCACCCCACAACCAGCCTATAAAAGAATTAAATATGTGCCAAATTACTATACTTCTCACGCATTGGTTTGCTAGGTCCACATGAGAGCAGGGCTACTTCACACTTTCATATACTAGGCATACGATAAGCTTCAAAGTTCCCCTCCACGGTTATGAACATATCGGGTTGAGAATTAAGATTGC
>NW_028145595.1:3077500-3164319 GCF_977016875.1 Pavona decussata
TGCACTCGGCGCGTTTTTTATTTCTTTAATAATTAAATCATCCTCCTTACTAAAGCAAAAAGGTCAATGACGGGACACTGCCATGCATTACATTGTTAGATTACATCTAAGGCTAGACGGAGTACCTTGCGTAGTTAAAAATGTTCCCATCTTTGTCTCCGGCGTTCCAGCCAATAACAGGAAGACCTCTGTAACTGGTATAGTGTCTATAGTTTGAGCTAAGAAAACAAGTAAACAAACAAACAAATAAATCAACAGGAAAATGTGTAGATTTGTAGAATTGCAAAAGGGTAGTATCGCATGCACCTCTTTTAGCTTTAATTAGGGCGGTAGTGCTGCCTAATTCGTTATCGTTGCTCTTATATGGATTGAATAAATATCGTTTAACCGTCAGATTTTAGGTGTACAGCTTCGACCTATGAAATGGATAAGTGAAAATTGTCAATGTGTGCAGCGCCCTTTTTCTCGTACATTCAATGGACTTTGACTTTCCTGATGCCAACACACACATTATGTCACCTTGGAGTTTCCGGTAATAATAGACACGAGCTTTTGCTTATATTCCACTGTTTCAGGTCACGAGATTTAGAGCGGACATTGCCCTTCTTAAAAAAATATGCAGCTTTCTGGCCAGCCGTGACCTATTTTGACACAACATGAATTAGTAAGGGATGATGATTTGATTGCCTTCTTTTGATGTAATATATCAATCAAACACGAAGACTTCAGGTGTTTCATCCGATTTCCAACACCAAGAAGTGTCGTTTTACCAACTTCGAGTGTTTGGTGTTTGTTTTCGGATGAAACTCCTTTCGTCCCGTTATAAATATTACCTCTCATAGTCAGTAAAAACTTCACGAGGAGCGAAAATCACTCTTTAGGACATTTAAAACTAAAATCTATTAATTATAAAAAAAATGTTGACTTTTGCTTTGAATTTCTCCAAGCATTGTCGATGGTTTGACGCCTACGTCAAACAGGAAAAGGGAAAATCTCATATTTAAATCTAGATTTAAGAGTAATGGGAATTACTAACACACTAGTTGGAGCAGACCACTGTATCCCGCCCTCAGGATAATTGTACATGACAAAAGAGTACACTCCGTCGGTAATAATGACCACCTGGAACGTGTTCATCTGGAATGAAAAAAAAAAGAGAGTCAATAACAAGACAAAACTATGGAACTCATAAACTACATTACTGTTAATAGTTGGTGTGTACATCTGTCTAACCTGTGGGAAGCCCCTCATGTAATGTATCATGGGTAAGGCAACACATTTGTCTATTTGGAATTTATACCATAGTTATGAATGGCTATGAAGCCTAACAAACTCCTTTGTTATATGTTTTTTTTTGTTGTTGTTGTTAGCACTTTTGGCTTTAACCGTGCACTAACCACAACAGATTTTAAAAGTGTTGGAGCAACTGACCAATAAAAACGTTCCTGTTAAGATATTCAACTGTAGCGTGAACATTAAAACAAAGGATTGTGCATGGTCTCGGCACTTCCAACATAAATTGCAGGGAAATTGTTCTCATGGCAAGGTTTCGTAACCAATCCGTCAATAAACTATGTTTATACTAAGGACCATTTAAAACGTGGAACACTGGTTGAACATAACGTTTACTGAACCCAATTCAAATTATCCAACACCATAACATTTCGCCCACTTAATCACTTAAGGTTCACCGAATGTTGAGTTCGTTCGAACCGACAAATTAAAAGTAAATCTAAGAGACTTAATTCAAATGCTAGCCCCCCCCCCCCCCCCCCCCGATAATAGAGTAAACTGAATATAGAAAAGATAAAAGTTTGTTTCAGTCAATCGGTGCGGTGTACAGTTAAAGGGCAGTGTCATCTATTTGTGATGTTACTTCGGATAGTCTAAAATATTTTTGTACCGAAACATCGCTAAAAAGTGATTATCGATTGTTCTCTCCAGGATAAATGGCTTAATATTTCCTGCTCAGTGCTCTAAGTGCAATTTATTTTTTAGCGAAAAGGTACCTTGTAAAATATATTTTAATCACTTTTGACCAAAGCACAAACCGGAATTTTCCGTGACAGTGCCCCTTTAGGATTAAAGAGAAACGCTAAATTAGAAACTGACAGCATCGCCTAAGGTTTGCAAAATTTCTCACTCATATGCGTTTATACGGTGGAGTTTTTCTGAATTGGTTCCGCTTGTCCATACTCGTCGTTGATAACAAAAAAAAAAGTATATCGAATTACACAGATATATGTATATACATAATAAAACAAATGGAGAGTGGTAGACATATCTTACCAAATTTTGTGAAGCTACATTATATTCCCTTGGACGTAGTTTCTCCCATGTGACAACAAGTACCCAAGATGCATTGAAATTCTTTGCCAACGGCCTGTTGTGAAGCTTCTTGACATCAGCTGACGCTTCACTCAACGTTACGTTTGAACCTGCCTGGGAGTCCGAGTACACCTGATAAAACACCTTCGAAAGTCCATTGATAAACGAACTACGGCAATCTACATTGCTCCAGTATGGGGCCAACATTGCATCGTATCTCAGCCAGTATCTTTGGCCAAATTTGTATGGCCAGCGGTTAATGCGTTCACTTTCAAACTGGATTACTCCATTGCAGCATATCTGCAGGATTTAAAAAAAAAAGTATATATATGAAGGAATGAATAAATAAATAAATAAATAAATAAATAAATAAATAAATAAACACTATGATTGTCGTCAAACGCACGTCTAACTACAGTTAATTACATGTGTCAACCTTAACTACAGTAAATGTACAGTCAAAAACTAGTGGTAGTAAAAAGATCGCTGATCCTTAAAACGAAATCATAGCGGGATCAACGAAAGCAATGGCTTATTTCCATTGTTTATATCATCGTTCGAGAAACGCAAGTGCACTACTTTGCTGGCAAACGAAAATTAGGATATCGATATGTGAATTATGGTAAGAAGAACAATTACGAAAATTTTTCGTGAATCATTGTAATCATTTTCCATTGAAAAGAACCTACAGAGAAGGATCGAAATTTAATTGCATCGGGCATCGTAACAGCTAGCTTCGTTTTTAATCGAAACAAAAATGAAGCATGTCCTTTTGAATAAAATTAAATGGCTATATTCAAACCAAACGTCAGAGAACACATTCTGCTCGGCTCTTCGATTCCTCACTTAGGTTCCACCGATGCAGCCTGCTTGTGCCTAACTTTAGTTAGCTCCCTTTACTCGAAATCATCGCCGGGTCACATTACCAAAATAGCTAACTGCAGTTATCACAGTCTCAACTGCAATTAATATATATAGCTATGATGTAATTGCACCTTACATTACGTTTTAAAATAATTCATGATCCCATACGCCTAGCAGGCCCTCGATAATACCGGCCTTAAGTACACACACGTTTAAACGCCTTACTGGTTTTTTTGGCTATTGAGTTTAGCCTTACCATGGCAACCAAATTTTGACAGGCCGGAACTCTTTTTTTTAGAAAATGGAACATGCCTTTGTAAAATGAAAGAAATTACTTTTCTTACTTTTAGCTCATATTAGTGCTCTTTATTGGTTTTGATTACTTTTCGCCTAACTTCGGCGTTTAACTGAATTTTTGGGAAATCCCAAAAATCAAGATGGAGGATCTAAGATGGCCAACTTTTGTGGCCGTCATCACGTCCGTTGCGGACCTCAAAGGAAACCTCCCTGTACGAATATCTATCCTCGAAGCCTCATCGTCAAAGTTTCTATAGCTGCGAAATTATGGAGGAGGGGGAGGGGGGGCCGCATCCCTACGGTCCAAAAATGAAAAAAAAAATGGTCTGAATAAGGTTAAAGAACATACAAACTATGGGGAACGAATAAAGTTCAGTAATTATATGCCATTGAACTGTCAGAATGCTTACGTAAAGTTTCCTGTGCCTTTTGCCAAAGAATAACATTCCCGCGTCAGGGATAGATATTTTAAGACATTTTCCCTTGTTATTGATGTTGTACGGAATAGAAGAATCTCCAGCAGCATCTCCATAAGGGTACATCAAGGAAATCGGTTCTAGATTAAAATAATAATAATAATAATAATAATAAACAGTGGCAGTTTGATAGGTCACTCATGATTGTAAGACCTTTACCATTAAAGAAGACCTGCGCTCTTAAGTTAAATTGTAAGAAACAGTGTCTAAATTCCAATGCTTAGTTTAAGTACTGGAGGATTGCATTTTGAAGTTTTAAACATGGATATGGTTATTATCCATTTCTGAGTTCAAATTTTCCGCACACCACCATTTTACTAAAGGAAAAGTAAATAATGTGAACTGGTAGTCTGGTCGGCATGCCATACACAGTGTTATGCGAATCAATTCCCACACTACACCTGGCCTATCCTGTCTAGTGTAAACAATTGTCGGCCTTTTTATGCCGTTTTTCTTTCACATCTTAGGCAGCATGGATTTCTGATAATTATGACAGCACAAAAATCAGTGCGATACGTATAGTACCGTAAACACAGCTTTAGAAGCACTATCAATAAATACCTGTAAATTTATACGTACTATCAGTGTAGTCTGTAATTTAGATGATAATTTCTCAACGCCTTATCTTTTTGTTTTCCAGTTTTCACTTTACTCTGCTTTGAAAATAACCTGTAATCGTGTCATACAACGCCCAAATCATATTTTGAAACTTCCCAGTTGTCTGATGTCAACTGCGTTGTGCTATGCAATATCCATGGTTTAATTCACCGCGCGAAACAGTTCGTTGCATTAATGGCCTAAACTTTAGTATCTTCTTCAACTCTTTCTCCTACAACGCTAATTCATCCTCCTCTATAAGCATTTTCTTTCGCGTTCTTTCCTTCTCTTGAAGCTTCCTAGTTTGATGCTTTCTGAACAGTGTATTAAATCAACTGTCGTGCTGTTTTAATTAGTTCTCTGTTAAGATTGGTGGTGTGCACTGATATTCCCTAAAATAGCAAGGTTTAGCTCCTAACACCAATGAATAGCTTTTGCTATTTAAGCAATAGACCGCACTTTCCAGAAGTTTACCAGCGTAATAAAACCACGCGGGATGTTGGGAGAACACGAGAAAGCTTGTAAATCACGAGCCGCAGGCGAGTGATTTACAAGCTTTTCGAGTGTACTCCCAACATCCCAAGTGGTTTTATTACGCTGGTAAACTTCTGGAAAGTGCGGTCTATTGCTTTTATGAAATAACTACTTAGACAAAAACACTTAGAAATCGGCGCTTTTTATTTTGTAACTTGATCAAGTTGTTTATTCTCTTCAAATTCATCAGTAAGGCGGGAGAACCAATCACAAATCGGGATCTATTTTGAGCATAAACCTGTTGAATCGCCGAAGGACGCATCGCAGTTTGAGCGAATGAATGAAAGTGTTTTTTAAGTTAAATTACTGTCTAACTCTCACAAAAATGTGGCTAAAAAAGGTTAATGCCTTGGCGAAAGAATGCTTTTTATCAGCAGATAGCAGTTACTGATGAAAAGCGGACAGCGGCTTGGTGAGTGAAAAAACTTCACTTGTTTTGAGCTTGGCCAGGTCTTCTTTTTCTATTGCTGGTTTGTGCATGGTGTTTTGCATGCCTTCTTGCTTAAGCTGTTTAATTTTGGCGTCAAGCATTTGGTTTGAGAGGACAAAACGTGGGTCGTGAGTGAACCTTATTCCTAAACTGTGTGGTGGTGTGTTTAGATATCTCTCAATGCCATTTCTTATTGACAGAAGAGTCGCACGGCTGTAATTTTCGCCTTCTTTGTTTCTTGCTTCGGCGTAGAATTGCCTCAGATTCCTGTCCAGCTCTTCGACCGCCGTTTCCGCCAGACTTACGCCAGTAACCTTTTGTTTACTCCACTCTAGGTGAACAGAGCAAGAGGAATTGTGATTTGAGCAGTTAATATCAAATACCTTGTACTCGGGTTGAAGTCGGTTTTATATTGTTTTAAACGCTTCAAGTTATTTGTAAACAACTTGACTTTGGCATAACCTTCAATAAATTACAAATTTTGTACTGTTTATCAATACTGTTTGAGCCGTTTATTTTATAAAATAACAGTTTCAGTGAAAAGCCAGGCTAAAAGATTATTCATGTAATTAAAACCAACCTGTGAATACGGAAACTGCCCACTGTGTTGCCTGCTTGGTTTTTTTGGCTTGTGCATTTTCGACGATCGAGTCAAGTTCTTCGTTTTCCACATCGGCAAATCTTCTCTTTTTGCTCGACCTTTCTTCTTCTGCCTCAGTATTTAAGCTCTCCTTTTTAGAATTTGGCTCCGAATTTTTATTGTGCGGCAAAAGCACATCAAAGCCTGACAATATGTCGAAGTTCGGAAAGTTTTCGTCGCGCTCGTCGGTATCGAGAAATCTCCAGCGGGAGAGCAGCGGGAGTTTACCGGTACAATAGTACATAGGTTTGGCAACTCTATTGACCGATCAGAACGCGCGTAGTATGTTAGTTATTTTATAAAGCTACATATTCATAGTGATAACTTTAGGGCCTCCACAGGCGAGGAAAACTGTTATCAAAAATTTTCTAGTAGGCGATAACAAAAATTTGTGAATGACAGAGCATCTCGTGTGTGAATCAAGTTATCGACTACAAAATAATGGTGAAAAATAAAGTCGTCGACAACAAAGAAATTTTTCCTTTTGAAAAGGAAAACTACTTTTATAAGTTATCGATAAAGGACAAGGTAGTTTTTTTTATCTACAACTCAGTTTCTTTCTTCTGTGAGTAAGTCATCGATTTCTAAAGTCTAATTTTGCAGCGACCGCCGTTTTCTGCGCAATGTACACATGCGCATTACAATCATTTTTCCAGGGTCCCTCAAAACATACGGGTTACCAGCAACTAAACTTTTCATGTGTGGAAACGCATTTCTGAGCACTTATGGCTGTCAGTTTAATTAAGTTTTCGATTGAAAATAGTCGTCGAAAACAATTTCACTTCTCTATGGAGAACCTTAAATACGCATGTTTTCCGTTGCAAACCTTTTGTCGGCGTGATCACTGGTGTAGTAGTCGGTTTGGAATCTGTAGTTGAAAGAAAGTTGAAACCATAAATGTGATTTTTTTAGTTTAAAAAAATGTACTGGGTTAACAGTAGAACAAAAATTAGCCATTATCTAGACAATTATTTTATTATTACTTTATATCCTCAATTTAAGTATGCCAGAGGTTGAGGAGTTTCGTGCCAGAGGTTTAATACCTCTAGCTTACTGAATCATTATCATGGCATGCAGTTAAATGGACACTTCTTCTAGTATAAGTCATTTACCATGTCCACAAAATAACATTGGAAAATGCCCATTGTCTGTTTAGGTCTCATGATTAAAAAAAAAAAAAAAACATTTAGTAGTATTCGTTTTCTTTCTTCTTGGTAATAAAAGAAAAATATATAAGGAAATGACTGAGGTCCAGACATGGGCTTCAGGGAAGTTGTCCCATAAATTGAAAGGTGAAAGAAGCTTATCCTGTGTGCTTAGTTGAGTTTTTTTAAAAAAAAGGATATAATGATCACAGGCCATTTTATGAGAAACTTTCGAACTTAAACTAAAACTTTGTTAATTAATCTCTTAAATTGGGAGAGTTGTTGAAGGAGGTTGAAGGTACTCTGTTGTCGAACCCAAATACAAAAATTAAATTTCTGTACATACCGTTCGAGGTTCTAAAGTGTAGGTCTTGGCTACCATACGTTTCTCCATTTGGCGTATATCCAATTACCACTACCGTGTAATAAGTAAGCGCCTGCAGTGGACTTAGTGTGATTTGTGGTTGTTTAGTCCTCTTGAACTTATATACGCGCTTTACATTCCTCGGCTTGTAAAACACAACGTATTCCTTAATTCCTCCAGCAACAGCAGCAGGGAGCAATGTTAAAGTAACCTCATCACCCTTGATAGCTCCACGGGGAATGTTAACAGCTGGTATATACAAAATTGAGACATCTTTCCTGTTAGCAGGATCAATGTAATGATGTTCCTTTTACTTTTCTTTTGGTACATGCAAAGATGAACGATACGGCAGACAATACCACTTACACAAGCAAAAAAAAAAAAAAAAGGAATAAATAAATAAATGAATAAATAAAATAAAGTTAATGAAATCGGTGGGAAAAAATATCATATTCTAGTTTTAAGAAAGTCAAATATCTAGAAGGAAGCTATCAGACCGATACGCCTAACGAAGAAATACTCTTGTTTTCATTGCCCATCACTGATGCTTTCCTTCAAAAGAGTCACTGAAGCTGCTATCTTAATTGGAGGGGTTCACATTTCAGCGCATGTGCATGAATCTAAACGCTTTTTTCTCTTTCTTATCAACTTTATGGCCTTAAAAATCCCACTCAAATGCACTTCAGTTATCACATTCTTTAAGTAGTTCAAGCAAAATGACTGATGGCCAAAATTCACAGAAAATGCTAGTGGATTGTACTCATATTGTCCATGATATTGAATTTAGTGTTGGCCAGTAGGATTTATTCCACGGTTAATGTGTTTACAGTTATTCCCATGCGAAACAACGCAATCATACGAAAAAATTACCACCGAGTTACCTATTCCCTTCCGAATGGTTAGTAAACAACGAATTAAATTAAACAGGCTTGGGTCATAGCGAGTAAAGGCGAAAAAGTATTGTGATTCATGGACATGAGCAGAACCGTGAACCCCTCCCTTTAAATATACGTATAAAAAATGAGACCCTTTAGGCGAAAGGTGCAATAAAAAAGAACAAGAAACGTATGGGTTATAGATGCAATGGCATCAACCACCGCGCTAGTGAATGATTGATATCCTAGGTCCTCGAGTCCTGCACACCCACTTGTTTTTTGGTTTTGTTTTTCTTTTTTTAACTGACTACAACACTTCCTGCAAAACATGGCAATTTGTTTTTTTCTATAATAATCTAGTGGTTACTTACAGATCTTTGGTGTTGTGCCTACAGCAAAATAACTGGCGTTAAATCCTTGTTCCTGAAACCCGCCATCTGATCGAAAAAGCATCCCGGCAAAGTTTGTAATGTTGACCTCGGCAATTAAAGCAAACTGTGGCCGATTTCCGCAATATGGAGTAGACTTAATGACGTCAAACAGACTTCCAAACTGAATGTAATCACTTCTTAAATTCCTAAAAACAATGAAGTTGAAGTTAGAATTGTCACAAAGCCGATGGACATAACTTTCTTTGAAACAGTTAGACCACCTCTCTCCTACGTCATGATGTATTGTCATTTTTCATGCATTCATGTATTTTGACCAAACTTACGTGCAGTTTGGTCCTCCTTGTACATCCTCTGTACGGAAAGTCTCAAAGGCGAGGGCAAGTCGGTACTTGAATAAATTAGGCCTTATCAACCAGTAACAATATAATCTATTTGGATAGTTCTGTGGAAAGCCAGGGCTTGTTATTGCTCCCATCCTTCTGTCAAAAATGCCTCTACAGCCTAGAAATGTCGGTTAAAGTACATTTAAGAATACTGCAAGTTAGGTATAAGGTATAACTTTATTTAAACGTCGAAACGTGGGAAGTGGTCGCCCAGTCTTCCGAGCCAGGGACTCATGTTAAAATCACTCGATTAAAGAAAGAAAAAAAAGCATATCTAGATTCAAGGCGTATGCAATAAAAGAAACTTGCTATCGTACTTTCTCGTCAACTTAACGCAAAGAGGTTAACTAGAAATGTTAAACGCCGACACCAAATAAAGTGAACCCAGCTACCCTCCACGGTCGATACTTCGTTGCCTCAAGACACAGTGGAAGCATTTTTCTCTGTAGTGTATGGTCTTCAGATTGCTCTACAAGATAGGGAATTCCTATGTTGGTATAATGCTTTAGTGGATCTTAAATGTCCTTATTTGTCACAACGTTCGTCCTTTTAGATTTCTACTTGGATTTTCCTTTTTTCCTATAACTTACTGAAACACCATCAATGTAAAAAAAATCATAAAACAATAAAACGATATTAAGTAAAATGTGCTGGCAAAAGAGCGCAAATGCATTATAACGTGTAATTCAATCTGAAAATTCGAAGTTTGGGTGCACCTCCTTTTCAAAGTGCCGTTGTCATGGCAAAATTAATGGACTGGCATTTACGTGACATCAAAATACTCTCATGATCAAGGGATTATTGAACCAAAAAACGTTTGGAACGTGACGGAAACAAAACAAAGTTGTTGAGATACAGCTATATTAAGCGTTTTACTTTACCTGGTCGGATTGCATAAGATTGACTCATCACCCCGACACCAACACGAGTAAACCCAGCAACTTTGATTTCGTAAATATCAGTGTATTTAAGATTATCACTGATTATGGTTTTCAAGGCCGTTGGTCCAACTGTTATCGTAGAATAACTTCCGTTACCCAAGATGCTTCGATGGTAAACCTTGTAACCTAGTAACATTCCGTTTACACTTTCATTTCGGATGGGGGACCACGTTACGGTTATGACGCTTTCGTGGGCACTTAGCACGGTCACATTACCAGGCGGTTTGCTTGGAACTACAGAATAAAACAAAAGCATAAGCGTTAATAGGCTTTATGGACACTCGCCGGTCTATCTATGTCAGGACATCACTGACACGAACAGAAATAGGCGATGCAGACAATTGAGTTGTCACAGTGCCAGATTCTATAAGACATCTTAAGAAAGTAACCATTTCTGCAACTATTTTCTGCATTGTGAAGGCTTTTCTCAAGCAATATTTATTGAATCACTCGCCTTGGAAAGTAGTCTGTTAAGGACATGCCACACAGAAGTACCGCGAGAAAGGCCTTTAGAATGCAGGGAACGAATTCAGAAAACTTACACTCATCTTAAAATACTTTTTGCAACAGGGTCAGGCTCCCTATTTTTAATTTTAAATGTTTAGTGAAACCTCCTGTAAGCGACCACCCAAATTGTCAAGCCTAGGTGGTCGCTTACGAGAGGTCAGACCACAAGAGGTCTAAATTTTGAAATCTTTAGTAGTAGCATAGTATCATAGTAGCACAGTAGCTACAAAAATGTTTGTTTTCAACTTTCCAAAATTATATTGCCAAGGAATTTCAGTATCCAAGTTAATGGTTTGCCTGTGATAATTTAACTCAATGAGGCAAATGGGGCAAGTCTATTTCGGGACACCTTGTGCCTCCGATTGTGACATTCATGTCCCCTGAACTACCCAAGAATGTACATGTGATAATGTTACAAAGGCAAATTGTCTAACTCCTGACAGGGGATAGATATGAGGAATTTTGTCGTGTATGTGACAAGCAGTCGCTTGTTAATAACAAAAGAAAATTCCAAATTTTCGTCTCTAAAAGTGGTCGTGGTCGCCTACGAGAGGTGGTCGCTTACGAGAGGTTCCAAGTGCTCGCTCAAGAGAGGTGGTCGCAAGGGGAGGTTCGACTGCATTAACTTCACTTGTGTTGTAACGTCAAACGTGTAGTTGTCATTATTTGGTTAGCAATTGATAAGTTCACATTACTTTTTGGGCTTTTCCAAAGTTAAAAGGAAAAAAAAAAATAACTCACTATAGCCTTATGTTATTTACCTCCTTCTGGGGTTCTAATGGTACGTTTCAGACTTCCTCTGAAACTTAATGCTCCACTTCCATTATGCATCGTTACAGCCAAGACTTGAACATTGTATTCAGAGAGAGCTCTCAGCTGTCGCACTTGTAAGTCTGTCTGATTAGTGTCATTGGCTGTTACCACGATCGGACCAGCTTCGTAACCTATCGGAGTACATATTACAGCATACAGGTGGAGAAGGTATGAGGGATCAGGAACATAGTGTGTCCACATGACCTTTATGCTTGACGAATTTATGACAGAGATGCTGATGTTCCAGCTGTCCACTTGAGGAGCTTAAAGGAATTTAAACATAAAAGAGATTAATCGCATGGTGATATATCAGATATCAGTGCCTTACCAATTGAAAGCTAGTACACAAACTAACAAGAAATTCGTAGCGGCGAAGAGCCTGAATTTCAAAAGTTTCTCTTGGTTGACAATCATGTTACTGCATCAACGGTGGATTCACGTGACCCCTGACTCCACAAACAGACTTATATTTCGGGGTAAAGGCCACTTTTTCAAAGCCATTTGAATCTGTTACTATGTAATATCTGGTTGCTTTGTGGTTAATATTTTGGTTCAGAGAAAAATTGCACCGAGTTTCTGCAGTTCTGTTCCCTGTTCAAGGTTCAACTGAGTGACACGCCTTCACGATTGTTTTAAGAACTAAGAACGCAGGCAACACTTTGAAAGTGCTTTTGTTGGTTTGACAACTGGATACAGCCACTCATGATCAAACAATTACTTATTAAAAGAAAATTTTCACCAAATTTTGTGATTATTAAGATCACATTTATAAACCTCATTTACGGTGGCGATTTCTTCTGCTTTATCACCATGAATAATTAAAGTACGTTTGAAGTAAAAAACTTATGATTATTTGAAAGGCCTTTCAAATTGACTGATAATGGCGTTTTCGTTGCTAAAATATCTTTTCTCGTTCCAGCATCATTCATTTTTTTTTTCAAAAACTGTTGACGTCACAAATAGTTTCAGTAAAAAATCAATCACAAAATCAAGAATATATCAGGAAATATTGGGGTGATGCTGCTCAAACTTAACACCGGTAACGTCATGATATGAACCAAATATCTCCATTGTTTTACCAGTATATATACGAGGCAGGCAGTCTTACGTGAAACACGCGAAGTGCCCATATTGCCCTACGTCTCATCACCAGCTCATTGTGAGTAAATGACGTCTGATTAAGACAAAAATGAGAACGTCAATCGAACATAAAAAAAGTCCCGAAAGCAAAATTGTAGCCATGGCAACAGCAAAGTACGCGTCATTCAGTGTCTTACCTGAGGTACATTACTGGTGCCAAGCCAATATTTCCCGAGATATTCTTGATTTCGTGATTTATCTCTGTACTGAAACTATTTTGTGACGTTATCAGTTTTTGAACAAAACAGAATTATCTCTGGAACGATGAAATATAATTCAAGAACGTAAGCTCCATTATTCTTCACTTAGAATGACTTTTAAAATACGCATAAGTTATTTTTTACTTCGTGTATAGGTACTTTAATGGGTTTTGGAGAATTTCTTTGGTAGAGCGCTTAGTATCTCGTCATCGATGTATCCCTTAAGCACGTTGCGTCATCCAGTTCCTAGGAATGGTTTTCGAGCAATATACAAGTTGCTTAGCCTTACCGTCTACGATCGATTCATTCAGAACAACGTAAGAAGCTTGAAATCCTGGCCAGCCACTTGAATATCGAGTGGATAGATATTCGATGCGTAGCTTGGGTGCTAATATGCTAAACGGACCTTTTTCACCACAGTGACGTTCCGGTATGGTATCACTAGCATCTCTTACAGAAACGTAGAAGCTTCTGAAATGGAAAAAATGCGATTTGACGTTAACAAAATTGGATAGTAAGAGATTAGTTTTGTAAAAGACAATTTTATATACAGCTATTTCAATTAACGTTGTCCGATCAAAGCTTAAAGCTTAAAGACATCTTCAAAGAGGCTGCCACCTCATCCATTTGATATCCTAACATTTCTTTCATCCAAATGGCTCACCATCGTATATCTTCACTGGATGGACGAGGCATAGCTGATTTTGATTAACTTATGCACAAAAAAAATCCACAGAATATTGAGGTCTTGTCTTACAGCGCTTTATACTTTGATCCGACAACGTTAATTGAAATAGATGTATAAACAACAGAGTTAATGTTCGCGGGCGATTATTTTTCTGGCGCAACTCAGGTTAACGTGAGCCCTTACTGCAGGCGAACTTTAAGAAGGGCTAAACATGTTTATACCAAAGAGCATCATTTGTATCACCGTAACAATTTCAGAAGATTTAAGAGAATAAAGTGTATCTTGAACCGTTTATTTAAATGTACATTTAATAATAATAATAATAATAATAATAATAATAATAATAATAATAATAATAATAATAATAATTGCATTACTGTTGACAAGAAAAAAATCCCGCAAAATTACCCCCAATAATCCTTACTTAAGCCATTTGTTATTCTCCATCTCAAAAACGATAGTTTAATTTAGTGCTACAAGACAAAGGAGTATGGTCAAGCGGCGAATTCAAAGAGAAAATAAAAAGCGTATTTATTTCCAACCCTGATGCATTGACCTGATTTGACCTTGACCTTAACTTGTCTATCTCTATCTCCTAAAATATGCTGTATTGTAATGAGACATAAAAAAGAAACTGTTTAATAAACCTATTTGGCCCAAAGGCCTCACATATTTTTTGTCACTTTTCTAAGAACTGCAAGACCGGTTCATGAGGTTCGTTGAATTGATTTATTTCTTCCAACCGTACAATTTTGTTTGCATATGAATGATTATTGTTCTCGGGACATTTACTTCCAGTTCAACAAAGTTCGTAGATCTGTCATATTACACGCAATCATACAGAGACTCTATGAAAGCGCTTCAGCCATTGGTTGCCAAGAATGCAAGACGAAGCTCATTAATATGTTGTAATTGGCAAACTAAACAATGAATGCAGCACGCTATTGTTTTCTCCTTTTAGCTCTTTTGTTTCGCAAAATGGCGAATATGCGTATATTTCACAGTGAACGTTCAAATCCAGAGAATACAAACACTTTGCTTTATTTTGCGGGAATTTTGTTCACAAGTTAAACCACAGAAAGAAAGATGAAATTTTCCATTGATTTTAGCGCATGCGAGATCTCGATTATGTCGTAAATAAACTCGCTGCGAGGTGAGCAAAATTGAGCGCTGAAGCCAGAACACTCGTTGCTGATTGTAATGTTTTGCTTCTCCATTCGAAAGATGTTAGCTCTTTTATTGACCCCCAAAAGAAATTTAACCAAAATGGTGATTGCGTGCCCAATATGATCTCGAGCAGACTCCTCGAACTGGTAACCAAGCGGCTTGACACTCACTTGAAGGAAGTCACTGTCGCCGGCTTCCCGCAAATTTGCATGTGGAACAGCGGGCGGTTTTCTTCAACAAATCAAGGAGCCATGTGAATTTTTAATGGGTGGGTCGGGTTTTTGAAGAGCTCTGAAAAGAGCTCCCGATCCGCGACATTTTCCTTTTTTCAAGATTTGGTCGGTAGATGCAATGAACCAGCCGGTGCAACGCGATCAGTTTAAAAGTTCGCGGCTTCTCTGTACCATTTTACAATTGAGTGATTTTCTTGAATGGACATTGTGTCAGTCTTGACAACCATTGTTATTCAGTCGTGAACTTAAAACAATAGCCCACTCGCCCAAAGTGCGCCATTTTCAAAGTCAGCAGCAACTAGCAGTCTTCAAGTCGAAAAGAACAGTGGTTCTCGTTTATCGATTTTGAAAATTAAAACGGATTCTGTTCTAGAAAGGCCCAATCTTTCTTTTACCGCGAGTCAAAATATGAAAGCTGGTGAAAATGTTCAGAAAATCGCTGTCAAAAGTGGCGTCCATACTGAAAACGACCGATTTTTCCGAATTTTCGAGTTTAAAAAAACAGTCTTTATACTTCCTTATATTCTTTCGTTTAAGGCTTAAAGTGTTCATACATCATTGCTTTCCAAAAAGCCGTGCGTCAAAGTTAAGATTACAACTTCTGAAAAACGGAAAAGCATGTTTTACTAGCCCTACTTGTCCAATTTGGGCCCTTTCTCTTCTAATTCTGGGCTATTCAAAGCGCGCTCGCATTCAAATTTGCCGCTTCGATGACTATGAATAATTAATGATGTCCAGGCATTCTGCGCGATGCGCACTTTGCACTTAACCTCGCTTCTTTTATCATGAGGTTCACAGCAACTCGGAAATGGCCTATTGGGCTGTGATTTGAAAAATTATCAGATTAATTTACAGCTGAAATTTAGACATTGGTCTTCTGTTTTAGCAGTGTATTTTCATAAACATTACATGAAATAACCAGAACGTGTTACTCCACACTTAGACCACAGTACAAGTAAATAGTGAGAGTACTCTGTGAATTCCACAATTTTCTCACCTAGTAGATCATTAGTTCCTCATTGCACCAGGCATTCTCCCGTGTTTTTTTTTTTTTTTTTTTTTTAACCATATCATGTTACGCTATATCCGAAAGCAACGGCAACCCGAAAGTGACGCCTGCCAGAATATTGCGGCACCGTATTCGATGGGTGGGCCATTAATTTGGCTGGTTCTTTCACTGTTCGGTTAAAACGTCCTCGCATTTTTTTGTTACATTTCATGTGGCATTCGTAGGACACATACAAATGGACATTCGTTGACAAACTGCTCCTCAACATCGTGTGGCCTACGATGGCCACATTTTTGCATGCAAGAGTTAAAGAACAACATACCTGCATTCGTAGGAAAGTGGAAGATTGAAGCGTTGAAAGGTGAGAAGGACAGTTTTGTTTCCATACTCAGGGGAAATATCCCAAGTGCAATCCGAATACTCAATTCCGTAAGGAAATCCACGGCTTTGGATTACGCCTGAACTGTTACGTATGGCTGCGCCACATTCTGCAAAGAAAGAATAAAAAGTTTATTGAGGCGTAATGAAATTGACGCTTTTATTTGTAAGTGTTTTCACCATATACTAAACCAACACACAAAAAAAGTTTATCATTATCACCTTGTCTTATAAGTGGATTTGTTGAAAACCGGGTACAGAATTGTAAGGGATGAGGGAAAATGATTTTTTTCTTGGCGCAGGTGTAGAGATAACATAAATTCGAGCTTGTCTAGGACCACTTTGTCCATTTTTTGTCCTTGAAATCAATTAAAGTGTTTATGACAAAATAAATTTAACTTTTAGAAAACTAAAAAATCCTAATGGAAAGCAACAACAGGAGAAAAAAAAATTCCAATAAAATTGAGCCTGCCTCACAGATCACGTTACCGAGGGACTGTGTCAGCTGCTGTTGAATGCCAGGGAAATTATCAATCTTCGCTTGAGAATAATTTAATGTTTGTGGGATTTCACATGACCAGTGCTTAAGACCAAATGTTTTGGAAGTCATGGATATTTCCACATAAAATTGCGTGACGGGTAACGACTCAACACGGATTTATTTAGTTAAACAGGAAGTCCCGATATAAAAGGGGCCTGGGGCCCGCTTCTCGAAAGTCCCGGTAACTTACCGGGCCCGGTAAGTGTCTTTTGTGATAAATGTTTCTCAACAGAAGTCAATTTTTGTTAGCTTTGAATAATACATTTTAAAAGCTTATAATTCAGTGAAAATGTTGGCTAAGTACCATGTCTGTAATCAATGTGTAATCGGCGAAAAATAATTTTAAAATATACTTATCGGGCCCGGTGAGTTACCAGGACTTTCGAAAAACAGGCCCCTGGCCAGGCCATTCTCATCTTTAGTTGTCAATCAACCATCAGAGCGGAAACAAGTGACAAACTGCATGTGCCTTTTTCGTCTGCTTTTACCGATAAAATTGGCTTCGTTTTCAGAATAACCCTTGTTAAACAAATTAGAACTTGATATATATTATTGCTGTGGTGAAATTATAAAAAACTGAGGCATATTTTTTCAGAGCTAGGACGCTTGAGTCTAAAACTTGTCACGACTGAGAAGCGTCTAAATTTGGATGTTACGACGGCAAAGGTGTGAAATAAAGGAGGGGCTTACACTATTATAGTGGAACTTCTTGTTTAAGAGACGAAAATAAATGCTTTTTTTTATCGTACCAGAGTCTTAAGTCTGAAATTTTAGTTTATCAAGTTTATCGCCCGAAACTTATGCGTCGGAATATTTTCGTGGTAAGAGCAGCGTAACCATGTTATGTCTATATTGTGTCTATATCCATATCTGTTATATCTATGGAAACAAATATATTCAGATAGAAAAATTACCACATGAAAATTGTAACAAATAGATTTGTTTTCGTTTTATATCGACTTACTTCTTTCTTTGTGTTAACCTCCTGAATACAATGTTATGTTATGTTATGTTATCTTCCTTCTATTGTATACACTACACAGCTGCATTACACTGCACTACACTACACTACACTACACTACACTACACTACACTACACTACACTACACTGCACTGCACTGCACTGCACTGCACTACACTACACTACACTACACTACACTACACTACACTGCACTGCACTACACTACACTACACTACACTACACTACACTACACTACACTACACTACACTACACTACACTACACTACACTACACTACACTACACTACACTACACTACACTATACAGCCGTCTTAAAAGACAGCTTTATGGTGCTTGTAACGTTCCTGTACATGTGTCATAACAGATGACTTACTTGTCGTAATCCAACTGTCATAACTTTGGGCTGCTTCCCCTTTAGATGTGAAGGGCTTGACCGATATTCTATAAGTGGTACTTGATCGTAGTCCAGAAATCCTCATTTCCTGTATTTCAGGACCTACAGTTATATTTCTTACGAAGCCCCAGTAGTAGTACTTGTAAGCGATTGAGAGATAGATTCGATATCCTCGCAGTATGCCTCGAACATCGCGCTGTGGAATCCTTTCCCACCTGATAAATACTGTACTGTAATCAATGACGTGATAGTCCCATATATAAGGGCTTCTAGCTGGCACTAGAATAAAAAAAAAAACATATGGAGCAACTTTCTAAGTTAATGTATCTAAAAACAAACTCGCAAAACACTTGGATAACAAATATATATGCAACAGTCACCAGGTTTTCGATCAATATTTCAAAGAAAGAAACGTTATCATAATGTATATGGAAACAATTCAGATACAAAAATTACCATATAAAAATTGTAACAAATAGATTGGTTTTCGTTTTATATAAACTTCCCTCTTTCTTTGTAACTCTCTTTCTTGTATTGTTTTCTTGAATTTGTTTCATTCTCTTTTTGCTTTAGCATTGACTTTAATATACTTTGTCAAGGTCCGTTATTGTGGAGTCAGGTCAGGGGCCTGTCTCGGTACTGCATGGCTAATTAACACACTTTCGGCGCCATCGGAAATCGACTTATGGCAAGTCTACGGTGCTCTTATTTCTTGTTTCTAGCCGTTTATTTATCCTTTCTTGATAGAAGAAAACAAGCATCATGAAAGATCAGTGGTTTTACCTCCTTCTTCCGTTTGTTCCTGACTCCAACCAGTGTTTCCACGCTTGCTTTCGTCAGTTAAGATGGCAACTACAATTAAGCTGTAGTTGGTAAAAGGCAGTAGTCCTGAAATCGTGACGTGGGTTTTACCTCCTGGCAACCAAAGCGCATTGTATACCGGTCTTACCGGGTTGGCTGGATTGCTGTTGTACAGTATTAGGTATTTTTTAACTGATGACACGCCTAAAAAAAGACTTGGAGGTTTTGTCCACCTTAAGTGGATTGATGAATCGCTTACGTTGAATTGTACCCCTGTCCACGTATGTAACTCTCTCCCTGGTGAAAATTAAAGACAAGATAGTTAAACTTAACCAGAAATTTAACCAATTTTACCGTTTTCCCAAACTGACTTAAAGATTGATATTGAAATACATTACGTCTTGCGAGAAGGTCATTATGATTGGACAAAACGACCGTGTGTATGCTGTCACGTGATTGACCTGTTCGTGGTGGTGTAGCGGTATGTATCGAATTTTACTTTAGATATTCACATAAGACCACAGGCATCCCAAGCCAGCGTCGGCTAGAGAGCGTGTAATAATTAATTAATTGCCGGTGGGTCGATGACCTTTGAGTGCAAGCCGTATTAGGTTACAGGCGGCCGTTGGAAATTTAAACGCGTAATAAGACTTTCTGCGAGGAATAAAATATTGTCGATTTGAATTCGAACGTTACATAATGCTAAATATCAATTTTCATTCAATTGTTTGGGGATTACTTCACCGTTTTAAGCATTCTTTGAAATCACTTGCTCTCTTGTGATGCGAGCTTGGGATGCCTGTGGCTAGACGCTTGACTCTTTAAAGTCCAAGAAATTTTTGTAAAACTTTTTTTTTCCATGCTAATTCAGATTGCGTAACTCCTTATGCATTATTCTATTTCTTTACATGAAAACACCTTGTCCTACCTGTTATGGTGGTTATATTTTTAGATTCTGATCTGTAATGTGCCAAGATTCTTGAACGATTAAGCATGGGATAGTATTTGGAGTATTCAAAACCATCTGCAGTAAGATTCAGGTCACCTCCTTCAATCAGAAAAGTCTGGTTTGTTATTTTCCCACAAATTTCCAAGAGATCCTGACTTTTCTTTTCTTTGGCAGTGGGGATAAAAATATGAACTCCTCCACTAAAACAAAACAAAAGACAGACATAAATTAGAATAGCATTCCTTATTAACATGATTAAGGCACTCTTAACAAAAGGCTATGTGGAGGCGCGGTAGTGTAGTGGTTAGCGCGTCGGCCTTTCGATCGGATGGTCGGAGGATAGGTGGTTCGAGGCCAGGTTGGTCTCTTCATTGCTGTGTCGTTTCATAGACAAGAAACTTTGTTCCGCATTGTCTCTCGTCACCCAGGTGTAAAAATGGGTACCGGCGACATACTGCTGGGGGTAACCCTGCGATGGACTAGCACCCCATCCAGGGGGAGTCGCAATACTCCTAGTTGCTTCATGCCACAGAAACCGGGCTAAGCTCCGACAACGTGCGCCACTTGATTAAACTCTTGTGCGACTTTACCCTACCTCACCTAACAAAAGGCTAAAGCAGAAATCAAGACTAAATATCTCAAATTATCTCAATTCAGCAGCCTGGAGGAAGAGTTTGGGGGGATATAAACTATATTGTTATATACCTAGACTTTCTCTAAACAAGACGAACACTGTGATTGGTTGATTATTGGTCACGTGCCCCTGATCAAATACAAATGTGTCCCGACCGGGATACAATTCCGCAGTTGTTGCCCTCTTAGTTGTTTGCGTTGTTTCTTTTGCTGTGATTGTTGAAGGAAAAGTCTAAATATATAACAAAGCACCAATGTATGTTCCCTCGGGAAACTAGTTAGTTTTGCTTTCCCTCGAGTCCTAATGTTCTCGGGAGGCATCAGGACTCTCAGGAAAACAAAACTAACTGTTTCCCTCGGGACCATACATTAAGTGTATATAGTTCACCATACAGAAAGGCTCCGCTTGAAATGTTACCTCGTGCTAGCCAAATTGGAAGCAAAATTTAACAAGTTAGTAGAAACACCTGTGAACCGAAAGCATAAAAGCTGAATAAAGTTATTAAAATTATAGGAAAACTGAGCAGGAAGTCTTAATAATTTTCTCTAACGTAAAAAAAAAATAGTCTTTTTTCTTTCGGGTCATCTTTAAAGTATACGAAAGGATGCACTTTTTTGTTTCCTTTATGCGAAAGGCATTTCGGTAAGATTTGGTACTTTTAAGAGTTAGGGGCTTGATCACTAAAAATAGTTACGGCAAGCAAGACTTAAGACTTATTGAGTCGCCACAGTTTAAAATAGATTTTAAGCAAGACAACACTTGATTTTTTACATTTCTTCTCTTTATTATTGCAGTAAGGTAGATATATAGTTGATCATAAATAATTTATAGTTGATGGAATTGTCGTGTATCGTATCGTATCGTATCGTATCGTACAGAGAGCTCTCTTATTCACTATTCCCCGCTGACTGTTTGAGGCATGGAATTAAAGTGTTGCGTTGTAGTTTTGGATTAGTTACAATTCGAGTAAGTGTTTAGATTACTAAAGGAGTATAAAAGTACTAGGTAGATCATTTTGTCTTTAAATTTAATTAACGATTTGTTATGACATATTATATTTACCTGCAAGACCCGTCATGGTTTCTTATACCGAGTGAAAGGTCGACAAATGTCAGCCATATCATTGACGTGTTGGATTGAGGATTAATAATCCAATAGCAGCGTGTGTCATCACCTTTGCCATGATGAAAATGTGACGTAGGAGGACTATTCGCATAGTTAACACTGGAGAAGAAACCGTTTTCGTCGTCAAGGTAACCACCGCACACTATAAAACAAAAGGGAACAAAAAATGTACAAACACTGACCGCATTAAATAAAGTCAAACATTGCATGCATTGACCAATTTATTCATGTAAATGTAAAAGCTGCTTTTATTTGCGAAATAAATACAAAAATCAAAACTAAAAAGTAAAAAAAAAAAAAAAGCCAACAGGGAGAAGGCAGACCCAGATGGCTATGTACAACGGTGGCCGAGGAGTTGGAGAAGTCGGGACATGATTCTGAGATCCGGACTACAATTCCTGCGCAGTGTTCACTCGGCCAACCCATCCCTGTCCCATTATCCATCCTTTCCTTCACCCATCTATCAGTTCATCACATATCCACTTATCTACCCATTGATGAAATAAATTACTATGAAAAATTAATTCTTTCAGCAATTCCAGGTATTAGATCCAGTCCGTAGTTCATGGCGAAAGTCTATCCTTCGTGCCCGCAGTCTGGGTAAGACGCTGGTCACTTAACTCTTATAAACATACATAAATAGAAAGAAAGGACCCCTGCAGTTATTTACCTTACTTAAGCAGTTGCGAAGCAAAAGCCTGAATGAAAATTCGGGTTTGAACGGGATTCGAACCTTCTGCGATGTCGGGCAGTGCTCTGCCAATTGAGCTATCAACGAATTTATTTTTGCAACTGCTTAAATTGCTTAAATAAGTGCGAGAGTATAATTCTTCTATTTAATCTCCCACACGCCCGCAGCTCAAATATATGTTTCATATATTTGCATTAATTTAGTAATCCTCCACGGATATATTACGAACTCATAATATAACCAGCTGCCGGTTGACCTAATAGCTAAGTTAACAGAGCATTGCACTGCCCTTTCGGCAAAGTAACATTTACACTTACATGTAGCTGAAAAAATCCTGTACGTTCCACGTCCTTTCCTTGTAAATCCAGCTATGGCTATAGTGTATGTTGATCCCTCTTTGAGGTTTCTCAAGGTTATCCTCGTTGTATTTGGACTAACCACCATCGTCCTGCTATTATTGTAGTTAAGTTCATCCATTGCAATGTATGTAAGTGTATAGCCCAGTAATCTGCCTTGTGCATCGCGTGGATCGATAGAACTCAGCCGAAAACTGACAGTGAGCTCATATACGTTAATAAACCAGTCGTACAACTTAGGTCCCTCTCTAGGCACTTTGGAGAAAATTAATCCGATATTAATATATGGTTCGTATAACTTTATACGTAGTATTCGTAATGATATCCTCTCACAGGCGTACCGGCAGGGTAGCAACAGTGTTGTTTTATTTCATTTCTTGACTTCCTACTGAATCTATCTAAAGAACAATCAATGGCATTCCCAACAGGCAGCGAGCTGCCTTCAGCGGCTTGTTCTTTTCCAATCAATGGCATTCCCAACAGGCAGCGAGCTGCCTTCAGCGGCTTGTTCTTTTCCAATATACGAAAATAAATGTCCTCGAATACGACTCTTTAAATATGTTAACTTTTCTTCATTCAATCAAACCATTCCTACACCGAATGTGAGTAGGGGGGGGGGGGGGGGGGGAAGTGTTTTTTGTCAAATCCTGTCCACGCCAACTTCGAACGTATACAAAATTTATAATATTTTAGCAAAATCCATCAAACCATGTTGCCTTTTTCACAAACCTTTCTGTTAACAATTTGACGTGGTGGGTCAATATTCATTTAAATTGATACCATTGAAGCCAATTTTTAACAGGCAGATATATCTTAAGATGGAATATTCTTGTTTGAAATGAAGAGAAACTGCCTGTCAGTGTTATTGCCATAGCCTTAAAACTCTTGGAGTTAAAGACTGGTGTAGATACCATTAGATTGCAATCATTTTAACCAGGGAAAAAGTCAACTTTCATTCGTTTTAAATGAAACATATTATTAGGTCCTACAACTGTTACGTTACGCCAGAAATCAAAAACACAAAACTTACCTCCTTCGTCTGTTTCGACAGTAACTTGCTTACTCTTGTAGACCTCACCGTAGGCATCTACCAAATAAACAATTACCACGTGCTCACTGAATATTGGCAAGTTGGTCAGACTCGTGGACGTCAGTGATGAGTTCACTGTACGAAAGATTCCTTTGTTGTAGTTGTAATAGTTTACAGGTCTTGTCTGATTCACGGACAAAATAAAGAAATTGGCTTGCAAGCCTCCTGGAAAGTTTCTCCAATCTACAACTAAACTCGTCTCGCTGGTGTTAAAAGCACGAATATTCCAAGGAGTTGATGGAGGACGAGCTAAAAAAGAAATTATAAAAAAACAACGACTTAGCCCATTGTAAAAGAAAAAAGGGCTGAGAAAACTGCCTTGCGAGGCGCCGCGGGGTCACGCGAGATAAACAGCTCAGCTGTTTCCTCAAGTGTGCGGTTGAGTTTTTCTGAGAATTTCGCCTCCCGAGGCTAAACTCAAATACAGAAAAACACAGATATTTTCTTCACGGCCTCGCGAGGCGAAGAGCTTTAATACGAAAACTCAGCCGCATATGTCATGAAACAGGTGAGCTAATCACCTCGGGGGTAGTTTTCTTAGCTCTTTCCCCAAGTCTGCGGTAGGCTTTAGTAGCTACAGAAAAACAGCGTCATCGTTATTGTTATTAACACAGTGGGAGGGGAAGGTGCTCCATATAGTAGCCTGTGTAATGGGACGTTCTCCGATCTGGGCGCCCCTTTTTATCTTCGTTGTATGAAAAAGATTAGAAAACGACCATGTTATTTCATGGCAAAGGGTTGGAAACACTCAACGTAAGTTCGTATAAAGAAATCAAAACGTAAAAATTGGTGTGAAACGTCTTGAAATACCAATTATGTAAAGGTACCATACCTGATTGAAGGCTTCTCCTTACTATAGCGTATGTAACCATAAAACGGCTGTATCGACTGTACAAGTTTACATGGAGCGTAATGAAGTTTCCTGCCCCAAAATGTACTTCCATAAAGACTTGCCGATTCCCAGAGTATCCATTCCGATTAAAGATCTCAAATCCACTGCTTGAATAAATCTTCAAAAAGTCGCTATTAAAGCCAACAAATTGAAATATTGAAATGTTTTTCGAATGATAACAATAAACAGCAATAGAAAAGAGACAGTCGTGTACATCAAAAACTATTTTATATTGTTTAATTTAAATGGGTACTTTTATGTGTTATTTTGGTTACTTGGTCACTTGTCACTGACATATAGTGTGCTTGGGCAACATTTGGAGATTGCGTGACATAATTCAGCCTCGGAAAACATTTGTCAGGAGTTTGTTGTTGCTTGAACGATTTCTTCAATTTTTTTCCGAAGTGAGTCGTTCGATGTAGAAGCCTTTCTCAGCTTTCTAAGTGAAAGCTGCGAGAAGGGACTCGAAAAGCTGCTTCTGTGCATAGGACAAATATGCTAAATTGGTAAGTCTAACGGCGTTGTGCGAGGAAAAAGAACAGAGTATGGTCGATTTAGCATAGATGAATCCAATGTTTAGGGGATGGATAAGTTTACGTTTACTCCAGGCGTATTACTTCTCCCGAGGAAAAAAATGAATTTCAATTCTCCTCTAGGATATAGGAAGAATTACAGTCTTCTTGAACCAATTATAACCTGTGTAATGTATGTGATGAGGAATACTATTTGCTACTTCTAGATGCTTGGTCGGGGAAGATAAGCTTTCGATGTGAATCTCGTCTTGAAAATTTTTAAGTAGCCAGTCACACTTACCTGTAATAATCAAGGTAGACTTCTATGGAAAGAAGGCCAACTGCATTGCTGATACCAGCACTACCTATCGTCCAGTTACATTGCAGTTCACTGTAATCCGTTTTATTGAAACTGACACTTCCAAAAGAGTGATTGAAAGTAGTACCGCATCCTTAGGAGAAATGTAAACCAAGCAAAATAAAGTCAGGTTTTTTTTTTTTACTGTTGGCTTGTTTTGAGACATTTTTTTTATTATTTGCAATGATTAAAACTATTAAAGAAACGATATTACGTCTGGCAATAAGACAACCATACTCGTTACTCTTTTTCCTCAATGCTTGAATAGAACTTGGCTACAACTCTTTAATAGTGAATTAAAACATTGTTTTATGCTTTTAATAAGCTAAAGACCAAAGGCCAAATTCACGGTGCCCTACTAGGGTGCCATGTATTCTGCTAATTCTTTCTTGACAATAGCCCGTTATTATGCTAAAGTTGGATATTGTTCCGAAACAAAACTCAGGATACCGTCTTAGTTAACGAGAGCTTCGCGAATCCGGCCCCTGTTAATTAACGGGGAGTTCTAATCACAGTGTGGTCATTTGGCCTGAATAACATTCATTGCCATGATTTTTACTCTGTCAAACCTGAAACAATCGACAATCCCATGTGATAATGATTATATAGAGGGTTTTCAAGGCAACAATGTCGGAGGTACAGAACAATAAAAATATTTGCCTAAATATATGTAATATTTCCTAGGAAAATATCATTTTTGTATTCTAATTATTCTTTCTTGACAATAGCTCATTGTTATGCTAAAGTTGGATATACGTATAAGATTGACTTTTGTTATTAAATTTAGCAGAAAAACTAACGCGGAGAGATTTCGACGTTTCGATGACATCCTGTCATCATTATCAGGAAAATAAAGAAAATTTACATAAGTAAGTAGACAAAACTGGCTTAGAACAATAGACTATTGTTTTCAGTTTAGTTTTGTCTACTTACTTATGTAAATTTTCTTCATTTTCTTGATAATGATGACAGGATGTCATCGAAACGTCGAAATCTCTCCGCGTTAGTTTTTCTGCTAAAGTTGGATATTGTTCCGAAACAAAACTCAGGATGCCGTCTGAACATAAGAGAGCTTCTTGAATCCTGCCCCTGTTAAGGATGGCTGTTTAATTACGAACGGGAAGTTTCTAATCACAGTAAGGTATTAATTAGACCTCGGGTTTTATTTTGTACTGTTTAAATTCACTGGGCTTGAAAAACATGCATTGACATGATTTTTACTCTGTCAAACCTGAAACAATCGACAATCCCATGTACATCAATGTCGGTTTCCATGATTCAATAGAGCGTTTTCAAGGCAGCAATGTTGAAACACAGTTAATAAAAGGCAATGATTGTGAAGCCTGACAAACTTCTTTGTTATATGATTTTTTATTGGCATTTTTGGCCTTGGCCGTGTACAAACTACAGTACATTTTGAAATGTTGCATCTGACCAATCGAAGCGTTCTTGGTAAGATATTCAACTGTAGTGTGAACATTAAAATAAGGGATTGTGCACCGTCCCTGCCCTTCCAACATAAATTGCAGCGCCAATGTTTTCATGACAAGGTTGCATAACCAGTCCGTCAATTAACTATGGATGGAGGTACAGAACAACGGAAAATATTTGCATAAAATACAATATATTTCTCAAAGGAATGTAATTTTCTGTTGTTGTTTGTAGCTTTTAGTATTCTCCTTTGTAAAAACCCTTTAACTCGATCAGTGGTAACTAACAAGTCGTCATGAGCTACACATTGAACTGACGCTATTCTTTAGTACTTACCAGCTGTTATTATAACCCATGGCGACCGAGGTCCCTGACCCGCTGACGTATAGGCTGCGACCGCTATTTGGTATGTTCTGCCTTCATTTAAGCCACTTAAAACTGTCTGATGCACATTTGGGTCGGTGATGTTAATGATGGTTTCACTGTACCAGTAATATCTGTTTTCAGTGTAGTAAACTCTGTAGCCTTGTATCCGACCATTGGAGAATTGTTTCTTAACTGGATCCCACAGTACAATTATTCTCCCTCCGTTTAAGCTTTTTACGCGTACATTGGATGGTGCAGCAGTGGGAGCTAAAAAATAAAAGAAGAAGACATTTATTGTTATTGATGGAGTTTTATTTAAAGTTGTTCTTAGTGTCACTTTCTCGTACTTGTTCTGCTTTCATATTGTTTTCACCCTCAATCAAGTCTTTGTAATAATTTATTTTACCATACGCTTCTTTATAAAGTATTTGCACTTGCCGTAGCTACTATCAACAGCCAGAACAAAAGCCCATCTTATGGAGGAAATTATATCTTTAACAAAAATATTTCAAGTAATTTAATAATTTTATTAACCGTGCAATTGCATAAAAATCATTTAAAGTTAATACAACAAGAGGGGAAATTTCATCATGTGAACACTTTCACTGAAACGCGTAGAAGACACTATAAGAACTTGCAGTTTATTTCAAAAGAAAAATAATTTAAATCTTCTTTAAATACAATAATGTAAAGCACGTGGTTATTAGGCAAGAAAGTTCTGCAATGGAGAGTTCTTCAGTACAACGTTTGTTGTGGTTAGTTCACTTCCTTGGACACAACAAAATGGTCAAATATAAACGGTCAACGGGTCGACAATAAATACAAATACACATTTACGACTATCTGTATGAGGCTTTGTTAACATTGTCGTATATCAATTTTAATACAAACTAATAAATTTGGAAGCTTAAATTTTTCATTTTTTGTTTTTCTTCAATTCGAGAATGACTTTCAATCAGGAAGTTCAAGTTTAACAAAGGCCTGACTAGGCCATTCTCATCTTCAGCGTAGCATTAACTGACAAACAACATTGTGTCCTTTTCAACGTCCTTTACCAATAAAAATTGGCTTAGTTTTCAGAATAAACCCTGTTTAACCAATGAGCATTCTATGGTGATATTGTTGTGGTGATGTATGAAGTTTGAGGTATAGTCAACAACTTCCCACGGCTAAATGCGTGCAAATTTGCGTCTCACGCCCATAAAAGTGTGAGATGAAGGGTGTGCTTGCCCTTTTTTTGAAAACTTCCTGTTGAAGGAACAAATTGTGATTTCAGTTGTCGGGGTGAACTTGTCAAACTAGAACAACCCATACCATTTAAAATTACCAACCAAATTCCTAGTTTCTAGACCAGACCGGTCTTACCTCCTTCTCCAGTGAGCACTTCTTTGATTTCAGTGGAATAAGTGTCGTTTCCGATGTTCCCTGTAAATGCAAGTACCTGAAATCTGTATCTCCGGTATGGCTTTAACAGTTTGCTTACGACATAGGATCGATCGTACAAAGAGTTCACTTGAGATAGAGCAGATATGTTCTTATTTTTCTCCGTAATCATCACCATAAAATGGCTAATGGATACATTGAGAGGAAAATCTGTCCACTCCACCTGTACTGATGATGAAGTAGTGTTGCCAAACGATAGCCTCCATGATGATAGATGAATAACTGTAAAAAAAACATATGAAAAATAAATTTAAAAAAGAACGAAACGCGAGACGTGAAGAGAATTGAGCTAACTAGTTGGAAAAATAATTGAAATTGGCAATTAATTAGGATATATATATTTTTTTCTTTTCAGGCGGTTTTCTGGGATACCTGTGAAAGGGTCTTGAAGTCCAACATACGACGCTGAGAAACCGCTCGAATAACTGTATCCTTGCGATCGGAATGCTATTTTTGCTTGCTCGCCATGAACAACAAGAGAAAAGGGACCTATATAACCGCAGATGGTGTCATTATCGCCATGGGCGATTTCTCCTGTTTCCACACTAAGAAAGTCCCTTGTCCTGCAATAAACAACAAACAAAACACGTTAAAGCGTTCACACGAAAAAAAAAACCTAGCAAAAATTCTTGATTGTTTTTAATAAAACAATTGTTCCACTCGTGCTTATTGGGATATCTAGCATTTCACACCCAACGCGCGCTCGTGGAATAACTGTTAAGTTTTTAAAAGATACTAACCAGCAGTGCGATGAAACCCAGCCCAAATAGAAGGTGTGGAATTTTATCCATATTGCTTTAACGCTGTTTGAGTTAACTTGTGGTTTAATTGTCCAACGGCAGTCTTGCCCTCCACCATAGGAGCACGGATAATTGGGACTGTGTAGGGTGCCGTGACTCTCCGTCAACATTCTATGACCTTCACAAGCTGAAAGAAAACGGATTCGTATGCCATAATATAGCCAGTGGGTTGACGCACAAGATGGTGTCTGCGCACGCTCTTTGAATTTAATGCTACTTTTGAAACCGTGTCATTCTTTAAGGTAAGAAGAAGCGTTACCTAAGATCCTTCTATGTGTTTAGCTCATTTTTGTTTTTTTTTTCATTGGGTTTGATTACTTTTTGGTAAATTTCAGTGCGGTTTCCTGATTTGTTAAGGAAATTCAGTAATCCAAGATGGCCGCCGTTTAGCAATCAAAATGTAATTATTACTTCATATAACGTCCTCATTTTCCGTTGGGACCGTATTATTCTATCCGTCAGGTGTCATAGGCATAGCATTGATAATATCGGAGTTATTAAGGCAGCCACAGAAGTTGAAATTAAATAAGTCCGATCTAGATAGAGTTAACGTTACATGTCAATCCAGTTCAAGAAATTAAAAAAAAAAACACCATAACTTTTGAATTTAAGACTCTTGCCATCTAGAATGGGTTATCCACGTGTGTGCATTGTTTATTTATATATATTTTTTTTATTTTAGTTGACGTCTTTGTAGATGATCGCACAGCATTTCATCTCTCATACATCAGAAAACATCTAATGCTTCATGTGTCTTTTCACCTTGAAGCAACACGTTAAAAGCTAAGTGACTTGTAAAAGTAATTTTTCCGGCAGTACCTAATAAGGCAAGGATATATATATTCTGGACACTCAGTTAAAAAATGGTAAGAACTCCATATTCGTAAACAACAGACCGTGACATCAACTTACCAGTGTACAGGTAAATATTCCGATATGGTCCAGTTCCCGCCGAAGTAAACCCAGCAACCAAGATTTTGTACTGTTTCCCTGGTTTAAGGCCAGTTAAAATGTAGCTTCTGTTTGCTGCACCGACGCTAACCCGTAGGGAAAAATTTCCTTGGCAAAGGTCCTGATACCGAATAGCATAACCAAGAAGTTTGCCATTGTGATATTGCTTTGGAATCGGATATATTGAAATGTTAATGCTGTGGGCTCCAAGAACTTTGTAATAAACGTAAGGCGACGCACGGGGAACTAGAAAAATGATTTAAAATGAACAAAAGAAAGAGAGAGAGGATTAGTACATGAAATAAATCAACTCCCCGAAGCGCTTTTAGACGTTATGTTTAATGCATCTGTTACCTCGGCAGGATTAAACTGCACTTACAGAAACAATCATATAATGCGGGAGGAACAAAAAATTTTGAAATTAAAATCAACCCAATATACTGAACTAGGAAATAGCAAAATTACAGACTATTGAAAAAAGAAGATTTAACATATCAAATGAATCACTTTAGACAAAAGCTTTAAAATATCACTTTTAAATGTTATTTTGGGTATATCAGTTTAATTTGTTAGGATCACAAACAGGCCTTTTAATGCCGGTTCACATCACCTATTCAGTAAATATATTCAGTTCAGTCACTAAAGAATATGGTAGTCCAAGATGGAATGAATTTTACATAGGATTCAAGTAAGCTCTTACATGTGCTATCATTGAGACAAATTTGAAGTCATGCAGGAAATATCAACAGCAATTGCTTCTTTAAATAAAGACGTCAAGTTTTAAAACGTGTTCCACAAAATAACGCTTAACTTGTTCTATCTTTGGTGTGACGGGGCCATATGAGCAACGTGCAAGCTTTAAATCATCTTATTGTAAGCTTACAAGAAAGTGATACCACAGTCGTAAGAAATACCTCTGGGAAGAAGATAAGTATTATCAGGAAAAACGTGCGAGATCAATTCACAGTGTAAAAGTGCTAAGGAAGAAGGGAGAAACTGTCGAAGGCGAGTAAACGGGAAGCGGAATCGTTCAGTGCTGTGGGGATTAATTCCGATTTGCATTAAAGCCATGGCGTGTGCCATGTGACGAGCCATTGGCCTAAGGGCTTAAGTAGTGTTACAAAAGCAAAATTCATTGGGGACAAACAGAAATAACAGCCTCGTGCATCCAGTGAAAGTAGGGTCTGTCTTTCCTCCTGTTCCCGGTATTTTAGTTGCCAACCTAAGTTATTGTACTATTTGTGAATTTGACAACAGAACATTAATTGATTTTTTTTTAAAATGGGCCAATAAACAATTGCAAATAGTTCACATGGAGGAGGTAGCGTAGTGGATGATATAGTGACGTCAAATTTCTGTCATTACCTCCTCTAGATACTCACCCCCTTCCGTGGTTGAAAATGAGACTTGTAAACTCTTGTGTGGTTGGCCCAGGGCATCAATGGCAACCGCAAAGAGTCGATAGTCACTGGACGCGTTTAGTCCTTCTATGAATGCAGATGTAACATTTGCGAAAAGAACGTCTCCTGCTACCTTATCACCACGTGTATTTTCCACTATAGCGATATAGGCCCGAACCTGTTTTCCCAAAACACTGGTTAGTTTTGACCACTGAAGAGTGATAGTTGATGCTGAAGAATTCACCACAGAGGCATTCCATCCATCCACTTGAGCCGCTGTGAACGACAGAAAGGGAAATATACACTTGGAAGTGAATGGTGATTCTAAAAGTCACTTCCATCTGCAAATAACGTAAGCCCCGTTTACACCAGCAAGTTGTCTTTGACGAGTTTTCCCTTGTCAAGTTTCCCTTGGTAGTGTAAATTGGAAAATATGACAAGTTATTCCTTGAGAAGTGTTCTTGTTCCACCACCTTCGCTTTTTTGTCTTCCCCACTTTCATTTCATAACCTGCCTTTATCAGCAAAGCTGCTGCGGCTCCAAAAACAAAACGCTTTTGCTGTTTCTTTTAACTTGAACAGCGCCATGATTTTTTTATTCTTATTTTAAGCTGGAACACTTGTCAAGGAAAACGTGCGTGTGTGTACAGTCAACAATTTTTCTTGGCAAGTGGGCTTGTCGAGTAAAACTCTCTAGTGCAAATGCAGCTTTAAGTTCAGACTGGATACAACTTAAGCTCTGACGTCAGTACCCCCATCAATCCCGCTAAAATTTTTTTCAGGACTACCCTTACTGTACTCAGACGACTGCATTAGATAGATAAACAATTGATAACCAGCTGCATTTCAAAAACGATTTCATCGCTTAAAATTATGTATAACAACAGAAACAAAGAACAAAGATATCTTTTGGCTTACAAATTAACAACCGGTATATGTTAGAAACATAACACGTCTAGTGCTTTTAGGCTTCTTTAACAAGACTCGATGAATAATGGACATAATAGTAAAGAAAAAAATAGTTGTACCAAGGATGTAACGTTGAATAGAAATAAGGTACATCGACCAAGTGTACATGTATTTTCAGACTAAAACATCATTGGCGGACGTGCAAGACTTCTTACCTGAGTCAATACTTCCGTTTAGAATGGCATAACGAACAGTGAGAAAATCGCTGGCGCTTCTCGATGAAACCTTGACAGTGATGTTTAGAGATGACGTGTAAATGAAACGCAAATTCAGTGGGGCACAGCAACGATTCAAAATCCTTTGGCCGCGGCTCCAAGCGGATACACAGAAACTGAAACAAAAATTAAAATTAAAATACAGAAAAGAAAAACAATTTTGCATCCTGAAATCATCCCGTGTAACATTAACTTGAATTAAAAAAAAAAAATGGCTCTGACAGGGCGTTATAAATTCTAGTACATTTGTACATTTGTTTTGTTCTCGGCAAAACAAAAGGTGATAAACGACAGTCAAGGTTTTGATGAAAGCGATAGCATGCGATGGTAAATTTCACCTCTCTGTTTTAACTTAAACGCCGTTTTACTAATTCTTTACTTGGATTGTTTTGCTACATGGCACAAGTTGGAAGAAAAGTGTTATTTATTGCGTGACGCTGCTTGACGTTTGTATGTTGAGTTGCATATTATGGTATTAAAAGGAGTTGAGCGTATGGACGTTTAAAGGAAAGTGGTCAAAACTACTATCCTTAAACACCAACACCAAACCACAAAATAGATGGTGGTCTCTGCCTGCATCCCCGTTTCTCAACCTCTAAAGATGGTGTCTTTACTGCATAGCGACCCCTCTATCCAGCAGTAAAAAAAGGACAATGAGATTTAAACCTCAGTTTTGTTGATTACCAAACATTGTTTACTATTACTAGCTGAATATTTTTGTGTAAACTGAAATTGTAAAGCCAATACATTTTTGTCGGTTAAATTATCATGGGGCAGGTAGTATCTTCGATCCCCCCCCCCTCCCCCCCTCCTTTTTCCAACCCAGACAAAGGGGGTCCTCCTCGAAAAAATCTTGTTATAACCAGATCGCTTATACAAGTTTAATCTTCAAATACTGATCAAGAACAACTCGCCGATTCAAAGGCACACCTATTGTAGCAAAAACAAAAATAAAAATAAAAATAAGGCTGCCCAAAGCTGAATTCATTCTCTTTTTCTTTTCTTTGGCCGAATGTCGAAAGCTTTCATAACATTTTAGAAAGCGTTTTCCCTTAAACTGTAACAAGAACATGGAAGAAAGCTTGTATTGGGAAAAAGGTAATCCCCGAGAAGGTAATATAGCTCCATCTTGCCCACTCCCGTGGAGCGAGCGATGTAATAAGATGATCGTTAAGGCTGCTTAACAATATTTTGAAGAAGGAGCTAAAGTCATCGGTTTTATACCGAACTGGTATGGGCCTTTCAATGTTTTCGCAACAGTTCTTCCATATTTCTTTTACATACTAGCCTCCCAACATAGACCCTCGTCTTATCCGTCAAAGCTTCTTAGATTAGGACTGCTCAAGACGAGAAGCATGCAGTTTTACACTCCTTCAAACCTGGATCATTCTCTCTTCCTTCTTCTGTTAGCTATCTAACGATATCAATTAGTCAAATCCAAAAAAGACCCAAGCGAAGGTAATGCACTGGCCGGGTTGGAATCCAGAACTACAACTTTTAAGCTTTTCAGAAACAAAGCAACACTCGTCCTAAACATTTGTAACTGTCCGTTTTTCATTGGAACGACATGGAAAACATACAACGTCTTACCTACAACTAGGGTACTTATTTGTATCCATGGCAAGAACCACGTGATCTCCATTTGGTTTATAAATGTCCCCTATGCTCCACTGACACTGAGCTACAGTAATCCTTTGGCTTCCTTTGAAGGAGAGCTGTCGAAACGGTTCCGTCTGTAGACCGCCACATACTGAATAGAGAAAGATCTTCGGTTAGCGTCTTCTAGCATTTATTAGCTAGGGTGAGAGAGATAAACAGACTTTTCCCACAACAATACAATACTTTATTTGTCATCAACAGAAAGTATTTGCAATAATTAATTATATAAAAATAAATGAATGGAGGGAAAACCTTGAGACAGAGAGAGATCAACCTGTCTCCGTGTCTACAGTTGTTTCGTCAAAGGTTGTCAAAAAAAAAAAAACGTAAAAGCTTACGCGACATGCTGAAAGGTAGTCTGGGAAATACCCAATAAATATCAATAAAAGCTAAGAATCCATAATGCCCGATCGAGATGGCGGGCGATATGGATTCTGAGCTTTTATTGAAATTTATTGTGTATTTTTTAGGCTACCCTTTGGCATTGTTGCGTATGCTTTCACGCTTTTTTGGACAATCTTTGTCGAAACAGCTGTATACATTCTTCCATCCATCCGTGAGTTCATCTACTTTTCCACTTTTCTATCAATCAATGAAATGTAGAATAACAAACAATTCTTTGAGCCACTGGGAATGTTGGACCAATCCTTGGTTCATGGTCCACAGTCCATCCTCTGTGAAAGGCACCGCTTTTTATGATATTTTTTTTTTTTATAGAAGAAAGACACTCGCAGTTATTTACACAACTTAAGCAGCTGCAAAACGAAAGGCTCAAAACAACTTCAGGCTTGAATGGGATTCGAATCCATGACCTCTGTGATGCCCGTGCAGTGCACTCCAATATATCAAGGCTTCCAGTTTCGCAACTGCTTAATTGTATTAATAACTGCGAGGGCCTTTCTTCTATTTAATCTTTCACCCGCAGTTCAGATAGACGTTTCACATATAACCATGTTCATTTATTTAACCTCCTCAGGTATATTAAGAATTCACTCTATGACCAGTTACATGTTGGCCTGAAAGCTCAGTAGAACACTGCACCGGTATTGCAGTGGTCATGGGTTCGAGTCTTTTTCAAGCCTGAATTGTTTCAGGCTTCCTTTATGCAACTACTTAATGTAAATAACTGTAAGGGTGGCTCCCTAGCTATTTAATCTTTCACCCGCAGTTGAAATATGAAGTTTTAATATATTCATATTCTATTTTGATATTGTCACACAGCAGGCAATAAAAGTAAAAGCCGGGCGGGCCTTAGGTACAAGCCATTGCTTAGGCTTCTTTGAAACTTATGCATATCCTTTACGACTAGTACTCTAGCGAAGTGACTTGTGCTAATAAGGCCAGCTAGAACTCACCAATGCCCATTTTATTCAATGTGTAGATCACCGAAAAAGAGGAGGAATGGCAGGATGGTATATAGGAAACTATTCAGTTGATCACCTGGGACCTTGAGACAAAGCAGTGACCTAATGAATATGTTTTGGGATTTTTTGAACAATTATTTGCGGAAGGCTCAGCAAATATTGGTGGATATCCCCTGAGACGAAGTCGAGGGGAATATTCACCAATATGACGTACTGAACTGAGGCCAATAGTTGTTTTAGTATGGTTACTCCCTCAGGTGATTATCAAAGAAAAGCATAAACAGTCCGAAAATGTTAACTTTGTTTGTTTGTTTGTTTGTTTGTTTCAAATGAACAGAGACGCGCAGTCTGGCGACCACATGCTCAAACTAAGTCACATGGTCAATCAGCAAACTGGACATGCCTCAAGCAGAATGTCAGCATTCTTAACTTCTCTGCCGTTTCAATAAGACAAAGCATTCGCTTTTGCAGTGAATGAATGTTGGGTTTCTACGACCCGTTTACCGTGAAAATAAATGGAAATGACAAGGTTGTTTAGCGGAAAACGAGCGGATGACGCGTGTTAGCACTTTGTCGCACAATTTCTTTGTTGATGGCTTAATCGGTTAACGGAGTTTTATGAATTACCATCAGAGATCAGCTGCTTCAGGTAGGGATTAAGTCCTTTATTGGCTAAACAAATCTACGGTTGTCCCAGATGAAATATTTTTGTTGCGAGGCGGTGACTAAAGATGGTGGTCGAGAGCCGCTCGCACGGACAACAAACTATTAAAAAAATCTGCAATCTTTCATCATCCCGTTTACTTCCCTGCTTTCAATTTCTCTCTTAAGTGTCATTGTCTGAGAAAGTGTTCCAGGGGCCAAAACTTGTGGTCAACCGATTTGGCTGAAACTTGGCACAGAAGTTGGTTGCCATGAGATATTTGAAAAGCCAATTTGGCTTACTTCTCTGACTTTAAGTTTTAGAGTTTCAGGGGGGGTCTCATTTTTTGCCCTTTGAGCACAAAAAATCCAGCCTTTCAGGGGTCATTTTGAAAGTGCCATAAAACCCAACTGGTAAATTGTGCTGCCAAATGAATTTGACTATGAATATTACTATAATAGAGCTTTCATTTCATGCATGTAACTTTGCCCTCAAGGTATTGGACAGAGAGGAGCCTGGGGCTAGAGTTAAGCCAAAATTAATGTCACAATAACAACTCAAAATTGCCATTTTTCAAAAAATCAGTGTATCTACCTGCCTTCTTGCATAACATCTGTACCTAAACCATTATTTACTTTAGTGACCCAATTATCAAAATCAGTTGAGAAAAATTTGGCTTATCACGGTTTGTTGAATTTTTTTCACAAACACTCCATGCCTCTATAAGGTCATGCAAAATGGAATTTTGAGCATAATTCATGCCATAAACAAACCAAATTGTTGACATGAAGCCCTTATTCTGTATTTGTTCAGTGAAAATGAATTGCTAAAGCAAAATAAGTTTAATTGTTTAGAAATACTCTGATTCTTACCTTAGAATTGCTCTTAAAGGCCTTTGATTAGCACAACAAATACCCTGATTTAGCAAAACAAGGTTTAGTTTGTACTTTGAAAACCTAGTACCCATCAAACAGCACAAATGATGATGGCCTTACCTCGATATAACGATCTTTCTAAACGATGCTTGAATTTTTCATTGATTAATATTCAGTTCCAAGTCATAATTCTTCTCCGATGCTCCAAGCATGGAAAGTCTCTATATTTTGTCAGGCCTGATTTTTATTATGATTACAAGATAAAGTTAGCTTAACGAAAACGTTCGTTAGCATATAATCTATGTCTGTTAACAGCCTGAACAGTTCTTGTAAATACCCACCAGTAAAGGAGCATGGCCATGCATACATAGATATTTAAACTTACGGAGAGATATACGAGCTGCATTTTATAGCAGTGCCGATGTGACCCGTTACTTCAGAGTCCTCTAGAGCGGAGTAAATGAAACCATCCGTCAAGAAGGAATGCACAGTTAGGAGAGCTCGATAGTAAAACAAAAAACTTAAATACAATAACCAAACGAGGCCAGGGCATTGAGATGATGCAAAATCAACAGGCCCGCCATTTTGGACATAGGAGAGAGTGGGGACTGGACCGAGGTTACGTTCTTCTTCCGTTTCGCGGCTATGTTTTATCAGGAGTAAGAAATTCAAGGGTAATTTCACGATGGCACTTTGTTCCTTTGAAGGGGTAAGTGATCAGTGCGGTGCCACCGCATGGGCTCCGCACGAAACAGGAATGGTTCCTTTATTATCCTGCGAGAATGATATGACTGAATGGTTGAAGGAAAAGTACAAGGAGTCAGGTGCGTCTGGGGCAAGAGGAGGACCTGGTCAAACCAAAGCAGCAGGTGATTCAAAATATCTGTTAGGGATCATACACGCGCACAAATGGCTTTTATCGCGATCCAGTGGACTCTTTTCTGTTGAAGAGAGGCCACGATATTTTACGATATTGTCGTCTCAAATTGTTTGTTTATGACTGATTCAAGATTTCCCGAGGTAATTTACTTGATTCTTGCGATGAGAAACAAACATTCAACAAATTGTTCACAGGAAGGGCAAAGGGGTTGACTAAAACCCTAACTTTGAAAGGTAAGAGCGCAGTTGATTTTATCGCAACAATCTCTATGACCGAAAACAACGATAAGAATAACTTGAAGTTAAAGGCTGTTTTTCGTCTGCTCGCTCTGTTTGTTTACATTCAGCTTTACCTGTTAAGACGCTTATCACGCAATCCTATATTTGCCAGTTTCGTCTAAGATAAGAGAACTTGAAAAATCTTTGCAAACATGCTGCATCAAAGCAAATCTTTCAAGCAAATCCCATAACAAATCGGCAGATTTTGAGACAATATAAGGGCTTCTTAACGATGCGAAGCAGAGACTCCATATACGGGAAAACATTCTGTACGTATGTCATGGTGTCATTATCAAGTCGTAATACCGTCTCAAAATCGAATGTAGTTTCTTTTTATCGTGATTCATCTATTCTTGTAGAAAAAAATGTTTAATCAATTAGTTGAGCTCAGAATACAACGATAAATCTGAGAGAGGTTTTAAACTGGGTGTAAGATTCCTAAAATTATACCGCCTCTATTTACATACTAAAATAACTAATTAAAAAATGTATCCGAATAATTTTTGTTACCAAGAAAGTTATCCGTGAAACAAGACATTTTCTCGCTCAAAATGTCAATTTCATCGAAAAGCTTCGATGCAGCATGTTTGCAAAGATTTTTCACGTTCTCTTATCTTAGACGAAACTGGCAAATATAGGAAACCGGTAGGGTTTCACGCCCGAATTGTGATTGCGTGATAAGCGTCTGAACAGGTAAAGCTGAATGTAAACAAACAGAGCGAGCAGACGAAAAACAGCCTTTAACTTCAAGTTATTCTTATCGTTGTTTTCGGTCATAGAGATTGTTGCGATAAAATCAACTGCGCTCTCACCTTTCAAAGTTAGGGTTTTAGTCAACCCCTTTGCCCTTCCTGTGAACAATTTGTTTAATGTTTGTTTCTCATCGCAAGAATCAAGTAAATTACCTCGGGAAATCTTCAATCAGTCATAAACAAACAATTTGAGACGACAATATCGTAAAATATCGTGGTCTCTCTTCAACAGAAAAGAGTCCACTGGATCGCGATAAAAGCCATTTGTGCGCGTGTATGATCCCTAACAGATATTTTGAATCACCTGCTGCTTTGGTATGACCAGGTCCTCCTCTTGCCCCAGACGCACCTGAATCCTTGTACTTTTCCTTCAACCATTCAGTCATATCATTCTCGCAGGATAATAAAGGAACCATTCCTGTTTCGTGCGGAGCCCATGCGGTGGCACCGCACTGATCACTTACCCCTTCAAAGGAACAAAGTGCCATCGTGAAATTACCCTTGAATTTCTTACTCCTGATAAAACATAGCCGCGAAACGGAAGAAGAACGTAACCTCGGTCCAGTCCCCACTCTCTCCTATGTCCAAAATGGCGGGCCTGTTGATTTTGCATCATCTCAATGCCCTGGCCTCGTTTGGTTATTGTATTTAAGTTTTTTGTTTTACTATCGAGCTCTCCTAACTGTGCATTCCTTCTTGACGGATGGTTTCATTTACTCCGCTCTAGAGGACTCTGAAGTAACGGGTCACATCGGCACTGCTATAAAATGCAGCTCGTATATCTCTCCGTAAGTTTATATATCTATGTATGCATGGCCATGCTCCTTTACTGGTGGGTATTTACAAGAACTGTTCAGGCTGTTAACAGACATAGATTATATGCTAACGAACGTTTTCGTTAAGCTAACTTTATCTTGTAATCATAATAAAAATCAGGCCTGACAAAATATAGAGACTTTCCATGCTTGGAGCATCGGAGAAGAATTATGACTTGGAACTGAATATTAATCAATGAAAAATTCAAGCATCGTTTAGAAAGATCGTTATATCGAGGTAAGGCCATCATCATTTGTGCTGTTTGATGGGTACTAGGTTTTCAAAGTACAAACTAAACCTTGTTTTGCTAAATCAGGGTATTTGTTGTGCTAATCAAAGGCCTTTAAGAGCAATTCTAAGGTAAGAATCAGAGTATTTCTAAACAATTAAACTTATTTTGCTTTAGCAATTCATTTTCACTGAACAAATACAGAATAAGGGCTTCATGTCAACAATTTGGTTTGTTTATGGCATGAATTATGCTCAAAATTCCATTTTGCATGACCTTATAGAGGCATGGAGTGTTTGTGAAAAAAATTCAACAAACCGTGATAAGCCAAATTTTTCTCAACTGATTTTGATAATTGGGTCACTAAAGTAAATAATGGTTTAGGTACGGATGTTATGCAAGAAGGCAGGTAGATACACTGATTTTTTGAAAAATGGCAATTTTGAGTTGTTATTGTGACATTAATTTTGGCTTAACTCTAGCCCCAGGCTCCTCTCTGTCCAATACCTTGAGGGCAAAGTTACATGCATGAAATGAAAGCGCTATTATAGTAATATTCATAGTCAAATTCATTTGGCAGCACAATTTACCAGTTGGGTTTTATGGCACTTTCAAAATGACCCCTGAAAGGCTGGATTTTTTGTGCTCAAAGGGCAAAAAATGAGACCCCCCCTGAAACTCTAAAACTTAAAGTCAGAGAAGTAAGCCAAATTGGCTTTTCAAATATCTCATGGCAACCAACTTCTGTGCCAAGTTTCAGCCAAATCGGTTGACCACAAGTTTTGGCCCCTGGAACACTTTCTCAGACAATGACACTTAAATTCGTTTGTTGTTGAAGCCAAAGTGTTCTTTTTAAGCTTATATTGGTATCGAAATCGATAACATTTCCACTGTAATTTACAGGGCTTTTTTTTATTACAATAAACAATACTTTTATATCTTGCCTTCGAAAAGTGTGGCTCCGGACTTGGCTGCTTTTTAGTGCCTTTCCGAATTACATTTTATTTTATCGTATTTATTTCTTCTTTAGAAACATCAACAAATGGCTAAGCGTCCATTTTGAAAATAAGTGCTCCCGCTATAATCACCTCGCGCCAATTGATTATAGCAGGATGTGACACTAGCCTCAACCGATGACATCAATCGAATCTCCATAATCACCTGAGTAATTATACTAAAAAAAATAGTTCTAGAAATGGAGACTTTTATCCTCCTTACAGTTCCTTGATTCCCTCTAGCGTAGGGCTGCTCAGCTCCTGCGCCTTTTAATAACTCTGGAGATTAACGGAGACTGAACATACTGGCGACTTCACAAACAGTTCCCTGCACTGAGTGGACTAATAATTGAGGATTAAAGTCTGTTAACAGCTGAAGTTGCAGATATAACTGGGATGGTGTCGCGATGACCTCCCACGTTTATATTTGACAATAGGCCATTTTACAGCTGTGTGCTAAGTGACCCGGCCTTGGATTGTAAGCTAGGCATTTCTCGAGGCACTTTAGTGCGACATCGGATTTTCTCAGGTGTTTTTTTCCATCTCTTCAAGACGAGTCGAGATCTCTGTTTAACGGTTGAGAGAGCCAATCTAAGGAAATACATGTACTGCTTGTAATTTCTGAGCCCTAAAATACGGGTTAATCCAAAAGACTGAAAAGTCTAGCGAAAACTATACCAAACGTTTTTGCTGAACTGTAATTTGCCAGTTCGTAAACAGAAAGGTAAGCAGTAAAAGTAAAAGATTTTGCACTAACCATTATAATTCTCATCAGCATACTTGGTTGACTTCCTTATGTTCAGTACAAAACAGCCTTATTAATAGTTTGGTGTTCTTGCGAGGTCGTTACTTTTTGAAAGCGCTCTGCTATTTTTTCTCTCCGACGCACGAAAACTACGTATATCGTATATCGTTTATCTGTTATGTGCGGACGATGTATATTGAGTTCACCATGACCATATTTGGGCAATTTTACCATGTCTGAATAATAATTATTTGTTCGCTTCCTTTCTTTCTTGTTTTCAATAACGTTACTCTACACTTTCGGTAAATACAACATTTGAACTTACATGTCGCTGCAAAAGTCCTGTACGTTCCATTTCCTTTCCTTGTAAATCCAGCTGTGGCTATAGTGTATGTTGATCCCTCTTTGAGGTTTCTCAAGGTTATCCTCGTTGTATTTGGACCAACCACCATCGTCCTGCTATTATTATAGTTAAGTTCATCCACTGCGACGTATGTAACTGTATAACCCAGTAATCTGCCTTGTGCATCGTTTGGACTAATAGGACTCAGCCGAAAACTGATAGTGAGCTCATATAGGTTAATAAACCAGTCGTACAAATAAGGCCCCCGTCTAGGCACTTTAAAGAAAATTGATCCAATATTAATATACAGTTCGATTTGCAAATACATAGTAGCAATCGAGTTATTTGTTTTTCGCTTACTGTAATCCTAATAAACCGCATTTCAGAGCATTCCCAGAAGAAAGTAAGCTGCCTTAAGTGGCTTGTTCTTTGCCGATAAATGTAAAGAAATGTCCTCGAATACGATTCTTTAAATCTGCTTCCTTTTCTCCATTCCTTTGTGCATTCAACAATCTAATCCTGCCTACACCGAATGGAGTGGGGAGGGGGTTGTTGGTGTCAGACCTTGCCCTCGCCAACTTCGAACGTCTTTAAAATTTTTATTATTTATGCAAACGCCATCAAATTCCGTTACCTTTTTCAGAAATCTACCTAGGAACAATTTTATGTGGTGTGTCGGTATTCATTTAAATTGATGTTACCATTGCAACCATTTTTTGACAGGCACGTTTATTATAAGATGTAATATTCCTTTTTTAAATCAAGAAAAATTGCCTGTCAGGGTCATTGCCAAAGCCTTTTCAAGATTCTTGGAGTTAAAGACTAGTATAGATAGCATTGATATGAAATCATTTTCACCTGGCAAAAGTCAAATTTAATTCGTTTTAAGTGAAACATATAATTTAAGATCCTACAACTGTTACGTTACGCCAGAAATCAAAAACACAAAACTTACCTCCTTCGTCTGTTTCAACGGTAACTTGGGTACTCTTGTAGACCTCACCGTAGGCATCTACCAGGTAAACACGAATCACGTGCTCACTGAACACTGGCAACCTGGTCAAACTCGTGGACGTCAGTGATGAGTTCACTCTACGAAACGTTCCTTTCTTGTAGTTGTAATAGTTTACAGGTCTTGTCTGATTCACAAACAAAATAAAGAAATTGGCTTGCAAGCCTCCTGGAAAGTTGCTCCAATCTACAACTAAACTCGTCTCGCTGGTGTTGAAAGCACGAATATTCCAAGGAGTTGATGGAGGACGAGCTAAAAAAGAAATATAAAAAACAACGACTGAGTCTATTGTAAATTGAAAGAGCTGCGCAAACTGCCTAGCATGGCATCGCGAGGTCACACGAGATAAACAGCTCCGCTGTTTCCTCAAGTGTGGGGTTGAGTTTTCCTGAGAATTTCGCCTCGCGAGGCTAAACTAAAATACAAAAAACAACAGATATTTTCTTCACGGCCTCGCGAGGCGAAAAGCTCTAATACGAAAACTCAGCCGCATACGTGATGAAACAGCTGAGGTAATCACCTCGCAGGGTAGTATTCTTAGCTCTTTCCTCAAGTCTGCGGTAGGCTTTAGTAGCTACAGAAAAACAGTGTCATCGTTATTGTTATTAACACCGTGGGAGGGGAAAGTGCTCCATATAGTAGCCTGTGTAATGAGCCGTTCTCCGATCTGGGCGCCCCTTTTTTATCATCGTTGTATGAGAAAGGTTTGCAACCGACCTTGTTATTGCATTGCAAAGGGTTGGAAACACTTAACGTAAGTTTGTATAAAGAAATAAAAACGTAAAATTTAGTGTGAAACGTCCTGATAAGCCAATCACGTAAAGGTACCATACCTGATTGAAGGCTTCTCCTTATGATAGCGTATGTAACCATAAAACGGCTGTATCCACTGTACAAGTTTACATGGAGCGTAATGAAGTTCCCTGCCCCAAAATTTACTTCCACCAAGACTTGGCGATTCCCAGAGTATCCTTTCCGACTAAAGATCTCAAATCCACTGCTTGAATAAATCTTCAAAAAATCGCTATAAAAGCCAAAAAATTGAAATATGAAAGTGAGAATATGAATTATTTCATAAACTTTACATCGTTAAATTGAAATATTGAAATAATGTTTTTTTTCGAATGATAACAATAAACAGCAATAGAGAAGAGACAGTCGTGTACATCAAAAACTGTTTTATATTCTTTAATTTAAATGGGTGCTTTTATATGTTATTTTGGTCACTTGGTCACTTGTCAATGACATATAGTGTGCTTGGGCAACATTTGGAGATTGCGTGACATAATTCAGCCTCTCCTTGTAAAAGGGTGAAGGACGGAAAACATTTGTCAGGAGTTTGTTGTTGCTTGAACGATTTCTTCAATTTTTTTCCGAAGTGAGCCGTTCGATGTAGAAGCCTTTCTCAGCTTTGTAAGTGGAAGCTGCGAGAGAGGACTCGAAAAGGTGCTTCTGTGCATGGGACAAATATGCTAAATAAGTAACGGCTAACGGCTTTGTGTGAGGAAAAAAAACAGAGTATGGTCGATTTAGCATAGATGAATCCAATGTTTAGGAGATGGATAAGTTTACGTTTACTCCAGGCGTATTACTTCTCCCGAGGAAAAAAATGAATTTAATCTCCCTCTAGGATATAGGAAGAATAACAGTCTTCTTGAACCAATTATAACCTGTGTAACGTATGTGATGAGGAATACTATTTGCTACTTGTCGATGTTTCAGTCGGGGAAGGTAAGCTTTCCATGTGGATCTCGTCTTGAAAAAATTTTCAGTAGCCAATCACACTTACCTGTAATAATCAAGGTAGACTTCTATGGAAAGAAGGCCAACTGCATTGCTGATACCAGCACTACCTATTGTCCAGTTACATTGCAGTTCACTGTAATCCGTTTTATTGAAACTGATACTTCCAAAAGAGTGATTGAAAGTAGTACCGCATCCTTAGGAGAAATGTAAACCAAGCAAAATAAAGTTAGGTTTTTTGTTTTTTTTTTGTTTTGTTTTTTGTTTTTGTTTTTTTTACCGTTGGCTTGTTTTGAGACATTTTTTTTATTTGCAATGATTATAATTACTAAAGAGACGATATTACTTCTGGCAATAAGACCACTATACTGTTTACTTCTTTCCCTCAATGCTTGACTAGAACTTTGCTACAACTCGTTAATGTATTAAAACATTGTTTTATGCTTTTTATTACACCCATTTTGAAATCACTGGTGATACTTGCAATTTGATTGGTTCCCAACAGTGCGATTTATTCACGAATCGCACCATTTTCCCTCTAAATCGCATCCTTTTTTTTAGCCGTTGAAAATGAATATGAAATGATAACAAGTAATCAAATTTCATGGCTTACCTGCTATGACTAATAAGATTGCAGAACAATAAAAGGCAAAAAAAGTCATTTTGAGGGAAATTTTGCAATTTTCCCCTTTTCCAAAACTTTATTAATATTGACACACAAAACCAGTATGATTTCAAAATGGGTGTAATAAAGTGGTAATTGAGCTTCGTGTCGTGCAATTTTGGTCTGAAATAATACTTGTGATTACAAATCGAACTCGTTTCTTCGATTTTGAAATCATGCACGCGTATGATTTCAGACCAAATTGCACTCCACTGATTTCGATTACCATTATTAATAAGCTGAAGACCTGAGGCCAAATTAACGATGCCCTTCTAAGGTGCCACGTATTCTGATAATTCTTTTTTGACAATAGCCTATTACTATGTAAAGTTGGATATTGTTCCGAAACAAAACTCAGGATACCGTCTTAACTAACGAGAGCTTCGTGAATCCGGCCCCTGTTAATTAACGGGGAGTTCTATTCACAGTAAGGTATTAGACCTCGGGTTTTATTTTCTACTGTTTAAATTCACTGGGCCTAAAAAACATGCATTGACATGATTTTTACTCTGTCAAACCTGAAACAATCGACAATTCCGTGTACATCATTGTCGGTTTCCATGATTCTATAGAGCGTTTTCAAGGCAGCAATGTTGAAACACAGTTAATAAAAGGCAATGGTTGTGAAGCCTGACAAACTTCTTTGTTATATGATTTTGTTGGCATTTTTGGCCTTGGCTGTGTACAAACTACAATAGATTTTGAAAGGTTGCATCTGACCAATCGAAGCGTTCTTGGTAAGATATTCAACTGTAGTGTGAACATTAAAATAAAGGATTGTGCACCGTCCCTGCCCTTCCAACATAAATTGCAGCGCCATTGTTTTCATGACAAGGTTGCATAACCAGTCCGTCAATTAACTATGGATGGAGGTACAGAACAACGGAAAATATTTGCATAAAATACAATATATTTCTCAAAGGAATGTTATTTGTTGTTGTTTGTAGCTTTAATGTGCTCCTTTGTAAACACTTCTTTATTCGATCAGTGGTAACTAATAAGTCGTCATGAGCTACACATTGAACTGACGCTATTCTTTAGTACTCACCAGCTGTAATTATAAACCATGGCGACCGAGGTCCCTGACCCGCTGACGTATAGGCTGCGACCGCTATTTGGTATCTTCTGCCTTCACTTAAGCCACTTAAAACTGTCTGATGTACATTTGGGTCGGTGATGTTAATGATGGTTTCACTGTACCAGTAATATCTGTTTTCAGTGTAGTAAACTCTGTAGCCTTGTATCCGACCATTGGAGAATTGTTTCTTAACTGGATCCCACAGTACAATTATTCTCCCTTCGTTTAATCTTTTTACGCGTACATTGGATGGTGCAGCGGTGGGAGCTAAAAAAAAAGAAGAAGACATTTATTGTTATTGATGAAGTTTTTTTTAAGTTGTTTTTAGTGTCACTTTCTCGTACTTGTTCTGCTTTCATATTGTTTTTTACCCTCAATCAAGTCCTGGTCATAATTTATTTTAACATACGTTTCTTTATGAAGTATTTGCACTTGCCGTTTTTACCTACATAGCTACCATCAACAGCCAGAACAAAAGCCTATATAATGGAGGAAATTATATCTTTAAAAAAAATATATTTCAAGTAATTTAATAATTTTATTAACCGTGAAATTGCATAAAAATCATTCAAAGTTAATACAACAAGAGGGAAATTTGATCATGTGAACACTTTCACTGAAAAGCGTAGAAGACAGAATAAGAACTTGCAGTTTATTCCAAAAGAAAAATAATTTAAATCTTTTTTTAAATACAATAATGTAGAGCACGTGGTTATTAGACAAGAAAGTTCTGCAATGGAGAGTTCTTCAGTAAAACGTTTGTTGTGGTTAGTTGCTTGGAAACAACAAAATGGTCAAAGAAAAACGTTCAACGGGTCGACAATAAATACAAATATGCGGCTTTGTTAACATTGTCGAATATCAATTTTGATACAAACAAATAAATTCTGAAGCTTAAATTTTTCATTTTTTGTTTTTCTTCAATTCGAGAATGACTTTCAATCAGGAAGTTCAAGTTTAAAAGGGGCCTGACTAGGCCATTTTCATCTTCAGCGTAGCATTAACTGACAAACAACATTGTGTCCTTTTCAACGTCCTTTACTGATAAAAATTGGCTTAGTTTTCAGAATAAACCCTGTTAGACGATGGTGATATTGTTTTGGTGATGTATGAAGCTTGAGGTATAGTCAACAACCTCCCACGGCTTAATATGTGCAAATTTGCGTCTCACGCCCATAAAAGTGTGAGATGAAGGGTGTGCTTGCCCTTTTTTAGAAGAACTTCCTGTTTAAGGAACAAATTATGATTTCAGTTGTCGGGGTGAACTTGTCAAACTAGAACAACCCATACCATTTAAAATTACCAGGGAAATTCCTAGTTTCTAGACCGGTCTTACCTCCTTCTCCAGTGAGCACTTCTTTGATTTCAGTGGAATAGGTGTCGTTTCCGATGTTCCCTGTAAATGCAAGTACCTGAAATCTGTACCTCCGGTATGGCTTTAACAGTCTTCTTACGAGATAGGATCGATCGTACAAAGAATTCACTTGAAACAGAACAGATATGTTCTTATTTTCCTCGGTGAACATTACCATAAAATGGCTAATGGATACATTGAGAGGAAAATCTGTCCACTCCACTTGTACTGATGATGAAGTAGTGTTGCCAAATGATAGCCTCCATGATGATTGATGAATGACTGTAAAAATAAAATAAATAAAAAATAAATAAATTTAAAAAGAACGAAACGCGAGACGAGAAGATAATTGAGCCAAAAGATCGGAACAATAATTAAAATTGGCAATGAATTAGTATATATACATAGATATATTTTTTTAGACAGTTTTTGGGCTACCTGTGAACGGGTCTTGAAGTCCAACATACGACGCTGAGAAACCGCTCGAGGAACTGTATCTTCGAGATCGGAATGCTATGTTTGCTTGTTCGCCATGAATAATAAGAGAAAAGGGACCTATATAACCGCAAATGGTGTCATTATCGCCATGGGAGATTTCTCCTGCCTCCACACTAAGAAAGTCCCTTGTCCTGCAATGAACAAACGAAAGTCACAAAAAAGCACTAAGCGAAAACCCGATTTTAATAAGTGTTAGAATATATTGTGTTTGACCCAGGTAAACGAACAGTCGCCAGAACAGATGGTCATGACCTAGAAAAAGGAACGTGCCCGCTAGTCAGTAACAGTTGCACACTCGGGAAAAAATTCAAGTTTTCCCAACAGGAGTCGGAAGTGTAATCTTCCGATATGGTCAGGCTAATGTTTATGTTAAGGTTAGGTCAGAATGACCTAGCTCCCAAGAGCCGTATCCTGTAGTTCAGTAGGAGAATATTCGAACTTATATACCACGGATTAATGAGAGCTTGCTATATTTAACAATTATTCACCGAAGTGGAGGTGAATAGTATATACCACACAAGCTGAATAACTAGCGGGCCAGAATTCCTTTATTTTTGACAGTATACCGACAAATGGTGGGAAATTTTAAAATCTCGCGCGCCGCGCGGTAAGCGATTTCTTGTTGTAGAAAGTTCCGTCCCGCTTTCTTGCGAACAATGAAAACTTTTTGAGACACTTGTTTAGCTGCTAAGGTGTCATTTCTTTAATTGCTGTGAGAAATTCGTCTTGATTTTGAAACCATGCTCCAAAACATTAGATGTTTTATTGTCTACATTGTAATTATAGTGCTCGGCAGTTTTCGTAAACAAGGCATTGTAGCTTCATTTTTCGCCTTAGAACATCAGGTTGGAAAGATTTTATAACTTACCATTTAATACCGTCAAACTAAACTTTGTGTCCAATTTTGTATTTTTTTGTAACAGCTGCCTCGTTGATCTAAATAAATTCCTCTTTAGTGACCGTGGCGAAACGGGAAACCATCTTGTTTCTCTTAGGTAAGGCGTTGCTCGGCGGTGAATAGTACTTGGCTAATCATCTCCAAGCTAGCCAATCAGCGCGCGCGAAAAGCACAATTCACTTGAGTGGTATATACTAATTGTCATTAGTATATACCACACAAGTGAAGTGTACTTTTCGCGAGCGCTGATTGGCTAGCTTGGAGGTGATTAGCCAAGCACTATTCCCCTCCGAGCAGCCGAAGAGAAACAAGATGGCTTACCGTTTCGCCAATGTTACTTAAGAGGAAATTATTTCAATAAACGAGGCGGCTAAAAAAAATACATAAAAGGCAACAAAGTTTGGTTTGACGGCATTAAATGGTAAGTTATTTAATCTTTTCAAACTCATATTCTAAGGCGTAAAATGAAAATAAAATCCCTTGTTTACGAAAACTACCCAGCACTAAAATTACAATGAAAACAATGAAACATCTAATATTTTTCAGCACGATTTCAACAAAGACGAGTTACACAGAAAAATTGAAGAAATAAAACTGTATGAACTAAACAAGTGTCTCCAAAAGTTTTATTTGTCTGCAATAAAACGAGACGGAACTTTCTACAATAAGAAATCGCTTACCGCGTGGCGCTCGAGATTTTAAAATTTGATACCCTTTGTCGGTATATTGTCAGAAAAAAAATTATAATTTTTTGGTCCACTAGTTATTCAGCTTGTGTGGTATATACTAAAACAATTATTCACCTCAGTGTCGGTGAAAGTGATCCATATCCATCGCTATTCACCTCCACTTCGGTGACTAAATGTTAATTATTGCAAGATACAAACCAGCAGTGCGGTGTAGCGGACTCTAAATAGAAGGTGTGGAATTTTATCCATATTGCTTTAACGCTGTTTGAGTTAACATGTGGCTCAATTGTCCATCGGCAGTCTTGCTCTCCACCATAGGAGCATGGGTAATTGGGACTGTGCAGGGCGCCGTGGCTCTCTGTCAGTGTCCTATTACCTTCACAAGCTAAAAAAGAAAACGAATCTTTGTCATATAATAGCCTGTGCGTTGATGCATCACGTGGGGTGTCTGCGCACGATCTTTGAATTTAATGCTACCATGGAAACTATGTTTTGAACGACAGATTTGTTAGAAAGTGGAATATTCTTGAAGAAAAGAAAAAAAATTCCTAAGATCCTTCTATGTGTTTAGCTCATTTTAGTGTTCTTCTATTCCGTTAGATTACTTTTTAGTCAATTTCAGTGCGGTTTCCTGATTTGTTAAGGAAATTTAGTAATCCAATATGGCCGTCGTTTGGCAAACATAATGTAATTACCACTTCATATCATGTCCTCATTTTCCGTTGGAAACTCAAAGAAAACATATTTGAACGTATTATCCATCCTCTAGGTATCATAGACATAGCATTGATAATATCAGAGTAATGGAGGGAGCAGATTTCGCCTTTTTTACTCCCCCCAGGCCACAGAAGTTAAAAACTGCCCGATATAGACTGAATTAAACATTTCACATTCTTCCATTTCAAGAAATTTATTTACTTTGGAAAAAAGACCACAACTGTGACTTTTGCCACCTAGAATGGGTTATTCACGTGCTTTCATTTATTTATTTATTTATTTATTTATTTATTTATTAATTAATTAATTTATTTATTTATTTCAGTCGACGTCTTTGTAGATGATCACGCAGCTTTTCATCTATCGGCGTACATCGGAAAACATTTTAGTAATGCTTCATGTGTCACCTTTTCACCTCGAAACAACACGTTGAAAGCTAAGCGAGTTCTAAAAGCCATTTTCCCTGCAGTACCTAAAAAGCAAGAACGTATTATCTGGACATTTAATAAATGGTAAGAACCACCATATAAACAGTAGACCGTGACGTCCACTTACCAGTGAAGGCGTAAACACTCTCATATGGTCCTCTTCCCGTTGAAGTAAACCCAGCAACAAAGATTTTGTACTGCTTCCCTGGTTTGAGGCCAGTTATAATGTAGCTTCTGCTTGCTGAATTGACGCTAACCCGTTGGGAAACATTTCCTTGGCAATATTCTTGATACCAAATGAAATAACCAAGAAGTATGCCGTTGTGATATTGCTTTGGGATCGGATATATCGAAATGTTAATGCTGTGAGCTCCAAGAACTTTGTAATAAACGTAAGGCTGTGCTCTGGGAACTAGAAAAAATGATTTAAGATAGGAAAAAAAGGCTTAGTACTTATGGGTTAGAGACTGATGTAAGTGTTTTGTTTACAAATACACGCACGCGCTGACCGTACAATGAACGAGGAATTTTCAATACTGCACGAGGCCTTCTTAGGCGGAGTGCAGTATTAAAAATTTGGAGTTCATTGTACAGTCAGCAAGTGCGTGTATTTGTAAACAAAACACGAACTAACAGTTTCTAACTCTTTTAATATACGATCTGAGTTCACTGCACGCGATACACGTTAAAGGGAAAACATAAAACGATAACAATTATTATGACAAGACAATTTTGATAAATAAAAATTCCGTAAATGAGTATAGGTGTATTTCAATAATACGCAAATTACAATTCACAAATACCCTGTACACAAGTCACTGATGATTTGAGGGATTTCCTCTTCTCCAACCTGTGCAAACCTCGAAGCCATTTGCAATAACGCACGATTTTCATGAGTTATCGATCGCCAACACTGCACTTTTTGAATGTGGTGTCGTGACGTAAATACAAATCACGTGCTCGATTTTAACCAATGGGCGCGCGCATATTTTGATAGAGAACTCAGATCGTATATTAAATGAAACATATCAACTTAAAAGCGTTAAGTTAAAGGTTATTGTGATATTAGTTGGATAAAAGCACTAACAGGAACAATTTGTATAATGCGGTGGAATAAAAATCAGCCTGAAATACGTACCGAATAGGGAATAGGAAAATGACTGATAACAAAAAAAACAGAAGTGTATTAACATATCAAATAAACTATTTCACCCTAGAGCTTTTAAATGTCGCTTTTAAATGCTTTTTGGCATATAAGTTGGGTACGATCAGACACGAAAAGCTTGCAAGACCAATTCGCAGTGTAAAACCGCTAAGGAAGAGGAGAGAAATTGTCGAAAACGAGAAAAAGGAAGCGAGATCTTTCAATGCTGTGGGAATTGGACAAGGCCGATTTGCATATGCTATGTGACGAGAAATGGGCCTTAAAGGGAACCACAACTCCGAAAACAAATAGACGGTAAATTGTTGAAAATAATATCGAAATTCTAAATTTTAATTTACGAAGTAGAAATACACTCAAGTGTGCCTTAAAGTAGATATATTTGTCGCCTATTTTTGCTTTTAAATTTCCCTGGCGACGCTGTTTTGAATTTAAAGACATCATAGATTGTCGGTTTTGCTAGTAAGCTAAAACAATAGAACAGCGGTATTACGTCACGAAATCTAAGATGGCGGCGCCCACAACATTTAAAAGCGAAAATAGGAGACAATCATATCTAATTTTAAGTACACGTGAATGTTATTGCTACTTCTCAAACTTGAGTAGAGGGTAGAGGTTCCCTTGAAAGGCCCTAAGTACTGTTAGCAAAGCAAAGGTCACTCGGGACAAATTTTCTTCACAGCCTCCTTCAGTTTCTTCTTTTTGCATTATTCTAATCAGTAATCTATGTTATTATACTAATTGCGGATATAACAGATAACAGATTGTTTAAAAATAAGCCGATAGACAATTGCAAATAGTTCATATGAAGGAGGTGGTGACGCAGAATTTCACTCATCAAGTCTGTCTCCAGCTTCAAATACTCACCCCCTTCCGTGGTCGAAAATGAGACTCCTAAACTCTTGTGTGGCTGACCTAGGACATCAATAGCAACCGCAAAGACTCGATAGTTAGTGGACGCGTTTAGTCCTTCTATAAATGCAGATGTAACATTTGGGAAAAGAACATCTCCTGCTACCTTATCACCACGTGTATTTTCCACTATGGCGAGATAAGCCCGAACCTGTTTTCCTAAAACATTAGATAGTTTTGGCCACTGAAGAATGATAGTTGATGCTGAAGAATTCACGACAGAGGCATTCCATCCATCCACGAGCGCCGCTGTGGACGATAAAAAAGATAAATACGAAAGTGAAGATAAATGCTCTGATCTTTGATCAATCTGCGTATAAATTAAGCTTAAACTATTAAATTACAATGTCAGTTTCCCATTAGCACTGCCATTCTAGTTCCATTATTATCCTTACTTACACGATTGTATTAGACAGATACTTGATCACAGGTTCATTAAGAAAACGATTTCACCTCTTCAAACTCAAAATTAATATATCAATTGAAAACACATAACAAGGATATCGTTTCCCTTTCAAACTGCCGGTATTTGATGACAAATAACTACACATAGAATACGTCCAGACACTATGAACCCTTAAGACAATAGCAAATATTAGCTGTAACCAAGGAAGTCGCGTTGAATAGAAGTAAGATAGATCAATCAAATATACATGTAATTTCGGATCAGTAAAACACCGTTGAAGGACGTATAAGACTTCTTACCTGAGTCAATACTGCCATTTAGGATGGCGTAACGAAAGGTAAAAAGATCCTGGGCTTTTGTTGATGAAAACCTGACAGTAATGTTCAGGGATGAAGTGTATATGAAATGCATATCCATCCGCGCACAATAACAACGTTGCAAAATCATTTGGCCACCATTCCAAGCGAGTAGACAGAAACTAAAAACCAAAATTAAATTCAAAACACAGAACGGCAAAACATGTCATAATAAGTATGCACACAAATTCGATGTATACTCGCACGTATATATGAATATGTTGAACGAGCAGATCAATGGATGGGTTATATACCTTGTCAAGGTTTCTCAAGTGTCCTTCTATAGTTTTGATATACTAAACTTACAAAATAGACCTTCATCTAATTCCTTATTCTTCAAAGCTTCTGAGATTGGGACTTTTCAAGCATGTCGTTTCATACTCCTTCTAACCTGGATCATTCTCTCTTTTTAGCGTTTCCAAATTTCTGTAAGCCTTCATACGTTATAAACTGACCTCAGATACAAAAAAAAAAAAGAAAAAAAGCCAAGCGAAGGTACTGCACTAGCCTGGCTGGAATCTGTCAGGAACTACAACTTTTTGAGCTATTAAAATACAAAGCAATACACGGGCTTACTACTTATACCCTTTCATTATCAATTAGAACGATACGCAATGAACTATAACATCTTACCTACAACTAATGTCCTTTATTGCATCCATGGCAAGAGCCACGTGATCCCCATTTGGTTTATTAATGTCTCCTATGCTCCACTGACACTGAGTTTCAGTGACCTTTTGACCTCTTCTGAAGGAAAGCTGTCGAAACGGTTCCGCCTGCAGACCGCCACATTCTAAGTTAAGAGATTCATTCTTCCATTAGCGTTCTCTAACATTAACTGAGGTGAGAGGGGCAAACAGAGACAAAGAGAGATGAACCTGAAAATGGAATGTTTCTGTTAGAGTACATGTTAAGATATGCTCTCCCAGTAGCCATGCACAGGCGTGTTCAAAATCGAAGCGCACCTGAGTTGAACAAAGAGCCTCAGTACGCTTTATCATCCTTTGATGTCCGGTTTTCCTCTCTCCATAAAAAAAAAAAACAACATTTCCAAATGCCATTTCGATCTGGCACGTATGAACACCTTTCGACGAGCTCCTAGAGTTCTTTGGTGATTCGTGGGTAAATAAACTACATTAATTTACATTTTTCCGCGTAATGAAAACCATTACCAAAATTGATTAAAACATCTCCTATCAAAAACTTGAAATGCCATCTGTCCACTAACTTCCCACGGCCATACAATATCAAGGATATGATTTATACTTTTCACTAAACAGAATGCTTTCTCAGGATGATTTTTCTCTGATGGTATGTAGCAAATGGAGAAGATTGCTTTCACATACAAAAATCCTAACAAAAACATATAACAAAGACGTTTTTCAGGGTTCATAGCCATTGCCTTTCATTAAATATGTCAAAACGGATCATTTCAGGTGCTACAGAACTGTTATTAAATAAAAACAGCTGCGAGGTATATTTATTAAATCCATGGAGCTACTACTCACCAGCCAATACTGGAGGCCCGCAGGAGATCCCAATGTCTCTCGGATAGCAGCCATAGTTGACGCCCACTTTTGTGCAGTTGAGAACCGAAGATTCGTTTCCCTGACAGTTATATGGCTGTGTTAATGTGGATCCATTGCCTGAACCAAAAGGAATTTCATAATGATACACTCGAGAAGGTGCAGGAAGACCAAGCTGACGACACACTACCCGAGCCGCACCGTAGCCGAACCAGTAACCACAGATAGTCGACCAAGAACCGTTGACGTATATTTCTACTCTTCCTTGATTTGGTGCCCCGCCGTTTGCTAAACGGGCATCGCCTTCAGGAAGAATACATAATATCACAGGTCATCATCGTGATAAGGAAAAACGTCATTTGCATTTACTTTCACCACACAATTTATACATGCGACTATAAATTTAAAACTTGTTTTATAGTTGCAGATGTAAATTTTGTTTTTGAAACTGTGATGCAAATGAGGTTTTCTGATAAAAATGATGTTGAGTAATACTTTCTTGGCTTCGATAATCGAATTTCACAGAAATGTCAAAGGTCACCCATAATCAATGTCTGTATTAAAAAAATATGCACACAATTAAAACTCTGGCATAGTTGTAGCTACTTCGCTGCGGGTGATCAAGTAGCCATTCGCCGTAGTGATACTATTTTAAGATATGATTCTTTTCCATGCAGGGAAAATAGAATGCTGTGTTTTCGTTTCGCCTCGTTAACGCACTTTCCCTTGCTAAAATCATGGCCATTCATTCGAGTATTGATCACTATCGATTATTTCATCATAGTTTCTTATCTCTAATATTCTTTTAATTAGCTGTTGACCTAGCCAAATCAAGCTGGCAGTTACTGACCTACCCTAATGACGTTGGCAACTGACCACGTGCAAACCAAATTGCGCGGAATTTACTTATTTATTTATTTATTTATTTGTTTATTTATTTATTTATTTATTTATTTATTAGCTTTGTCCAATAGACATCGCAAGAATGTAATGACATAACAGAAACTGAAAGTATCAGTAAATACATGGACAGGGATACTGAATCAGCTAAGCCCAATCTTCCAAACCCAACGCTTTAGAAGTAAGAAACCTATACATTTTCTTTCTTTTTTTCTTCCTTTCTTTCTTTCTTTCTTTCTTTCTTTCTTTCTTTCTTTCTTTCTTTCTTTCTTTCTTTCTTTCTTTCTTTCTTTCTTTCTTTCTTTCTTTCTTTCTTTCTTTCTTTCTTCTATTATATAACAATATATGCAAGCAAACATTCACGGAAAGTTGTGGACTTAAGTAAAAAGCTTCAACTGGATTAACGCTGCCCACGCTTATAGGAAACAGTGATAGCTCACATCGCTTACATACCTGTTGGGGTTTGCTATGGATTAAACGGACCTCTTTATTTAAGGTGACTCCATACAATAATTTGGCGTGCGGCGACTGGGTACTAAAATGGCGCGAGCACGCGCAGTTTTCTAACTGATAAGTGAATTTTCATTATGCTGCCTCGCGAAACAAGGCCAGTTTTAGCCTGAAAAGTAAGGCTATTTTGACGCGTATTCCACGGTAAAGTTTTGCTGAAAATTGGGTCAATGTAAGGATTTAGCTGGTATTTGTACTCCAAAAAATCTTAGGGAGAATTATACATGGACAACTGCAATAAATGCAAAAGCGAAAATTTCAGAAACTGGCCAAACCTATTTACAGAATTTGCTTTGACTTTACGAGGAGATACTTTGGAGTTTCTCTCTTCTTTACACAAAAAATAGCGACATTTTACCACGCGAAATTCGGATAAACGTCTTTTGAAACTAGCTAGAAGAGAAGGAATTAACAGATGTATCATCTGCTGGCTGCCATGGAAACGGGGTTTACCAGTTGTAGCTTTTTTTTTTAGCAAAGCATAAGGACTAAGGTACTCGAAACTATGTTTGAATTCAGATATTTTCATAGTTCTGAAAGAACCAGGGCCAGGTTGTTTGAAAGCCGATTAACGCTAATCTACGATTAAAAGATAATCAAGGTTTTCATCTCGCTCTTTAAAAGTTATTTCAAAGCCTAAAGGTAAAGAAGCGTCTAAGTCAAAACTGAGAGCCAAAAATCATTTTGAAGAATCTTTATTGATTAGTAATTAAACTCGAATCAAAGTTCGTGTTAATCCAGGATTAGCTTAATAGAGCTTTGAACAACTGGGCGCAGAACATCAAGAAAAATATATATCACTACCAGCGAAAACTGCATGAAGAAATAATATAGATCCAGCCTTACCTTCATTTGGGCCAGCAAGCCCTGAAGCAACCGCGCCTGGAAAACAATGGAAACAGGTTGTTTAATACAACGAAAAATTCCTGTTATTATTTACCTGGGATATAAATGCGATAGATTCAGTGTTAACTTGGGCATTTTTTTATCAGAAAGCCCCTGACAGCAACTCCAGTCAGTAACGAATAACGTAAAACACTGCTGTAGGTAATACATAACCACATCGGATATCTTCAAATTGGTCTTTTGCATGCTATATTAAAACTTTCAGAATCTCACAAAGCAGTTCATTGAAAATCTCAATAATCTAGAATGCATGGTACGCAAGTGACCTGCTGGTTATCACACTAGGGCGATATCTAGATTTATTAAGCCCTTCTTAGTTAACCATCGGACGTACGGGGGGAGAGAGGGTTGATTGCCAACCCCCGCTTTCGTCTTTTTTTTTTTAACATTATTAAGAGGATTTTTTTCTGGGCACCTGTTCATTTCATCAGCTGAAGTAGTTGTAAAGTAACATGATGATGTAATAAAGCATCTTTTAGATGCTACACTGTCAAAAACTGTATTTTTTTTTAGTAAAACTTTAAATTTTGGGGGGAAAACGAAAGTTATAGTGGAAAAGGTGAAAAATCCTAAATGTTCGCTATGTTGGATGACGCTACTGTCTCCCAGCAACGCCACTTACATATGTATCCATAATATTAACATCATCTTGTAGACGACATAACAAGCTATCAGTGGCGGGGGAGAAAACTCTGGTCAGCCTTGCATTTTTTTTTTTTTTTATTTTGTATCTGAATCAGCCGACAAAAATTGACGTCACATCCGGTCAAATTGGCGCCCAGCAGCCTGTCTCGGTGAAGTCGAATGATGGCGTCCGGGTCAGGCACGATTTCTTCGGATTTTTGAGGGCATCAGTATCAGGAATTGTGAGCTGTGGATATGAAAGATGTTATAAAGATATTGCTTTGACTTCATGAGCAAGGGTTTTCCAAAGAAGTTATTTTTTCTGAAGTTTCGACGGAAAATACACGACAGCTAAGCGTCGTGTCATGGCAAAAATTTCACACTCTCAAAACGAGTGGCATTCAGACTTTTGGCTCTTGGGGCTTCTGATCGTTCGAAAGCTGAAATTATAATAGCCTATCCTGTGTGCAACATAATGGAGGAGACATCGTCAGTCATAGTTTGCAGTGTGAACATCGGGAACCTAATTATCACTCGACGTGAAGTGTTGGACGCCTGTATAATTGAAGCTGTATCATTTCAATTGTCTTCGTTGTAAGGGACTCGTAATCTTCGAGGTGAGTAAATGTAGTTATCTTCATTTCCGGTTCTTTTCTGCCGACGTGAGTACCTTTACATGTGGGCTTTAGAGTAATGTCGGTTTTGTGCTTCGTAGTTCTTTAATAAAGACGCAAGTGACAATTAATTAATAAATAGTAATTTTCTTATCTGAAATGCATTCATATCATGTTGTCCTGCAAGTGCGGGCTTGAGGAGGGGCTTGCGTCAGAAAATGAATCTGCGTGGCCTGGTTCATATTACTAGTGTGAGACAGTTGTTAAAGTTATTGATGTCAAGCCATCTTAAAACAATAAATTAAATAGCATTGATGCGAATGACATTATTCCTCAAGTATTGAAAGAAACAACCCCTTCACCCTTTACTTCATCTGCACTCTCACCACTTGGGTGTTCATGGGTTAAGGCTTTTTTATACATTTGTATTATAATTATGCACATGTGACGTCAAATTGTGGTAAGAACAAACAGTATGCCACAAGCCACAGACAAGTGGCATGACTGATGTCCTTACCTTGTTTTGATGTCCTATTTGGGTTATCAAAGGACCCATGGAAGGCCAAATGGACTTTGAAAACTCTTTATGGCTGACAATGTCATTTTTACATCATATAATTATTTACCAGTTATTTCAGTTACGTTAGTTGGTGCCAATATTTAAGGGTGGGGAATTGTCTTTTTCTTTGTGTCCAAGGTTGGGGAAGAGAACATAAAGTAAAATAATATTGCAAATTCCTTGAGGTTATCTCGCAGCAGAAATTGACCCATGCATTAAGTTCTAATAACATTGTCGTTTCCTTTGAACCAATGAAATTCAAACTTCATTTGACAAGGAATATTGAGTTCTGTTCAATTCAATGAAAAATCAAAAGTTCAATAACCACACAATCAGTTCAAAAACCACACATCAGTTCAGTGACAGTAGACCTCAATTGGAAGAATAACTATAGGTGATGTGTTTTCAACTTTCTCTCCTTCATGTTTATCAAGGATGCAAATGAGAGGCCTGCTTGTAAATTTCATATTAGTTCAATTCGAAGAAGGCTTAAAAATTCAATCACCACACCAAAACAACAAACCTATCCCCCCCCCCCCCCCAAAAAAAAAAAAGGGGGGGATTATATAAATGTATATATATTTACTAACCACCTAGGTGATAGCAGACCTAAAAATTAAGAACATTTACTGGTGTGGGTGTTTTTATTTCAATGCGTCTTGCAGGGGGAAAAGGAAGGAAATGGACAATATGGTTTAGGTTTAGAATTTTCCTTACCTAGATGACATTTTTAGGGATTTTAATGTTTTTAATTTTTCGTTTTAATTATTTTATATTTAGAGATTTAAACAAAGGCTCAATAGGAAAGAGACCGGCAAATCCCCCTAAAACGGCTAGAAAGGAAACAGACAGCGAGAGGAAATAGAAATACGAAGAGGAGAAGACCCAATCGCTAGAGGCGGATAATTATCAATAAATGCAACTGGATATAAATTTACAATAATACACTACGAATTCGTTAATATCCCGCATATAAGAAACAGCTAAAATGTATTAAATTTCACAACTTTGTCAAGATTTTTGTAACATGAAGTGATTGGTTATGACAATTGGTTATTTTGTTTGTGGAAATCCATGAATTGCAAAGTAATGACGAATGGTTAAACGTCAGGTTGTGATCACTTTTTAAGAGTTTTAAAATGGCTTGAGAAGCACCTGGAACCCCTTTTTGGAACCTATATGTGCTTATCCAAACGGATTGGAAGTATTTAAAATACGTAATATCCATGGATGAAAGAATCTGAATGAATTTATTAAAGGGGCAGTATCATGGGAGATATAATGATTTTGGGCAAAAATTCACTAAATTTGAACTTTGAACACTGTATTAATTAATTTATAAATCGCTAATTTCAAGAGATATTAATAGTGATTCTACTGAGACGAAAGGTTGAGCCAGAATATAGTACAACCCATTTTTAGTGCGTTACGACAGCGAAAATTGAAAACGTCGACCCGACGTTTTCAAATTTGAACCCATTTTTATTTTGGTCATCTACCGGCGAAAATATCCGTGGATAGTTTCTTTGCATTCTGATACTCTTTTAATGGAATTTTGGTTATATTTTATCTTGGCTGCTATCAATCGAATAGCGTCTTCTCGATTTTCAATGTGTTACTAAAAATAGCGGAATACTGTCCCTTTAAAATCAACGTCATTTATGGAAGCATGCCACATATTCTGATATATGCCCAGTCCAATATAATGGTTGTAGATATCATTCTTCTTCTAACATCTTATAATGCAGTCATGTTGATTTTCGACTTCACTTATTGCGATAAAACTAAACAAACCAGTAGGAAAACTACAAATCAGTTTACTAATTATGTACAAGTAGGTCCTGCACGTTGTATATACATTTTCCTATTGAGAATATCTAAGTTCAATGGACCTCTTTCGAGGTTTTCAATGAGATACGCTATACAAATGAGTCACGGGCATTTACTACAACGGTATTCAGGCCACTGCCTATATGAAACTGATACAATCGATGAATGAGATGATGATGAATGATGAATGATGATCAAAGACTTGGGGTGGGCCTCGCTGGAAACGAGGAGAGGTAGTCTAGGTTAACACTTATGTATAAGCTAACTCATGGTCTTATTGATATAGATAGCCGAGAATATTTAATTCAACACTCCGAGAGTCGCACGAGGGGAAGTCATCAATTTAAATTTCGCGTGCCATATGCAAATGATGACGTTTTTAAGTTTTTGTTCTTCCCAAAACTATAACAGACTGGAACTGCCTCCCAGAGGCCATTGTTTCATCAAGCTCTTTAGAAATATTTAAACACAAGTTGTTAGCTTTTCTTAAGAATTAGTATGTAGTTTATATAGTTTTCTTTATTTGACTTTTATATCATTATTTTATATATTGATATATCTGTATTTTATTCATTTGCTGATTTTATTTATTTTTACGGTTGGTGTGATATCTGATCAGGATTTTACCGACCTAATAACCTGTAAATGTAAATGTAAATGAATGACTAATCGGGAGTCGAGATTTCGAATTCTTAGCCAAACGTTATTGAGGTTGTATTCTGGGGCAGAAGATTGTTCATTCTAACAGTGTATCATACAAACATGTTTATGGAAACTAAAGGGAAATCAGCCAACGAAAATCGTAACTTTTTATGGGCCAGACTAACTAGTAGAATATCAATCCCTATCCAGTGGATGAAATGTATGTATTAGTTCGAGAACATTTTATCGGCTGGATAGCGATTTATCCGCCATTACAGTTATTGATGAAAGGCTCGTATATTCAACACCTTTTAAAATTCAAACTCTTTCATATAATTCGAGCCTTCAGTAAAGGGATACAGTCTCCTCGTGTAGTTAATTATAAAGGGAGCCTTTGCCAGCTTCACGGCCCTTTCTTTTCTGATGATATAATACAATGTATAAACACGTTTATACATTAGCGCTTTAATGGGAGAATCAAGTCATAAACACCGTCGACTTGGACTTAGAAAATAAAACTATGTTAAGATTGTTCCGCGAGAGAGCAATACGTAAATGAGCAAATCCAAAGCAAAGGTCAAACCGATCAAACCGTAGATCGTGCATTTGTGTAGGTACACTTGGTTCTGGACGGCGTTGATGATTTTTCCTGAAAAAAGTATTATGCTGAGCAAACTGTAAACACATCCACTCGTTCACGTAGTCACGAACATAACGCTCATTAATATGGATTACTGACAACAATCGTGTGAATTAAGATGAAAAAACGGTCAAAATAACGTGGAGTTTGATTACCCACGTAAGGAGTAATGTTTACTCTACTTTACAGTAAGCGAACTAAAGAAAGGTGTATTAAACTTTCAGCTACAGCTCAGCAAACAAACGCAAGAAACTTGCACGCACCTGTCAGCAATTGCTAATGAGGCCGGAATAATAAACATCAGTTCGCTTAGTGTGTTGTTTCTTTTTGCATGTTATAACTATTATCTAGAAATAAGTTTTCCCTAACTTACCTAGACACGAATAGCAAGTTATGAGCCAAAGACCCAATGGCCTGAACTTTTTCATCGCAACAGAGGATCAGGTTTGGAATTCGTGGCCACTAGATAATTGATTTGCAGTTACCACGCACTTTGTACTTCACGTTGGGTTATTTTATTGTATTTACAAATTCCCTTTGTTCAGCTAACTGCTACACTAGTGAAATACTGATAGCTGTCTATTTATCATTTTCAATAAAGTGCCTAGAGTGCAGAACATAATTTCAATATCTACTTCAACCGCGGGTTCCTAATGGTATAAATCAGAATAAATTACGTTCATCGTAGCGGAAAAAAATTGGCTTGTGTCATGGCATCCTTAGTAAACCCAGTTGGGGCTCATTAAAAAAATAAAAAATAAAAACTTTTCACTGCTAAAAAATGTTATTAAATGGCGAAAAGTTATGCTAACTGCTTATGAATTTCATAGTGCTACCATTCGAAGCAAATATTTTGCTTCCAGTGTTTCACTCTTTTCATTGTTTTATATCTAAATTAGAGTACCATATCATGCAAACATAATACAATAGAGAAGCGATAACTACAGTTATTAATTGAACAATATAGAATAAAAGGAAGCATATCAAAGGAGTCAAACATGTGTATTTAAATTGTAAAATTTGTGTCGCAGTTGAATGGCTTTACCTTAATTCAAATATTAACAACAACTAAACTATACGTACGATAGACACGCCGTACAAAACTTAAGAATAATTCAGGTTGAAATAATCAACGTAATTAGCGAGAAAACATAAATCTGTGCTTGGATATGAACATTAAGACATTTGTTTGTTTGTTTTTTTTCAATTGGGATACCTCATCGCATGACGTACAAGCGTTCTGCAAGTTTGACCCTGCAAGTTGGTAAGGCGGAGTCGCAAGATAATCACCCGTTAGTTTAAGTCTTTTCTTCCTGTTATGAGAACGTTTTAAATTCTACTCTATTTGGTTCTACATTCTACTTAGGTAGTCAGAAAAGAAACTTCTTCCCTTACCTTGAGAAAACCAGCAAATTAGAAGGAAAAAGCCTACCGGCTTGAGCTTTGCCATCACAGCAAAATAACAATTCAGAATAATATTGTCTGTCACGTGATGACTGACATGCCCTTGCCACTTATGATAATTACTTCCTTTTGCGTCATGACCTTTCTTTTTTTTTTTTCTTTTTTTTTTTCATTATTATTATTATTATTATTATTATTATCATTATTATTATTATTATTATTATTATTATTATTATTATTTTATTTAAGCGATATTTGAACACGACATTTGCTCTAAGAGCAACTAGGTGCTCATCGAGAGAGCTTACGTCGGATCAACTAACCCGCATAAACACATGGCAGAGACCGACTAATTAACGGGACTAACACGAGTACAATAAGTTAAAAAGAGACAACTACAAAGCTTAACTAAAGGCTGGTTTCCATATGATCGCGGATCGCAGATCGCAATAAGGTCTGCGATCGTCTGCGATCATATGGAAACATACTTCTGCGATCGTCTGCGATCCTGCGATCACGATCGCAGACGATCGCAGAAGATGGAACATAAAGGCTGGTTTCCATATGATCGCGGATCGCAGATCGCAGATCGCAATAAGGTCTGCGATTGTTTGTGATCATATGGAAACATACTTCTGCGATCGTCTGCGATCCCCTGCGATCAATTGCGATTGTGCGATCATATCGAAACCAAAGTTTTGCGATCCGCGATCGAAACGCATCCCATCTTTCCAACAATTCAACGCTCGTGTGTTCGATTGTAGGAACGGTCTACGTAGCAACAATCATTTCGTTGTCATTTCGAGGAATTTATGGAGGAAGTTGCTCTGTATGAATGTGTTTACAATCGCAGCAGCAAAGACTTTAAAGCACACAAGAACAAAAAGGCTAGCTGTTGGGACAAAATCGGGCAGAAGTTTTATTTATCGGCCGGGGAAGCAGAGGCCAAATTTCTCAACATAAGAACTGCGTACGGTCGTTATCGAATCCAAAACCGATGTTTTCGACGGGTTTGGAGCTGACGACGACTGGCTTCATGAAAAACAGAAGAAGTCAATTTGATTGCGGCAAAATTTCCGCTCTTTCATGTTCGCGATGTTGTTTGCTTTTCAGCCTACACGCGCGTGTTTATTTGACATTTCCGCTGACCAAAACGTATGGCTACGGTCGGCTCTGGGATCGTTGCGATTATATGGAAGCAGCCTTTTTTGCGATCGTCTGCGATTGTTTGCGATCTACGATCTGCGATCGTCTGCGATTATTTGCGATTATATGGAAACCAGCCTTTAGATAGAACATGGTTCCATCTTCTGCGATCGTCTGCGATCACGATCGCAGGATCGCAGACGATCGCAGAAGTATGTTTCCATATGATCGCAGACGATCGCAGACCTTATTGCGATCTGCGATCCGCGATCATATGGAAACCGGCCTTATGAACAAAAAAGAGATGAATGGGACAAAAATGACTGAAATTGCTGAAATCAACGAACCGCATTCTACTGAAATTGCAAATCCGGAGAACCAAACAGAAAAGATTCAATATTTATCTTGCCCGAAGCCAGAAACCATTTTCTCCCAGTAAGTGGGCAGCAGAGGTAAATAAAGCAATACGACGAGCAGCATACATTGCACAGTACAAAAAATAGTGCTTAACATCTTCCACAGGTGCGTTGCAGTGAAGGCAAGCCAGAGAAACAACACAAATTCTAATGGATAGCCTGAACCCTCTCCCTTGTGTTCATACCTTAAAAGATGAATTACGTACAGTGTAGCGATAAACGTTTGCGTGGTGTCAGTGATTCGTGTATGACCACAGCTAGGCTACTCATCTTGGAATTTCGTTTTGGGAAGTTTTACAAAACTGGTTCCAATCGAATGAGACTTGCAAATAACGCTGTCAGTAACATGGTGACAAAAGAAACGTGGAACACACCTAAAGGTGCTGGTGTCAAAGGTATGAGGCATACCATTAACTCTACTGTGCTATCAACGTTTTCATTAAATAACCAGCCGTATTTTTACCCTTAAGAATATTTTCAACGGCGACTGATCCAATGTTGGTTCCCACGCTGCAAATATTAGATTAATAGATTTCTTTTCTTTAACAAAGAGATTAATTTTGCGGTTGTTTATTCAATTCCGTTAGAGTACTCGAATGACGTCAAAATTTGATAGCATCAAAAGCAAAGTTGTTCAGGCAACCATGTCGATTGTTGTTCTTCATTCTCCCCATAATCATACCACCATTTTGTCACTGTTTAAAACTGATTATTATTTTTATTTATTTCTTTACATATTTCGGTATTTTGTGTTTCTTGTTTGTTTGCTTCTTTACTTTTTCAGCGAATCGAAATTAATCAAACAGAAAGTCATGCATTTCTGCGTGTCCATCTGGTGCCTCAGTTGATTGATTTTTTCCGGTACAAAACAATGCCGAGAGAGCTATATACGCGAGTCGACCACGTAGTCGCGAATACATTACACAGACTGCAGTCAACTCTTTTTATTTCGGACATCCTCAGGACCGCGAGTTAGTGTCCTTAATAGCGAGAGTCCGTATTCCACGATGCAACTGTATTAGAATAATAGATTCCTTCTCTTTAACAAAGGGATTAATTTTGCGGTTGTGTGTTCCGTTAGAGTACTCGAATGACGTCAAAATTTGATAGCTTCAAAAGCAAAGTTGCTAAGGTGACCATGTCGATTGCTGGTCTTCATTCTTCCCTTAATCATATCACCATTTTGTCACTGTTTAAAACTGATTATTATTTTTATTTATTTATTTATTTACATATTTCCGTATTTTGTGTTTTCTTGTTTATTTGTTTGTTCACTTTTTTCAGCGATTCGATCAAACAGAAAGTCATGCATTTCTGCGTGTACATCAGTGGTGCCTCAGGTGATTGATCTTTCCTCATACAAGCAATGCCGAACAAGCTATATGCGCGCCGCATCAACCACATAGTCACGAACACATTACACAGACTACAGTCAACTCCCTTTATTGCGGACATCCTCGGGACAACGAGTTAGTGTCCTTAATAGCGAGAGTCCGTAATAGCGGAAATTCATTTAAGTTAAACGTCTGTAATATATTTTTGCCGGGGATTAAGTTGCTGTCCATTTTACCGGGGTGTCCGTTATAGCGAGCTGTCCGCAAGGCTTGAGTCTGACTCTATATAACTGTCTTGCAACAGTCGTATCAATTCGGAGAAAAAAGGTCGAAATTTAAAGACATTAAGGGGTAACGTTTTCCCTACCCCACAGGTTGGATCAGCTAAGCAAAATGCTCCACGGTTCAATAAACTGGTTCAAGAAAACTGCCCCTGTAAGCATGCTAATGAGGCTGGCTCAATAAACGTCAGTTTGCATAGTCTGATGTTCTTTCTTTATTTTACTACTACTACTATCAAGGAACTTTCCCTCGCTTACCTAGATAAATAAAGAGCAAATTATGAGCCAAAGGTTCAATTTTCTGAACTTTGGCATCTTAGTCAGAAAATAATATTCGAAGTTCGTGGTCATTAATTAAATGATTGACTTGCTGTCACAACGCACGCTCTGCTTCTTGTTACGTCATCGTATTGTATTTATAAATAGACCCTCTGCTCTGCTATCCTGGTCAAATACTAATTACTATCTGTTTATCATTTTCGAGAAAGTGCTTAAACAGCAAAACCTATTTTTAATACGTATAATAATCGCAGGTGTCTAAGAGCATAAACAAGAATGAATTATTTCCATATCATCGTAGTGAACCCAGTCAGGGCTCATATCATGTACAAACCGACTTCAGGCCGACTCAAGCTTTTCAACGGCGTTTTTAACTGCCTGAAAGTTATGCTTGTAAATTGCATACTATTACCGTAAGAAGCAAATATATTGGCTCGACTGTTTCACGCGTATTAATTCAAGTGACGACATACAGGATGGCAAATTAATCAAATAGGCCGTCTGGGTGTTTTAACAGGTGGTGACAAGAATGGATCGCTTTCTACTATATTGGCAAATCTATATCTGAATGATGTATTACGGCAAGTTATATTTCCCTTAAAAGGTCGCCTGAGAAGCAATTTTGCATATTAATCCGAAATGTAGAAAAGGACTTGTGTGAAAGCTCAATATGTTAAAGTTCATAGTTTCCAGGTTTTTAAAGGTAAAGTTATTGTTTTCCAACTGATGTTGGTGCTCACTGGCATATTAACCAAATAATGATATCAAATCTGACGATCAAAACCTGATAAAACTGAGATTGGTATGTCACGATACCTCATACAAACCTGCATTAAAAGCCGATCTTACTGTTGCTGTTTATTCATTTGTACTTAGTTATCTTTGTTTTAGTGTTAAAAGTAAGTTACACCTTTCTCGTACCGAGAAGAAATCAATGTTTAAAACCAGGAGGACACTTGCAAATTGGTCAGAGCTGCTTACAAGATCATGTATGAGAAGCATATTGGAAACACGGAAATGCGGTAGGATATTAGAGACCTGCAAATTGGCTTAAAGATATTATGACGAAATAACAGCCTTAGTATCTTAAGGTCGAAAAGGACTGAGCTACCTTGACTTGTAATCTCAGAGATATGACTTCAAAAATCTGAGAGTTTCATCTCAGTACACACCGACGCATTTCTAAGTCTTGACCCTTTCGATTTGATTGCCATCAAGTGGTTAAACAGAGGGAAGCCTTAAAAACCTGTTTTGCTTGTCAATACACATGCCTTTGTCTTCACGACGACATGAAGGCTAAGTCCATGAGCATTAGCCAATGTTTCAGAGCGACTAAGTCATGGGTTATAGCTGTAAACAGTTTATGATCATGCGTAGAATTAAAGTATCATTCAAGTAAAATGCATCCTCATAAAAAGATAGTTTCTGACTAAATGAAAAACTCTGCCTTCAAAACCACACAGCTCTACTGGTTTGCCAAACGCCATTTCAGAAAAAAATCACTGACTCGAACAGAATACAATTTGTTGAATGCAGTTGTTCATGCTATCAGGTATTCGTGTTAACAGGATTTTTCGAAGTCGAAGTAGTCTCAAACTGGGCTGAACTGAATTTGTTGAGAACATTGATATCGTCGGTTCGAGATCGCTTAATTACAACAGATTGGGAATAGCTTTTTCGAAAAGTTTTGAAACTACTCTTAAGACTGCAGAAGGCTTGTATTTATCTGGCTTAAGTTTCCAGTCAATTCAGTTTTAAGACTGGAGTGACTTTGGAATTATTTCAATCTCCAATGTTGTGTGTTGAGAAGGTAAGAGTATAAATGACATTGAGACTCAACGAGCAGTGTCTTGAGAAGCCATGCAGGAAAACCATCAAGGACTTTAGTTTAGCATACTAGTAGATCTTAAACAAGTTTGAAACCTTGCCCGTGTTTCATAATGTCCGATCGAAAACGACATTAGACAGTCGACAAGAGTTACTCAAGAAACGTTATTTTAGCAGAAAAACAGAACCTCTTCCTCGTTTAATAGCAGAGTTAGTAAAACACACTATTCAACAGTCTGATAGAATCCTCAAGATCTACACGAAAAACGCTTTAGAGTTAGAGGCTCAGCTACGGTTCATCTCAGAAACTATTCGCCAAATGGCACTACAAACCGCAAGTAGGTCAGCTCTCTTTATCCTCAAGGTCCTTGTTTAATGCTTTATGTTAATTTTTTCAACTTAAAGGACTTTTCGCAATATTTGAATATCATCTTTCTTTTAATCACGATGATGTCATGACGACGTCGAAACGTCGAGATTTTATAAGTTCATCGTTATTATTTTCTGAAACTATGTCCACGATTATTTCATGATTAAGTGTACGTTAAATTTATAAATACATTAAATGTATAAATACAGAGAAACGCAACTTCTTTTGCTAAATACACTGGACCGCTGGTAGCGAAAGCTAATCGAAGCGAGCAGCGTAAAACAAGAAGAAGATATACAATTTATTAATGAGACACTAAAAGGAATAAGGGAGTGCAATATACTAAGAGAATGAAGTGATTACTTTATGAAATAGAGTAATCGATAGCTGAGACACTCAGACTTATACACGATACACGATACAAGATAGACGCTCAGACTTATTCTCCACGGATAGTCACACGAATTAAGAGAGAAATTTAAAATTATATTTGGATATGAACTAGGTACATTATTTAATGAGCATAACAGGAAAATGTGCACTTGCAAGGTAGCAAGATGGAGTCTTGTTATTGGCGGTTAGTTTCAGTTTTTTCTTCCTTCCTTTGCAAGCGTTTATCGGCCGTACATTCTACTTAGGTAGTCGTAAAAGAAGCTTCTTCGCTTACCTTGAGAATACCAGCAAATTAAAAGAAAAAGGCCTAACGGCTTGAGCTTCGCCATTGCAGCCGAAGACCAGTTTAGACCGGAACTGTCCGTCACTCGATCGCTGACATGCAGCTAGTCACAATGCATTATATTTAGTTCCCTTTACGTCACTGTCATGTAGATGAATAGAAATGAATTAAATGCAGTGTAGCGATAAAAGTTTGCGTGGTGTCAGCGCTATTGACTCCTACGTAAAAACGTTTAGGACATTGATCTCGGGATTACACGAGTTTGGGTTATACAGTCGAACCTGTATATAACGGCCCTGTATTAGGCGACCACCTCTATTAAGGGGCCGCGGCCACCCTGTAGCAGTCCCATGTTTGTCTTTCTTTGTTATTTTTACCTGTATTAAGCGGCCACCCTTAAACGGAAACTGGGCCATTTGTTATTTATTCGGTATTTTATCGTGTGTAAAATGCGATCCAGCATCACTATAAAGAAATAACATGTACAAAGCTACTGTAAGCTGATACTCGGCCGTTTAATATAGTTAACGCTTTTCAGACGTCCGCAATGTGCTGAAGTACAGTACCATAACACGAACGCTAAAAAAGTTTGTTCTGAATATGCTTCACTCTTTAGCAAGAAATTCCTCTTTAATTAACTTGCTCTTCAGCCATGTGACATTGAACATTGAGCGTAACAATTATGAAATGACGGAGTGAGATATTTTGTTGTGAACTGTAAGTCATAGAAATAGAGCACTGTATACCTTAGAAGAGTAGAGGACAATTTATTGTATAGTACTTTTACACAATGTTACGTATATTGTACCGTTAAGTTACAAGTTGGCAATGAACTTTGTTTAAAGTATTGATCACTTGATAGAGTGTTAATTGTCCTTTTGTTTCCTTGCATGAAGTTTTTTTGTATGATACGCCATTAAAATTGACATTAGACCACGCCCAGTGAGTATTTTTAGTGATCCTGTATTAAGCGGCCACCTGTATTAAGCGGCCAGTTACTCAAGTCCCGAGGGTGGCCGTTATATACAGGTTCGACTGTATTATGTTATTTGAGACACAGGTTTTTAATCGAATAAAATTTGCAAAGAACATTGCAGAGTAATGCCAAAGGAACTGCTAAAAACCGCTATAGATGGTAGCGACAAAGGCATACCTGTTCAATTTATCAACTTAACTTTCTACTTTCAACTTTCAACTTTATTAGGTGTTTTAAATTATCTTTACGATTTCTTGGCGCCGCAGGTAGCAAAGCTAATCTAGGCGGGCCAGGATGACAAAAAGAAAGAATAAATTTATTGGCTAATTAACAAGGCAGACTTATAATATCAAAGATACAGGAATAAGGAAAGGTTTTTGGGAGGAAGTATTTATTTTTATCAGGACCTTGATACATCACATCTAAGTAAGAGATAAATACCGAGAACGGAGGTATGGGCCGAGGGATGTATATGGATTTATACCGACGTTCGAGGTATTTATCTGACTTATTTCATGAAATTATTCCTTTGTTCCAGGGGACAAACGCCGGCTAATTAGTACCGTCACACTTAGGTGAGAAACGGAGAACAATAGAAGCAACCTGATGTGTGCGTTTCTCGCAGTACTGCTAATGTAAATGAGGGATTTACCTGTATAAATCCCTCGTTTCAGTTAGTTTAATATTCATGAAGTATGTAACTTAAATAAAGGATGTTGAATAACAAAAGAAAATGTGTGATTCATGAAATAAATAATATATACTGACAGCAAACTAAAAAAGGAGAATGAATGGGCCTAAAGAAGACAAGTTTTAAGCGGACTGCATTTAAGTTGAAAGGCGCCGCAAATTTGTTCAGGTTGATCACGTTTTGGATAAAGTGTGATCGATAATGCTTAGCTGCAACAGGGAACGTGGAGGGAGAGGAGCTGGGTGGTTTTAGCCCCCCCCCCCCCCCCCACCTCCCCCTCCCCAACCCCCTAACAGACCCACTTTCTGGATGGTCAATGATATATTCTATTTTATTTTAGTTAACCATATCCATCACTTACAGAAACAACTTACCTTACATATTATTAAGCATATTTAGGTTTTCTCCGACAAACCCGACAATTTCAGACGGTTTGTCGTTAGTTTTGCTGCTGAAAGGACGACTAGTTTTCAACCGTAACAATTAATTGAGTTTCAGCTGTTGTTTCTATTTCAATTCGTTCTTGGATCGGTGTTTTACGAAGATAAAGTTTCGTCACTGACTGAACAAGTTCGAGGGGGTTTTCCACAAAGTCATTCATTTATGAAAGTTACTTATCGCCGTTACGCGTAAATATTTGAAACGGAGAGTTATGCACAGCTACGGCCATCCTGGATCATTCAGTCCAGCAGTCATAACAAAGAAGCAGGTATAATTTACGGAAATATGAACAACGAAACTGGTTCTTCTCAAGCTGCTGGCTTTCACAAGAAAACAAGTCTAAAATTTCCGCCCCATCAGCCTGTTGTGTTGGCCAAATGTAAGGGCCTGGACATTGACTCCTTACTTTAAAAGAAACTGAAGAAATTTTAGTTGATGCAACTAAAAATTTACATCAGTGTTGACAGTTTTTGATTCATTTCTAGCCATTTCAGAAAACTTAAGTTTTCCCCGGAGCATGCCCCGGACCCCCCCCCCCCCCCCCCCTCCAAAGTTACTTCAAGCTAACACGTTCGCTTTATCCACCCCCACTCAAAAAGCTCCGCACGACCTGTGGAAAATCATATTTGTGTTCCTACAATTTCAAACGGGATTACAGGGTTTATTCTGCCTAAAACAGTACTATAAGGATATATAACATAAAATAGCCTGGGTCTTTTGCAGTATTACCAAAGTTGACTATTGCTGTCATCTTTGACTACTCGCTGATTGAAAATGATAACACACTCCTTAACTCCGAGGTCCACTAGTTTGTAAGTAAGTTGTATGTCATTAACCTACCTATTTTTGGTGACATAGCCGTACACTCTCTCGCACAGCCACCATCGATGCCGAGATCAACAACAGAATCTCCAAGGCAATCAGTGCATTTGGGAGACTGAGAGAGAAAGTCTGGGAGAGGAGAGGGATTAGCCTGGAGACCAAGCTAAAAGTCTACCGGGCAGTCGTCCTCACTACCCCACTCTACGGCTCGGAAACCTGGACCATGTTCAGACGGCATGAAAAACGATTGAACCAATTCCACCTCCGATTCCTCCGCAATCTTCTCCACATCCGCTGGCAGGACAAAGTACCCGACACGGAGGTCCTGAAAGAGGCAAGCTCCCCTAGCATCACCACCACCATGCGCAAGCCTCAACTGAGATGGGCAGGCCACGTCAGCCGCATGCCCGATGACCGCATCCCATCCCTCTGTCGCGGCAATTGTACAGTCGGAGGACAGAGAAAACTCTTCAAGGACAGTCTGAAGGTCTTCTTACAGTCAACCCAGGTCACGCGTGAACGATATTTTTGAAATTTGAACGGAGTTTTGAAATTTACATGTCAGTTTTCAAAATCGCCAAGGAGATTGCAGAGTTCCCGTATAAATTTCCCTAGCTTATTGACAGTATAAAGCTATGAATTTTTCTTTACATTGCAAAATTGAATATTTCAAGAATAACAATTGTTTCCCAGGTATTTTGAATCTTTTTTTCAGTAAATGCGTCTTTTTCGGAACGACTTCCAGAGAGATGTCTAACATTTTATTCACACGTCGGACATTACAAAGAGAAATTCGAATGTTCAATTCATTCTTAGAATTACTGTTCACGCGTGACCTGGATGGACTTTAAAAGACTTCAACATTAGCACTAAGTCCTGGGAATCGCTTACCTCCGACAGACCCCGCTGGCGCCACCTCCAGCACAACGCCTACCCACTTCTGCCCTACCTGTGGGAAAGGCTTCCTCGCCCGGATTGGCCTCATCAGCCACCTCCGGACACACCGAAGCAGCTCTACTAACTACGAAGGACGAACATCAGCAGCCTTAACTCTATACAGGCGCCCTGTATTAACAAATGGAGTATTTATAAAAATGACAGCTCAGCATTATTCGTACAAATTCGACCTTTTCAAACGATTTTTTACAGTTTATAGTCAATTGTAATATTTTTTTTAAGTGCGCCAGTTTTGTAAAGCTAGATAATCTCGACTTATCAATAAAGTCCTTCCTTCATTTATTCACTCATTGATTAATTGATTCATTCATTCATTCCTTCCTTCCGTCATTCCGTCATTCCGTCATTCCATCCTTCCTTTCTTCCTTTCTTAATTCATTCACTTGCTCGCTCGCTCGTTCGTTCATTCCTTCCTTCCTTCCTTCATTTATTCATTCATTCATCAAACGGATATACTAGCAACTTTGCCGCTGACAGAACAGCTATTGCGCTTTAAGAAAAAGTAGGAAGAACACAAAAAGTGAATGCGCTAATCTTTGGAAAATTTTGAGGTAAAAGTACATGTGGGAAATATCACGAACGAAAGGGTGGACTGAACTTTATGATAACCACACTGAGCTTATACAGGATATTTGATACTGAGCTGTAAATTTTAGGAGCATGTCAACTCGAGTTGCGTAGAGCGTCTGCGTACTAGCAAAAACAAGCTCTACCGTTGACATGAATTTTATTTAAGGGGAAAACTTACTTGTGGCCTTAATAAGTGCTTTCAAAGCAGTTATCTCATTTTTGATGTCATCTAGGAAATAGAAAAAATACAAAAATGAAAACAGAATAACAACAATAACAAACAAACAAAATGTAGGATAATTTACACCTGTGAATGTTCGAATAAATTTTACCTTCAATGTATAATTTGTGATGCATTTTATATTGTATGGTTAGTGTTATAAGTTATTCTGATGCTGGGAGGCTTTTAGTCAAATTGAAATTGACCATTGTTTAAACGACCACCACTTGAAGTTTACTCAAAGGGTTAACATTCTATTTCAAAGACTTACAATAAGAAAGACTTCATTTTGATATGCATTTTTTAAGTAATGGAAAGCACATATATTATAGAATGTTCAGCAAATGTGAATTGTAATTACTTCAAAGCTTTATTATTATAAATATACAGACGCAAGGCTAGAAATCATTAGTTATTTTCTTAAGAAACTAACAAGTAAAGTGACCTTTCTTTTCAATAAGTGCTTCACATTTTTGCCAACGCGTCTATTTTGGCTTTGACCCCTGTAAAGAGAAAAGAAAAGACTTCCGTACTTAAGCAAAATGTTCTTGCTTAACCAAACAACAATTTGGGCCGTCAAAGCTGAAACAAAGTTTCATATTATATACTTTATTTTTTCCTGTCTATTTAACGCCATACTGAATGTAGGATTGGCCGTATTTTCATCGATCATTCCCGCTCCCTTCCATTCATACCACTTATTCCATTTATACCATTTATATAAACAAATTCTGAGAATTAATTAACCCCTTTTAGAAGAAACCATTTAATTTCTTTATCAGTGGTGATAGAGGGGGAGGAGGGAGGGGGGAGGGGGGATTAAGGCTATGAGATTGACATTAAAAAGGTGAACAGTGCATCCGTATTGATGTCTGCAATGGCATGAGGTGACGTCATATGACGTGATAATTACTTCATTAGTGCCAAACGGTAGCCAATTGATTGGATCTGCCATTAAGGATTTCTCAAGAACTTCCGAAAACCGCCTGAATTGGTCAAAAACCATTTAAAACCAATAGAAGAAAACTAAAACGAGCTAAAACTTCAAAAGTTACCACAAGGAAGGTAATTTTTGTTAATTAAAACTGAATAGGCATATTCCACTTTCTGAAAATCCTGCCTGTCAAAAATTGGTTGTCATGGCAACATGCAATGAACGGTGACCTACCACAGCACATTATTGTCATGTTCATTTTCCATGCCACTCAGTTGCCTCATCTCAGTAAATAGGCCATTCTTTTTTTTTTTTTTTTTTTTTAATTTTATTTATTGACAATACAATCCATTACATTGCCATACATACAATACAGATATACAATAGTTAATAGTAATAATAGCTAACAATAGTTAATAATAATAGTTTTACAACACCGCAGTTAGTGCCAGGCAACTTCTTACATTTCATTTTTTTTTTTTTTTGTTATTTCCACAGTTACATAGTTATAGTTTACTTATAGTACGTAATTAAACATAACTGTGGACTTGATCTTTAAAGAATCGTTTCCTCAAACATTCTCCATTTTTTCCTAAACGAATTGGTCTTATTCGATTTAAGAGAAATGTACCTTTCAGTTTGATATTTATTTAATAAAATTCTCTTAAAGTGGCTAAAAGATGGTTTCGTTTCTTTACACCGGCAAGTCCACAGATACGTTTTTCCTAAAATAAGTATATAGTTTTGCAGATCCATCTCCTCCTCTAAGAACCCTAAAATAATCTCACAATATTTTAAAGAGAGGCCTACGCAATTGTTTAGTTTATTTAAAATTTTGTCACAAACTTCACTCCAAAAGGAGGTCGAGAAAGAACAATCAAAGAAAATATGAGATATCGTCTCTATAGTGTGATGACAGAAGGAGCAGTTGGGGTTAGAAGCATAGCCTATCTTACAAAGTAATTCATTTGTGTATAGAATTGAATTTAATACTTTATATTGAAAGGAACGTAGATAAGGTTCATTTGCGGCTCTCAGTGGCATCACAAATGCCTCCGAAAGTTGCTTATCCTCTAGATCGAATTCCTCTCTCAACTTAGCCCATTTATTTGGTTTTTCGTATTTTTGCTTTATAAGATAGTGATAATAGTTGCGGCACTTAAAATTTTCTAAATCAAAGATATTTTCTACGTCGGGCATGTGAAAACGCAGTTTCAATGGAACTGATTGCCTTAGACCGGTCCATACTAAAAAGTTAGAGTTCTTTAATCCTGTAACTTTGACAACATTGAAAGATTCAATATTTGTCATATCATAAAGCAGATGATTTGTGTATATGATATTGTTATCAAAAAAATGTTTATAAAAGACACTCTTGCCGTCAATCTTTATATCTCTGTTGTTCCATAAAATATACTTATATGTATTATCGGGGACCTCGACTTCTCTTAATTTTGACCACCACTCCAAAAGTTCTCGATAAAAGGTCGCTGAGATTGTTAATCGGTTGATATCATAATTGCACTGAATTAAAAATAACCCCCCTTCGTATACCAAAAGATGATCAAGATATGACTTCCAAAATCCAGAGTAATCTGGGTCAACTATTCGTTTTAACCAGCTTAGCCTTAAAGCTTTAACCATACTTTCATAATCTAGCATTTTGAGGCCACCTTGGTCATAAGGTGCATAAGTTGAGAGTCTAATAACCTTGTCGTTACCGTTCCACAAAAATCGAAAAACCAAACTGTTGAATTCTTTTATGACTTCGAAAGGAGTACATAATACCGAACTAGGATAGATCATTGTTGGGAATAAAAGTGTTTTAATAATATTTACCTTGCCGTGAATTGATAATCCTCTTGACTTCCATAGATTTATTGTGTTCTTAATTTTTTTCAACCTCTGCTTAAAATTTTTCTCTACTAATATTTGTACATCATATGTAATATATATTCCTAAAAATTTGACACATGTTTTCCACTTAGCCCCTAGTGGTTCATTCTCACAATTTTGAAGTGACCCAATCCACATTGCTTCTGTTTTAGCTACATTAAGTTTAAGTCCAGAGGCTTTCTCAAAACGTTCAAGTAATCCAAACAGGGCTCGGGCTGAATCCAAGTCTGATAGGACAGCAGTTGTGTCATCGGCAAATTGCAGTAATTTAGTTTCCAAACCGTCTATAGTTAATCCTTTAATATTTTCTTGATTCTTTATAGCAATCGCCAGTATTTCAACTGCAGTGACAAAAAGGTAGGGAGAAAGGGGGTCCCCCTGCCTCACTCCACGTGCTATATTGAAATAGCGAGAGCATAGGCCGTTGTTTATAACGCAACTTTGAACATCGTTGTAGAAAATTTTTACCCATCTTCTAAAATCTGGTCCAAAATTGAATTTTTCTAAGCATGTTTCAAGAAAATCCCATTCTAGACTGTCAAAAGCTTTTTCGAGGTCAATAAATAATAAAAGACCGGGTAGTTTCTTAACTTTCGTATATTCCATTATATCCAAAATTGAACGTTTATTTTCGCTAATATTTCTGCCTGGGATATATCCTGATTGATTATTATGAATTAACCCAGGTAAAAGACGCTTCATTCTTTCAGCGATAACTTTTGAAGCTATCTTCGCATCGACGTTAAATAGGGAAATTGGCCTCCAGTTTTTTAGATCACAGCGATCTTGGTCTTTTTTCTCGATAAGTGTAATAATCGCCTGTCTTTGTGACGGGCTCATTGTTCCTTTAACAAAAGATTCATTAAAACTTTTAACTAAAGGATCGCCTACAAGATCCCAAAAGGTCTTATAAAATTCTACTGGTAGACCATCATTTCCGGGTACCTTGTTTAACGGAAGGGAATCTAAAACTTTTTTACATTCCTCTTTGCTTATTAATCCTTCACCAAGATAAGAAGAATCATTAGAGAGTGTTGGTATAGGTAAGTCTTCAAGGTGAAAATTAGGCTTATTTCCTTCGGAACCATCTCGTCTAGATTTATAAAGATTTTCATAAAAAGCGCGCTCCGCATCTAATATCTCGAAAGGGTCTGTTGAGATGACTCCACTCAGGCGAAGCTTCCGAATATGCTTCCTAACGTGATTTCGTTTTTCTAAATTTAAAAAGTATTTTGAATTCTTTTCCCCATGTTCATGCCATCGTGCGCGCGATCTGATTATTATACCTTCCACCTTTTTTTTCATACAGATGTTCCATTTTTTCTTTCAAAACATTTAAAACTGATAGGTTTTCTTGACTGGGGCAGTTTTGATATGCTGCTGTAGCCTCTTGAAATTGTCTGTTTAAAAGTTGTTCCTCTAAATGTCGTTGTTTACATTTGTTCATCGAATACAATCTAGAGTATTTCTTAACATTATATTTAACCCATTCTCATACAGATCGCGGATCACTTAACTCTCGATTTCCTTGCCGTAACCAAGTTGGTAAGAGAAGATTTAATTCATTAACGTATTCTTTATCATTCAGAGGGGAGCAATTTAATTTCCAAAATCCAGGACCTTTTACCCGATCTTCAACATCCTGCAATTCTATCACTATTGCGGAGTGATCAGTTTTTATGGCTGAAATCATATCAACATGGCAAATATTATCAGATAAAGAATTTGAAATAAGCCAATAGTCCAACCTTGAAAAAATTAAAGGATTTGATTGACTCCAGGTATAGCTGCGTTTTGTTGGATTCTTTACTCGCCAAATGTCATGCAAATCCAGCTCGGACTGTAGCAGCTCAATTGTGTTAATCACAGATTTCCTTGAGATTTGATTGCCACCTCTTTTGTCAATAACTGGATTTAAAGGACAGTTAAAATCTCCTCCCATGATGATGTTCTCGATATCATCAAGGTTTTTATTTACAATGGTTTGCAGGACTGTGTGGTAAAAGGCAACCAGTTCCTTGGCTGGATTATATATATTAACTAAAAGAGCGGGTTCTCCGCTCAGGAGTACTCTTAATATTATAAATCTACCATTTGCATCAATAACCGATTCCTTAATGACACAATCAAAATTATTCCTGATTAAAATTGCGACACCTCTTGCATTATTAGCCCCATGAGAGCAGACCAGCGTCGCACCCCATTCTCTTTGCCAAGAAACTTCATTCCCTTGGGTAGAATGTGTTTCTTGAAGGAAAACAACATCGGGTTTTTGTTTTCTGAGCCAAGTAAATATAGTTCGTCGTTTACGATAGTTGCCTATGCCTCTCGTATTTAAAGAAATGAATTAACCTCTCACCATTTGTGATGATAAGACATGTGAAATAGTCTAAATTTAGTAGAAGATGGATCTTTATATACCGGTTAATTACTGATAGCCACACAATTAAAATAATTGAATGATGTAAATAATTAATACTAACGCAAGAAACGTTTGAGGAAAACAAAATATATGACTTGTAAAGAATTGCTAATAAAAATAAAGCGTACATAAACAAACTGATTTGGAAGAAGTGTTGCTCAAAATTCGCTCTTGTGCAATACTGCACAAGTAATCCCAGCGGACATGAAGACATCGCGCAGATGATTTTTTGCGCTGTGCTCGCAAATGTGGAATAAAAAAGGTCTCATCACACTGCCATTTTACAAAATACAAAATACAAGGTTAGCAAAGCGGAAACCAAACTAAGCGACAGGAACCTCTCTTCCGTCAATATAAAGTTTTCCCTTAGTGAAACGCACCTTTTTACCATCTTCATACGCCTTTCTCATAGTTGGCAATGCTTTCTTGCGGGCATCAAAGTCACTAGGTGTAAAGTCTTCTACAATTCTTACCCCTTGTAGTATTTCCTTTCCATCTGCACTCTTTGCTGCTTGTAATAATCTTCTTTTAAAAGGCCTGCTGTAAAGCTTCGCGATAATAGGCCTTGGCTTATCGTCTCGTTTCTTCCCGGTGCGGTGGGCGTTCTCTACCTCGGCTGCTACATCTTCGAAGCCAAGAGAGGTGATGAAATCCAAAATTATCGACATACAGTCTTCGCCTTCATCCTCGTTAACACCAAGCACACGAATATTAAATTCTCTAGAATACCGTTCTAGATGTTCCAACCTTTTTTAAGATCGTCATTGCTTCTACGAAGATTATCTACCTCTTCGGCATTGAAGCTCACAAAGTTCAAGGATTCCTTCATGTTGTCGACATCGGCTTCCAGTTGCTGTTGCTTGGTCTTCAAACCATCTATTTCGTCAACTTTGAACATGACGCTTTCAATTTTTTGCAGCCCTTCGTTTGTGTTTCTTTGGAAGTCCTTTAAATCATCACTAAGTTTGGTTATTTGACCTGTGAGGTCAAGTCTCATCGATTCCAGTTCTTCGAGTACTTTGGCACTGGCCATGTTCGACTCGCTAATGTTTACAGCTTTCTTCTCCGAGTAGTTTTGCTGCTTATTGCTTCCTTCAGGCGCTAAGATTTTTCCAGATCGAAGACGACTTCCTCACATGAAGCATAGTAATCAAAGGCAACAAAATTTTGGACAGTTTGAGTTAAAATCAAAACTTTTTGCGGAGCTCAGCACGGCACGTCTTACTCCATGCTATTCCCCCGAGAATTCAAAAAATAGGCCATTCTGCTCCCAAACTTTCTAAAATGCAAAACTCTTAATAAAATCACGCTGAGCCCTTCGCTATTTAGCTCAATATAGATTTATTACGCTTTACTTACCTCTACATTCTCCAGCTTCAGTTGTCACAGTGACCATCAAAAAGTCAGAAAAACACTAACAGTCTTCATGGTAAGCAATTTAAGCCACGAGTCTGGAAAAAGAAAACAATGAATGTTGCCTTACAAAAATTAACGCAATATACCTCCTCCAACAAGAAACAGAGGTTAAACAATCATTTCGTCACGTGGATCTGCTATACCAAGGAACAAAGTAAGTAAACATATTATGTGAAAATACGGCTCGCCAACAAACTCTCGAATATCGATCTCCTCCTGTCAAAGCCGATGTGACAACTACTTGATCATAGGGAAATCCCTGTTAAAATACATAAAACGTCTAACAAGTAATCCCACTAAAATGTTTCTCGTACATCATGTCAACGAGATCCATTTAAAATATCTACCAAAATCCTGTGTCAGTACAGTAGATGAGTAACATACGTGCTCGCATCTTGTTACGTGTTTAAGTACTTGTCGCTAAAATTGCACAAAACACACGGTTAGAAATTCGGATCAATTGGCGTAATGCCAAGAGTAAACGTTCATAAAATTAAACTTTGACCAGTGATCGATTTCCTGTAAAATGTACAGTATATGCTCAAAGAAAGTTCCCGCAACCCATTTTTTGTTTGTTTGTAAGAATCACTAATGCCATTGCTTTCTAGGCAAATGATGGCAATGGCTACTTTATTTAAAAACCTCAAGGGTGCTGAATACGTTGAACGTAGAGAATGACCACTCCTGCTAGTCAACACAAGAAAAGCCTGTCAGCTTGAAAACCTTAAGGTAAAACTTAAAATAACTACTGTTTTTTCGTGAAAAGTTTTGAAATAACATAGCAAGATTTTACTTTTCAATCGATTTCTATATCGATGCTTTAGATGTCATTTCTTTTAAATTAGTCTTAAAGTCGTTAATTTCGCGTAATGTTGGTGGCGAAAATTTTGTGGCATACTTTACGAATTTGTAAGCACATTGTTTTCCATTGGTAAGTCCTTGTGTTGGCAAAAAATCTTTAAATGTCGAAATACCTCTGCATTTGAATATCGAAAAACACTTTGCTCTACACTTTTTCTTTCGTTCCTTTATTTTGTTGCTCTAAATTCAATTCCTGTTGCTTATGAAAGTATAAATAATACGAAGAAATGATTTAGAGAAAAAATAGAAAAAAAAATGGACATTTTTGTCCACATCGAGGTACGACTAAATTCAAAGAGAAACTAGTGAAAAGGGATATTCTTTCTGAAAATATAATTAAAACGACAATTGGAAAAAATATTTTGATAAGTTGATCTCTTCCACATTGTAATGAATTCCTTAATTACTATACTGTTACCCAATAGAAACTGATATAACTTTATTTTCTCTGATCTTTATATTCACCATCATACAATGAACCAGGAATCCAAACGATTTAACTTCCACTGCATTCAATACAACGATGCGTAAATCAGAATAAAAAGCAAAAGAAAAAAAAATTAAAAGAAAATTAAAAGAAAAAAGAAAAATCGAGGAAGTGGCTGATATTTACTGTGTATCAGATTCCTTAAAAATACCAAAATTTATCTTTTTGTAATCTTTACGGTCGGCAAATTCGTTAGCAATATCTACAAGAGAAAGTCTCTCTGTTCTTTTTTTTGTGACTGCTTAATATTGTCAGATCAAATAGAAGAAAGATCCTCGCAGTAAGTACGCAACTTAAGCAGTTGCAAAAAGAAAGCCTGAAAAAAATTCAGGCTTGAACGGGATTCGAACCCATGACCTCTGCGATGCCGGTGCAGCGCTCTTCCAACCGAGCTATCAAGTCAACTGGGAGCTGGTCATGTTGTGAGTTCGTAATATACCCGTGAAGGATGAATTAATGAAAGTAAATATATGAAAAAATATATTTTGAAATGCGGGTGAAAGATGAAATACTGAGAAGAAAGATCCTCGCAGTTAGTACGCAACTTTTAAGCAGTGCGTCTTTCACAACTTATCCACCTTCGAATGTGAAAACGTAGTGTTAGGAGGAGACTTTAATCTAGTGTAACACATCCAAACTGATAAGAAAGGAAGGAACCATATCACCCACTTTAAATCACTGGAAGAAATCGAAATGCTCAAAGAAAATATGGATCTGACTGACAGTTAGCGCGATCTTCACCCGAATACACAGCGTTTCACGTGGAGAAGAAATAAGCCAGAAATCCACTGTCGATTAGATTTTTCCTTAATTAGCTCAAGCTTATCGACCGAAGCACTTGAGGCTCATATGCTATCTCTTGCTGCAAAAACAAACCCCAGAGGGCCAGGTTTCTGGAAGTTGAATAGCCACTTTTTAAAGGATCTAGAATATATTAACCTTATGAAAGAAACCATAAAAGAAGTGTCCAATGATTATGAAGAGGACGAGACAGTAGACGCAAAGAAGATTTTGGCGAAGACCTTTTTTTTTTTTTTTTTTCAACAAAATAATCACAGTTAAATAAGAGTAACGACGAAAGAAAACTTTGTGACGGTTTGCTAACGGCTGCAGAATGTTTGGAAAGTCTAAAAACTATGGAACCAAATAAGACACCTGGGACGGACGGAATTCCAGCTGAATTTTATGAAGTCTTTTGGAATGACATTAAGTCCTTTTTCCTCGCCTCTATTAACGTCTCCTTTATGCGAAAGGCCTCCTTTCTATATCACAACGGAGAGGATTAATAACTTTAATTCCAAAGAAAGATAAATCTCTGTGTTACATTAATAAGAACTGAACACCCACCTCGCTTTTAAATTGTGATTACAAAATCGCTGCAAAATCAATCGTTAGTAGAATAAAAAAAGTTCTGCCTTTGGTAATAAATAACGATCAAACACGCTTCCAAAAAAATAGGTTTATTGGAGAAAATATAAGGCTACTAAATAGTATTTTAAGTTCCACTGACATCGAACAACTTCCGGGACTTCTTCTCTTTATTGATTTCGAAAAAGCATTTGACACTCTTGAATGGACCTTTGTTGAAAAATCTCTAAATTAGTATAACTTCGCAAATTCCCTTATTTCTTGGTTTAAACTCTTTTATACTGACATCAGTAGCAGCATACAAAATAATGGTTGGTCATCAAATTTTTTTTCAATCTAAGTAGAGGCGTACGTCAGGGCTGTCCCCTGTCTCCGTATCTTTTTATTCTGTGTGCTGGAATTCTGGGGGCGGCAATTAGACCCGACAAACAAGGCTGATTCGTTCAACAAAAGTTGAAAGAGTGTTCAAACGGCTTCAACACTATTCAACACTTTCGAGAACAAAGGAAATGTTGTATGGATGTTGAATGAAAGTTTAAACTGATTTAAATTCGATTCAACACGTTTTCAAAAAGCTTTCAACGTTTTTACACTTTCAACAATTTTGAACGACCTGTTCAAACTACCCCAACACTTCAACGAGTGTTGAACGCATGTTGAACCAAATGTTGAAACCGTTGAAATGGGTCTTTACTTTTCCTCGCGCTTTGGCGGTCCCAAGGGAAGCCCCACTCGCGACGAGATGGGCGCCCGTTGTGGAGGAAATGTTTTTTTGTTTGTTTGTTTGTTTTTGTTTTGTTTAGTTGTTTTTCAAAAGGAATTGAAGAAAGATCTCAGTTGTGGTTTTTGAACTTTTATAAATTACAAACTATAGTTAGCTTTCATACATAGGCCTAATTCCTCCCTTCGCACCACTAAGCTAGTTACGGGTTATCTTGTGTATAGTTAATTATAATCCATCAAATATTTTCGCTCGCGCGCGATTGGTCTAAACGCCTCACGTGACTGAATATACCCCAGCTAAAACTGGGGAATATCCGATGATATTCCCCAAGTGATATTCCCCAATTTCAAAAACTTCAAGGCGCGTCAAGTTTACAATTAAAATTAATGTCAAGATGGGGGAATGGTTTGCTTTTGTGACAGAAGGAGAGATAAACCCGCTGGTAGATAAAGCAGTATCAGAAAACAACATACGCTCTAAACGTTTTTGACGGTTAACTGCTCTTAAACGAAATGTTCAAATACTCAAGCTCGTTGCTACATGTTGCGAAAAATATTTGAAGGATAATAACCACAATAGCCTCCATTTGGCTTTAAAAATATGCTCAGATATTTGTCCTTGGACATTACCAGCTCCTAGAAGCTCACAGTTTTCCTTGAGCTTCGCTCTCGGAAAACTGTTCGCTTCTCGGAACAGGTAATGTCCGCGGACAAATATCTGAGCATATTTTCGCGCCAAATGGAGGCTGTTGTTTAT